>NC_054379.1:121664515-121997640 GCF_017654675.1 Xenopus laevis
AATTGATCTCCAATACATCATCAAAAGTCCGCATGCCAATGTCCGGAACAAAATTTCAGACCATAACTCAGAATATGCTTATTATAATATGCTGCTTGATATATAGAACTTACCATGTTAATTATTGCTTACGTGAGCACAGTGACTTTTTGATTAATTAATACACATGTTTTATTGGTGAGGTTATATATATGCTGTTCACCCACAGGGGGCACTTAGGCTTTTGATGAAGTGACGTTCAGTCACTAAACGCATAAAGCTGGTTCCCCTGCCCACTTGCACTTTTGTATTTTAACACAAATTAATAAAGTTTCGTCCCCGAAAATTTCTGATCCGGTGATGTCATCCCTACCATCAAGTTTGTTCTGAACTGTTTTGCCAACCTGACTGTCCCATCTCAGCCTGTCAGTTAAAAATTCTAATGCTAACGGACTTCTGCACAAATATGGCAGCTCCCTTATAGACAAACACAGGGAATCAGATAGGCAATGTAAAAGCATCGGGCAAATTCTCTGTGGCAAATTATAAGTAGTAAGGAAGGCCAATATTAAGATAGATGTAAAAAAGGTATACTTTCTGGTGTCAGTATCTCTTTAAACTAAAATTGACTTGTGTCTTTAACCTTCTCAAGTTGACCCTTTACAGTTTCTTAAATTATCTTGGCTCTTAGAATTACCAGTTAATCAACCAATGCTACTGTGTGAATGTCCCAGAAGCATGCAACTGTTGCTGAGGTTAGCTTTGAAAATCTATGCACAACATACTCATTTAGCTGGAAAATTGCATGTAAATTATAATTGCTTTATCATGGCTAAACTACAATAATACTACTTTAATATTTTTTTTTTCTTTATGACTAAAACCTGTTGATGAATTCTCATCTACAGATTCTGCAACCAACGCAAGTTCTTACCACTGACTCGCAGAGTTATTTCTTCTCTGCCATAAAACCTATTAAATCAGGTCAGGATTGGATTTATAGAACTAAATTTAATCTTGACTGTAAGTGAAACCTTAAATTGTTTGATTTCTGATGTTCTATAGTCAAAACTGATTTTTATAGAGCTGAAAACCATATAATTTGAAAGATGGTCCCTTTAACTATGCACAATGCCTATTGATTAATACCAGCGAGCCAGGTTTGGCACAGCAGTGTTGATAATGGCTGTCAGGGCTCGGCTAAAGCTAATTTAACTCAGCCAGATGACAGGAAATATTATAAAATTATTATCAGTAATAACTGCAGCAAGATACCAGTCTCCAGCTCAGCAAGTAACTTCAATCACTTGCAATTAGGGGAAAAAACAACTCTTCTATCTTAGCTTCATAATATCCATGGTAGCCTATTTGCCCTACCAGCAAAGAGATTACTTGCACAAATAGAAATATGTTAATGTGTCATATAGCTAATCTGGAGTTTTATATAGAATAAATGGAATAACTGAGTGGGCATTGATAGAAAGTGAATGATGAAACATGTGTGTTTCTTTGCCACATCAGGACCAGGTATATTGTGGAATCACTGTTCAGATCTACAAAGAGAAGCTCCATTACAAAATTAATCCAGATATTACCAGACAGTAATTTTTGCTGTAATTTTTTTTTTTCAGAAGAGATCTTGTACATTTAACCAAACACTTGTGATATTGTCAGCCTCATACCACAAAGCTTGAGCTAGCTTACATTAACACGACAGAATATATATGCAGCAATAATGCATTCTTCTCATGAAATGAATATTGTTTCTTCTATTACCAACTGCTGGAAATGATTCTTCTGATCATGCTGTATTTCATTAACCAGCAGACCCCTACAATGCTAGCTCCATGTTGCCTTCTGCAGCAAACATCCCACCTGTTTCTAATTTGTCAAGCTTTCTAAGCATTCATTAGTTTATTTACATTGTATCCCACAGTAGCAGTTTAACTTCTGTGTAAACAACAAACTCACATTTAATGCTGCAATGGAAAAATATTGTTCAGAGAGCACGAAGAGAGCATGAAGGACTGGAAATAGGAAAGAAATAATAAAATACAAAGGGAAAAGAAGATGTTTAGAGCCAGATAAAGGTAGTGAAAGCAGGGACATGGGAATCATCCAACCAACTTTTTAATATACATATACAGGTATGGAATCTGTTATCTCTGAATTATCTCCGAATTATGGAAAGACAGTCTCCCAATCCAAATAATCCAAATTTTTAAAAAAGAAAAAATAATTTCCTATTTCTCTGTAATAATAAAACAGTACCTTGTACTTGATCCAAACTAAGATATAGATGATCCTTATTGGAAGAAAAACCAGCCTATTGGGTTTATTTAATGTTTACCTGATTTTCTAGTAGACTTAAGGAATAGTGATGAGCAACATTTTTTGCAGAGTTTTGCCCCAAAAATGACTCATATATACAATGATTGATAAAAATTGTCACGCCCATAGATTTTAAGGCATTTTGGAGAATCCTTTCCTTTTCAGCAAAGCTGGTCAGATTCACCAATCACTATTAAGGTACGAAGATCCAAATTATCTGGAAAACCCCAGTTCCCAGGCATTCTAGATAAAAGGTCCCATACCTGTATTTACCTGTCCCCATGGGCTTTCCTACCCAGGAAAATTGTTCGATCGTACGAACAAAGGAAATACAGTAAATCCTTCGACTTCGAAGGATTTTATTTCAACGGTCGAATATCGAGGGTTAATTAATCCTCGATATTCAACCAATAGTAAATGTGCCAATGTGCCCCTAAATGTATTTTTATCAAATAGATGTTTATTTAACTGTTATGCCTAAAAAATGTTTATTGAACAGAACTAAAAATTTTATGTGATTAGCACTTCTCCAATGTTAATCTTTGTGATTCTTTTAATCATGGAGACAGAAATGTGTTGGATTCAATGATGTGGATGATCAGGCCATACATATTTCTGGGAACTAATTAAACAAAGTGAGCCAATGCATGTGTGACCAATAACAACAAACTGTAAAAATTCTCATAATTACCTGAATCATTACTCTGCATATTATCCGTGTTCTTTAACTATTGGAAGTCAGAGCCATTAGAAGCCGCACACTCTAAAATGTTATTGCCTACATTGGCCAGATGGGCTGAGGCTGAAATTTGCAACCCATCTGCCTACTGAGCAACTATCAGAGAGGAAAGTCAGCCAAAAGGGAGGTAGAGAAAGGGGAGCAATCAAATAATTGATGGTTTGTTTATGTGCTCTAAAACACAAATTGTTCTGAGCAGGTTTTTGTCCATAAAGCACTGTACATTCTCAAACTGGTATTTCTCTAAAACCAAAGAATAAATGTGTTTGTCAAAGTGTTGTTCCTAAGTTTAGCAGTACTAGCATAATTACCTGCATGCATTGCTTCCTAGCAATAATGAACTGAAGATATGATGGCGTGTTGCTTGTTATATTAAAAGTGTTTATGACTTCCAACCAGGTTCTCTCTCTAATTGGAAATAATCATCGTTTCAAATTGACACCAATTATATCAAGGGGTTTTGGGGTTGATTCTCACACTTGTGGCTCACAGTTGTATATAGTTGGTAATTGCTGAATTTAACAATTTTGTTTTTATTGGTGTGTTTTTCTCATTATGGTTAGAAATGAAATACAGGACCATCAAAGCCCAGAATATAATTGAAGTTCAGTACAACATATGTCTTTGATTCTGTTTTGTTTTTTATTATAAGTCAGTGTTTTAATACTAGGTAACAATCACTCAGGACTTCATTCTTGTAGGACCCCACAGAGTAGAAAAGGGAAAGTACAGACTCTCAAAAGCTGTCAGAGAATACAGGGAGTTGTAGTACAATCATAGGTGGAAAACTAATGATTGGGTTAAAAATAAAACACTACAGGAGTACCTATGTCAATCTAGGCTTATAAATTCTCTAGTTGCAATAGACAAATGGAACGAAAAGCTGACGACTGATTTAGTAAAATGTGCTCATTGTTCATAGAAAAATCTTGACCTTTCATTTTCTCCTTACTCAAATCCTTTCCTAATAATTTTAAAAAACCTGCAAAATTCCTGAGAAATCAAAAGCTACCATGTTTTTTACTTTGCACCCTGTCCCTGCCAATGTCAAGTAAACCCCATAAGGTTATTTACTTCTAGTTGTATTTTTAATACACTTGCACCTCCCCACTTGGTGCATTTATTGGGAAAAGTGTCTCTTGACCAAAACTTGCACATGCCTTACTAATAAGCATAGGAATGTGCATTGCTCGATCACCTGTTTATTTTTGTTTTTTTATGAATGTTTGCTAGAAAATTGACCAAATTAGCCTTCTAACTGCTTTAATACTGGCCACATATTGAATGTACATCAAGCATGGCTAGCTAGCATTTAATTTAAATGAATGCTGCATGGCTGAACATGAATCAGTTCAGTCTGCAGCATTTATCTAAAGTAATTGCTAATTAGTCATTCAGGATTTGGATTCAATATGTGGCAATATTAATGGAGTATAATGGCAACCATATTTATTATACTTTACATCTAATTTCCCTGGTGCAACAAGGACAAAAAGGGACATTTCTGAACACAATGCAGTGTTGCAAGTATGCAATTGCTAGTGCACGGGTGGTTGTGCACACTGCACTTGCGGCCATTGTGTCAGAATGAACGCAATTGCTTGAGTGTACAGTATGTTGAGAAATAGGGAGGAATTGTGTCACCTCCACCAAACCACATTAAAATGGCACAGTACACTTTAAGGGGCAAATTTACTTAAGGTCGAATATCGAGGGTTAATTAACCCTCAATATTCGACTGTCGAAGTTAAATCCTTCGACTTCGAATATTGAAGTCGAAGGATTTAACTCCGACAGTCGAATATCGAAGTCAAAGGATTTAGCAAAGTTGAAGGATTTAGCGCTATTCGTTCGATCGAACGATCAAACGAAAAATCGTTTGATCAAACTATTAAATCCTTCGAATCGTTCGATTTGAAGTCGTAGGTCGAAGTAGCCAATTCGATGGATGAAGTAGCCAAAAACAACATTCGAAATTTGACGTTTTTTTCCTCTATTCCTTCACTCTAACTAAGTAAATGGGCCCCTAAATATCAGTTTCAGACCAGTAGCTAACTACAGAACTGACAACTATGTTTAGAGAAATTTCAGTTGTAATTAGACCTGCAAATCAGTTTTACACTGACCATTTTTGAAATCATTAAGATTTTATATACATGGAGAAATGACAAAACAATATTAATAAAATGTGCAAGATGTTCAGTGATTAGTCTAAAAACAAATTAATGATTTGTGGCTAAGACCACTACTTTAATGACCAAAAATTATGTTGCTTGCATGGTTAGTACCATAAAATATGTGCCATAAAATTTCATTTCAGCTCACAAATAATGAAAAGAAAAGTATTCCATGCGGAATAATTAAGCAAATTTACTGTTTATTTTAAATTCACGATGTCAAATGTCGAAAATGTAACCCAAGTTCTATTAAAATGTTATATATATATTATTCTCATTACAAAATGGATTTAGCTTATTGCTTTCATCCTTATGAAAATAATTATTTACAGAAAGAACAGGGCTAGGCAAGAACAATATTGTTTGTAAAAGTACACAGGTAATGATGGGTGAATGTGATCCATTTTGCTTTGTCAAAAATTCAGGAAACAGCAAAAAGTCACCAAACGAATTTTTTGTGCAACATTTTTTCAAACATTGTTTTACTATACATTTGCGGTAAAATATTTTGCTCATCCCTAGACACAGGTCCTAAATAGAAAAGTTTGAACCCCCTGCATCAAAATATTCTGTTACATGTGCAAAATGCAGAGTATTGAGAAGAGGATGAAAAAGAGATGCTGACATTTTGCACATAAAAAGGGAAGGATTACCAGAAATATTGCAACAGTCATAGTTAATATAGGAGATAATGGGGGTGCATTCTTCCTATTCTTTATATTTAATGTGTATACTGGACCTCAACTATAATGTGCTGCAACCATATTATGACTAGAGCAAAAATCAGCAATTTTGGAAGCTAAGATTAATAATCTTGAAAGCCACCTCAAAATAACTTAAATACGACTTGTGAGGCTCCCATAATGGCCTGAAATCAATCTCCTGTTTGTAGACTGCTGGTTACCAGAAATATTGCAGCAAACACAGGAGATAATATGGGTAGAGGGTGCATTCTTCACCTTGGGGTGAATATAATTTTGTATACAGTGGTCCTGACAAATGATAATAAAGGTACAACATTGTTATTTAAATAATTTACAATCTACACACCCACACACGTATAATACACACCTTAAAGAATTTTCCCACAAATAAAATTAGCTTTTTTAGGGCCATGACAGTGTCTTTGAGCCCTCTCTGAAAAATCCTGCTATCTTGTTTTGTTGTTGTCAGCTAAACATTGGTACCTAAGCTGGCCTATAACCCCTGACGTAACAAGGTAAATTTTTTAGATGAACAAAAATGTTATGTAATGTTATGTTGCTGCAATGGGTTATCAATGGAGAACATTGTAAGAGTGTATCAGTGTTGTCTTGTTATATTGGGCCAGATTCAATTCTATGAGAAAAAGGTTTATCACATGAAAACTTCTTACAGTTTATCAATTGAAAACTCTATGGGAAAAACCTGGAACTGAATTAGGAGAAAAGTTTTTATTCCTCATTTCTCATCCATGAATTTTCAAGTGATAAACTGAGAGACAACTTTTTCTCACTGAATTGCATCAGGCCCATTATTGGCAAAGAGATCAACGTGACAGGTTCCATGGAAACAGTTACCATGGAGACCATGGTTGACATTTTCCCTGAAAATCAGTTGTTAAGTTTACTATGGGGATATCAGGGGTGGGGTAACAATTACAGAGACGATGACATAGAGCCATATTGACAATTTCTTTGGGACTCATATTGTCTGCATTTTTTAGTCATCCATCTTCCCTGGTAACCAAGCCCACATTTATATAATTATTTGTTGCTTTATTTAAGCACACAATTCCATTTCTGCTGATGCCTCCACAGAAATGTCTAAAGCTAAAAGATAAAGCAAAAATATGAAAAATGCTGATATATTTGCTTTAAAGTTGTTGTGTGTTTTGTACTTCAAAGAAGAATGTGAATGTTGGATATGCTTTACCTCATTGTTATTATATTAAGATTATAAAGCCATTAGTTCAAAGTTGAAAATATGCTTTTAATTTCTCTCCATCTTATGTCCTCTTAAATATTTCACCTTCTTTCTCTAAGATAAATACATACAATCCCAATGTTAAAATGTTAGGCAACGTAATCCTTTGTTTTGTTGCTGCCACGAAAAAAACTTTACTCTTATATTGGCTTTTATAATCTCCCCCCTCCATGAAAGATATTTATCACAGATAAATCAATTGTGTTGGCAAGAAGCGAAATGGGCAAAAACAACTGAACCACATCTCTTTTTTTCAAACTAATTTATCCTGGTCACAAAACTAAAGTCTTAGTACGACTGCAAATCTAAATGTATGGAAATGTCAGGTCGCTTTATCAGTTCATGAATATTTTGTATATTTGATACTGCCATTTTTGTTGATAATACTTTTTACATAAATATGTACATCCACTGAGTAAAGTTTGGTTTATTATTGTTTCTTTACTTCATTATTTTATTTACTTTGTTACCTATTTTCCTTTGGAATGTGTGCTTTTGAGTATATATTTATAGATATTTGTTTGTATCTTTGGCATGTTATACAGTATTGTATATTCTTTTCTTTTGTTATCTTGACGTACTCAATCTGCATAATATATTCTGTTGTGTTTATGGAAAACTCAATAAAATTATTGAAAACTAAGAACACATACAAAAAGAAAAAAAGATTATAAAGCTCGAGTATGATTCCAAGCTTATAAACTGCTCATTAACTCCTTGTAGTATGCACCAATGTGTCAGGCTGCTCTGATGAATTGCAAGCAATTGCATGAAGTAAAGAGCTCACAAAACGCTAGGGAACCATGTAATTAACAGTTGCCTCAAAGTGTTGTCATTTCCAGGATTGCCTTGGGGGTTGTGCCGACATACTCAACTGACTTGCATGCTTATTTTAACATTAACCACTTTCCTGCTGTAGATCATAAAATGTAGGATGCTAGCTGTCAAGTACCCCTTTTAGATTTTACTTGCCTGTTTTTACTTTGAACTAAGTTAATCAAGTTATTTGATGACAACACATGCCATGGCAAGATCAAGACACTTCAGGGAAGGGGTTAAAATAGATGTCTGTGGTATTGTTCACTTATTTTATCAAACTACTTAACTTTTATTTATAACGTATTGTGAATTTTTTTGGGTAGTAGGTACTGTATAACCCTCTTCTGCTATTGCATGAGATCTATTACGCATTTACCTGCATATGGCGCTACAGGAGTCCTGTGCCTCTGTTTTATAGGAAAGCAGGTACACTATAAAATGGCGTGTCTCCACCCAGGGTCAGGACAGGCTGAACTGTAATACCCCTCCCTGGGAACTTCTCTGATCCGCAATACACATAGACAGTGGAAAGGTTGATGGATTTATTTGGCAGAACACTATACCTTTAAATTACAGGGATACAGGTAGCCTGCCAGCCAGGAGCAACTTCACTGAATTAATGCAGCTGGTGATCTCTAAATGCTGAGGGGATCCCCACTTATGTGGCAGTTGCTTCAAAGTCTTGAGAAGGACTCCCTTTGGTTTTCCGTGCCCTGAAAAAAGCATGCTTTGCTCTTCAGAGCCTTGACAAGGACCCCCGATCCTTCCGCAATCTAAAGACAGTGCGCTTTTCTGCCACTGGGGTTCCCTAACAACTTTCCCACACCGAAACTCTGGGAGCGTTCACATTTTGCTTGTACTTTGATGCTTCTCTCTCCCAGCAGCCCTTTCTTTCTCCCAGTTGTACTTCTTCTCTCCCTCTTCCATTCTGTCAGCTCACAGAGGGTGGGGCTCGTCTCCCTCCTTGCACAGAAACAATACAGAGGAGAGACAAGTGTAAACAGCTCTCTTACATAGGTATAAATGTACTTTTTACCCATCCCTTCATCTCTCTCAAAATCAATAGTACCCAGGTACAACATAGATCAGGCACAATTAATTAAACATACAGTATGTGATGGTATGTTTATTCTTATTGACATTCTCATTTCATTATTATTGAGGAGACTTCCATCCTATGGTGAGAACTATTTTCCTCGTGTTATATAAATTCACTGTTGGTTAGTTCTGTGGCTTTTTCAGTAATCAATGTCAGGTATCGCTGGAGATTTATTGCCCTAAGTTTCTGCCAGTAAATAAATGAAACTGTGTAATGAGATAGTATATTTCTCTAAGCCCGGGAATAGAGTTTGATACATGTCTATATAGGTGAAGCATTTGATGTCAGTCTCTATCCACCTCTATACACCAAAGAAAAAAGGGAAAAAAAGGTTCTAGTAATGCAAGTCTGTAGTGCATACAAAATAACTCCTAGCCTGGTCTAAACAACAGTAAATGTTATGTGGGTAATCACACAGCAGCACAGCGGGGTCATACTGTGATTCTGATCCTTCTCTGTTGATTGCTAACACATGGATCCACTGCTGCTGTATAATGTCTAAAAATATACTGTAAACACAGTTGGTGAGGCATGAGAATCTGGCAAGGCATGAAAAGCTGTGTACCATAATGAAATGTCCAGAGCTTAGTAGGTTTGTAGGATACGCTAATTTACTATCTTAATTTTTACCCTACTTTTTCTCTGCATTAGGTACTGTAGCATGTCAGAGGTTACTATGACATACCTAGGGGCAGATTTACATAGGGTCGAATATCGAGGGTTAATTAACCCTCAATATTCGACTGCCGAATGTAAATCCTTTGACTTCGAATATCGAAGACGAAGGATTTACCGCAAATAGTTAAATCGAACGATTAAATCCATCGGATCGTTCGATTAGAAGGATTTTAATCAATTTCTTCAACAAAAAAACATTAGAAAGCCTATGGGGACCTTCCCCATAGGCTAACATTGCACTTCGGTAGGTTTTAGGTGGCGAAGTAGGGGGTCAAAGTTTTTTTTAAAGAGACAGTACTTCGACTATCAAATGGTCGAATAGTCGAACGATTTTTAGTTTGAATCATTCGAATTCGAAGTCGAAGTCATAGTCAAAGGTCAAAGTAGCCAATTCGATGGTCGAAGTAGCCAAAAAAAACATTCGGAATTCGAAGTTTTTTTTTATTCTATTCCTTCACTTGAGCTAAGTAAATGGGCCCCCTAAAGTCAGTAGTAATTTGAAAGGCTTTAAATAAAAACACTTCAAAGCTCTCATTAGCAGCATCAAGTCTTCAAACAAAAGCTAGTGTCTACTACAGTCTCATTTATCCTGTGTCTAAATGAGAACTGTAATGAAAAGCTACTCTCAGGAAAAATATGGTTGATGGTGAGTTTTTCTGTATTTAATGTACTTATATATATATACTGTATATATATATATATATATATATATATATATATATATATATATATATATATATATATATATATATATATAATAGTAAGCAAAATAAGCATTGCACATTTTGTAGCTTGCATTATAAAAAAAAAACACAAAATACATATATAGTGTGTGTGTATATATATATATGTGTGTGTGTATATATATATATATATATATATATATATATTTATATATATATATGGAGAATATCGGCACACACGAAAAAGCTATCATTTGTGCATGGGTGCAAATCCACATATTGTATGTATATTTGTTAAAGCATCCGCACTCGTAGGACTTAAGGTGAAAAAAAGTCTTTTATTACAGGTGAAAAAACTTACCAGTTATATATGTCCCACAGTGCCTGCATTCAGATTAGAATGAAGCCAGAGGTGCACGGTCAATATCAATTATGTATGAAAATGCAGGACCCACACTCTCTGTTAGTTGTGATGTTTGTGATTTATTTCACACAAAATGGCATCTTTATCCAACATTTCGGTCTCACATGGAGACCTTTCTCAAGGATAAAGTGCATTGCAAGTGTAACAATTGAAATACCCTCCCCCACATGTGAATTATGGCCACAATGTGACTGTATAAGGACTGATGACGTCACATTGGCGCCATAATTCACATGTGGGGGAGGGTATTTCAACTGTTACACTTGCAATGCACTGTATCCTTTACAAATGTGAGACCGAAACGTTGGATAGAGATGCCATTTTGTGTGAAATATGTATATATATATATATATATATATATATATATATATATATATATATATATATATATATATATATATATATATATATATATATATATATATATAGAGAGAGAGAGATTCATTTTTTGCCAATATTCATTGCTAGAGTGTCAGTGGACGTTGGAGAAAATTCATAAATTTTCTCTCTGACAGAGGTAAATTAAGGAATTTTTTCTAGTAGTCCATCCCAAGTAATGTCCCAAAGAGGAGTTTGGACAGCTTGTCAAATTGTAACACTGATAAATGCAAGATAAGTTATGAAAGTATTATGATATCATAATTTGTTTGGAATAATAGAACAGGAGACTGAAATATAATAGTCTTATGAGACAAAAACAATGTGTATATCCCTACCCAATACATACCTAAATTATTTGTCAATCCCCATAAGTAGCATACTTCAGTGGTACCTGGGGTTAAAGCAAAAGAAGCAAAAGTTAAAAATTAGCAAAATATACGGGGAATATATCCAGTTGAGTCACAATGTTACAATGAGCTACACCACTACATTAATCAGTATTAATTAGGTAAGACCGTTGTTGTCAGAAGACCCCTGTTTTACATAAGAGATGAATTCCAAGCAGTCTCCAGGGTTTCAATGTTACAGATCATACCAAGTCTGTACTTAATAGCTTTATTAAACAGTACAGTTTACAACAGTTGCCCCCACAAGTGTTCAGGTGCACATCTTTGCATCTCACACCGGAGAAGCTAATACAGTATTTGGTGACAGCTCAAAAAGGAAATTATGTTTATTATTATTCCTGTAGTTTTTAAAATAGTTTTAAAAAATAGATGTAAGATGCTATAAGGGTCATTTTCAAATGCAAAACAGTTCAAGTATATTTTCAGATGGAATCAACCATGTTTTTACCCATAATGAAGCTTTTTTTTCACAGAATTGCAGTGTTATTGATACTGCGTGCAATTGCATCCAATGCATCATAACAATGCATTTCCAGAGTGGGGATGGTGTCACTTATGGAGCACAAGAGAGTAAACCAGCATTAGCATGCAATTCTTTGGTGGCAATCTGCTGCACCTATCAGGGTGGCAGTAGCTCCAGTGTTGCCCAGTGTCAATAGCTCATGATTCCACAGAAGAGGCAATGGTCCTTAGTGCCACGGTATGGAAGTGAAAAAAAGCATGTTTGGACACAAATAACTTTAATAAATGTCATTGCAACTGTGCTTGCGCTTGGGTCGTAATTTACATTTCATGGTTTTTTTTTTTTGCAATTTGCACAATTTTAATGGTCTAGTTTAAAATGGAAAGTGCCTGATTGAAAATAAGGCATGTAGATGTGTAGCTTAATTTGAGAGGAAAAAAATGTGCCTGTAATCATCCAAGCTTTGAGATAATGTAGTGTTACAATTAAATTAATGCAATTGAGTACATATGGGTATTCTCGGTTTTTAAAAGGGGGTGCATTAGTCTTTTAGACAACATCATCCACTGAGGAGGCACAACTCTCTGGGCAGCACCGCTCTAATCAAATAAAATCTTAGAATTTCCCGGAATAGTAATTCAGTTCTATATTAATTGATACATTATCAAAGTTTGTAGGGAAAAGATATTCAAATACTTCACGTTGGTGAGGAATAATTAGTATTTAAATGCATATAAGTGCAATTATTATGCATCTATTAATTATGTTATGCTACATACTGTATGTACAATCGTTTTAACACACACTCTCTATTTAAGAGCCAGAACAATGAATCACATAATTCTTTACGCTTGCCTTGGCCTTGCCTTGGTGTTATTTTCTTTTGAACAATGCAAGATCCGATCCAGGTGCACATGCACAACCCACAGTGTGTTTATTATTTTCAGTTACAAGTGCCAAGAATTTTTTTTCAAGCTCCTTCAGAGACCAAACTGCACATAGCTAATTTCTGTAATGACATTAGAATCGGTCTGTCTCATTTATTCCAGGCACTCTTTTCACTGTACGCTTTCTGCTTGGAATTACAAGCAAGTCCCACTCTAGCATACAGAGCATGCAATAGCATTATCAGAATGAGACGTCTGAGTATATCCCAGGTGCCTAACTGAACAGAAGAATTTTATGTGAAGACAGCTAGTTTTGTATCAAACACATTACAAAAATCCTCTTCAGAGCATCTATATGCTTGCAGAATAATGTATGTCATTCTTGAATATTTCTTAGAATTATTTTCTAATATATGTGATTATATGATAATATAATATTTATAATATTTATAAGCAACATAATGCTAATCTTTCTGTGCATAGAAAATTGGTCAAGAAAGAAACAAACAGTATCTTGTGACATACTATTTTTGAAGGGGATGCCAGAGATACACTAGATACACACAATTTATGGGATATCTCAATGAAAGGTGGATATAAAAAGTGGTATATTTATAAAAATGTGCACAATTCTGAAAAAGTCAAACTTTAGTGCAAAATGACCAGCATATCCATCTAGAAAAGACTGTATTATAGTTCTCTTCTTAATCTGTTTCTTCTGAAAAATGTAGGTGTCAGTAATAGCTGTCTATGGGTGGTCACTAGTAGGTATCTGCAAGGTACAGGGGCATGCATAAATGTGTTCTACCTAAGAAGTATCCAAAACATCAGTTTAGATCAAGATTGGGATGCACATTAATAATTTTAGGTGAAATGGCCAAAAAGGGGTATGTTTATGTCAGCAAAAAAGTAAAGAGGAACCCATAGTAAACCCTAGTCTTTTTTGCTTGTTTGTGTTTTAACTCACTAGGCCTAAAGCCTTTGTGGAGTATAGTGGTCTTAGGTTGTGAAAAAGGTGCTTCATTTACAGTATATGAAATGCTTTCCAGTGTGTCATCTCAGCATACATACTGTAATATGGTCAAAAACATCCAAACACCAACCTGTCCAAGTTGGACCTTTCATTGCTCCCATAGCTGCTTTTAGTCTTCTAATAAGATTTTTGGGTTGGGTAAGATTTTGGTTGAGTTCAAGGATCTTTATAGTCAATCAATTTTTTCTACTGCCATCTCAACAAACAGATCATCTATGTAATGTACTCGTCAATCAGGAACCTTGAAGGCAATTCGTACGCTCAGATGCAGAAGGGAAACCCTGCGGGTTCCGGTGTTCACTGATGCCCTTTTTGGGCCCCGGGCTTTCTGCAGTGGAACCAACAAGGAATTGGTGCGTTTGATAGTAATAAGTCCGTAAAGAGGTACCGGCAACGATTAGGCAAGGAGTAGTCACAAAACAGGCAAAAGGGTTGAGACAGGCGGCAAGAATCTAAATCAAAACAGGCAGAAGTCAAAAACGAGGAAATTCCAATAGTAAATAACACTTCAGCAGGGTCTGTAAACAGAAGCCAGCTTGGGCACTGTTAAAATAGAGGAAGACCTTTTTAAAGGAGAATTAGCGACAAAAATACGTATCTCGCGTCAAAAAATGACATTCGCCATCAAAACGCAAGCGACGCTCACGCCGAACGCAAATGAACCGAAGCCAGCATTACTTGCGCATGGCCGGACATGTGATGTTGCCGGAAGTGTGCGCCTGCGCCCCAGAAGCCGGGCGGGATGCGCCGGGAAGTAAGAGAATGGAGAAATCTCCCCACGCGTCTTACAATCTAATGATGATGATTATAGCTTATTAAAACATGTTTGCTTCTTTTGGAGAGTGACAGATAGATTTAATCTTTCAATCCACATAACCGGCCTGCCCGTTATTAAGTATTTTGTTTGATCTTAGGCTTGATGTCTCTTTGGTAACACTAAAATATCACTATTGTTAAATTTGTGTCAGACGTTTTGAAGGTGCAGGCTTTGTCCCTTTGTAGTAGAGTCAATACCACCTACGACAAGTGTCACACAAAAAAATGCTCTCGTTTTATCCAGTTTAGGTATGTAGAAGGGACTATAAATGGAAAACAACAATATGCATGCAAATTAGAACCTCAAAATAAGTACACATTGAGCAGTGATTTCCTTTTACAAAACTCTGCAGAAGAGAATGCTGTTAATTCATCCCTAATAAAATAGCTCTTCAGCAGTAGTGCATGTAATAATTATACTAATGAAGTCACTGAATTGCTATTCATGAAACATAAGAACATTATTACAGCACCACTTGATCTATACTTAGGAGTTATTTACAGGGGGTGAAATAAACCTTCCTTATTTTTGGAATTTGTGATTTACAGGAATTTCTGAACTGCAAATTCAATTCAACATTTTAGTAGTACAATTCAGAGCAGGTTATGAATCTCTTTTTTTCTGACATCTTTGTGTAATTTTAATTTTGTTACAATGCCATTCTGCTTTATTCTGCTTCAATTTCATCAATTTCTAAGGTCATAACATTTCAGAATGCAAAGAAATGAAAACATGGAATAAAAGAGTTCTCCTTGAATGTTCAGTAAAGATTAATATGTGCCATGTTAGAAACAATTTATTTAGCATCCCACTTCGCCCTTTCATCACAATGTCCAGTACAGCAATGCAGAGGCCAAATGCCCTATCTATCAGGGGGGAGCACATGTAATATATATGTCACAATCAGCTCCCTAAATCCAGAACTATGGCTAGGCTCCCGTTCTCTGCTCAGTCTTCCGCCTTTGACTTCGGGAGGAGTCCTCAGCTACTCAGATGCCTTTAGGCATTAATATGAGAAAGCACTGCGTATCTTGACAGCGCTATATAAATAAATGATGATGATGATGATGAGAGGAGCAAAGCAAGGAGTTCTGCACAAGCAAAAGGGGTACGTTTGTTACCAAGTTTAGTACACAAGGCAATACCAACTTCACAAGGAGTAGGCAATATAACGAGGTCAGGCAGACCAGGCATAGTTCAAGCAAGGTCAGATGGGCCAGGGCCGGTATAGGCAGAGTTCAGGCAAAGTCAGACAGGCAGGGATCAAATTCAGAGTAAACAGACAGATAAGAGCACCCAGGAACTATCCAAAATAGACCTACAGTAACAACGGGCAATGAGTTTTGGCCCAAGGCCCCTTTAAATATTCAAACTTTGCTCCAAAAACGTGATGACATCATCACGATCGGTGTGTAAAACTCGGAAGTGTGCGCTGCGCTCACTATAGGAAAGCCGTGCACCGGAGGAAGAGGATCAGGGCTGCGGGCATCCCCACCAAGAGCGCGGTGGACATCCCTGCTGGCCCCTCAATACCACTAGACCACCAGGGTGAGTCTTCACAACATATTATTAAAGGAATAAATCAAAAATAGAAGTAAGAGTACTTTGTAGAAACATATTTGAGGCAAAAGTATGTCCTATTTATCTGACTGCTGCACACTGCCCACAACTGTACACAGGACAGATGATGTTATATGCTGTCGTGCAAGATGGCAATTCGGATAAAAAAAAAACCCAGACAGATATTTGTCCAAAATGTGTCATTATTAATAGTGATGAGCTAATCCGTCCCATTTTGCTTCACCAAAAAATTTGCGAAAATCTGAAAAAAAATTCAAAAAATTTGCAAAATTAATGGGCATCAAAATGAGTTTGATGCACAACATTTTTGACATGCATCAATTTTTTTTTAGTCACATTGAATATTTTCCACCAGTCGGCAAAGTGCAGAAATTTGCCACCAATCCATGCCTGGCAAATAAATTCGCCCATCACTAATTATTACTTTAACCCATATCCTGCTATATACAATAAATGTTAATTCTACATTTACAGGTTCTTTTTAAATGCATGCCAATTGCCTGTTCTGTTCATTTAATTGGTATTGACAGAGCACATAATGCTGACTGGAGATGTGATTAGTGATGGGCGAATTTATTCAGCAGGCGCAAATTCGCGGCAAATTTGCGCGATTCGCCGCCAGCGAATAAATTCGTGAAACGCCCGCGAATAAATTCGCGAAACGCCCGCGAAAATTCGTGGCAAAAATTCGTGCGCCGGCGTCAAAAACGTGCGCCGGCGTCAAAAACGTGCGTAAAAAAAACGGGATCTGGCGTCAAAAACAAGATGCCGGCGTCGCAAATTTTTCGGCGAAGCGAAACAGCGCAAATCCTCCCATCACTAGATATGATCTATGAATTCTAACAGTGAAGACATCTAGCATTTAGGACTCCATGAACCATATGGGTTACAAAACAAAAAAGTCTATGGGCGTCATTTTTTTCGAAACTAGGCGAAAAAATTCGCCCATCCATATTTGTCAACGTTTTTTTTGAGTCATGATGTATTTTTTTCAGTTTTTGATGTGTTTAACAAAGTAATATTATTCAAGAGGGCAAGAGAAACATGCGAGTTATCCAGAAATCTACAAATTATGGAAAGGCCATCTCCCATAGATTCCATTTTAATCAAATAATTCTAGTTTTAAAAGTATTTCCATTTTCCATGTAATAAGAAGACAGTAACTTGGTATGGAGATCCAAATAATGATACATGAAATTATGGGTAACGGTCCCATACCTGTATCAGTTTGTTAACAGAGTGTATTTGTATGATATGTTGAATCAGAAGCCATTTCATTTGTGTTAGTAATATGCAATAATAAATGTATATGTAAGTAGTGAAAGGGTTCACTAGTGAAAGGAACAGTAAAACAGTAAAATTAAAGTGTTTTAAAGGAATGACAATATAATGTACTGTTGCACTGCACTGGTACACCTGGGGTATTTGCTATATAAATAAGCTGTTGTGTAGCCAAGGGGGCAGCCATTCAAGCACAGAAAACACAGTATATAACAGATCAATTCTGTAGAATCTCATTGCATACTACAGAGCGTATCTGTTATCTGCTATGTAACCTGTGCCTTTTCTCTTTTTCCAGCTTTGAATGGCTGCCCTCATGGCTACACAGCAGCTTGTTTATATAAACTACAGTAGTGTTTCTGAAGCAAACAGCCCAGTTGTACCATTGCAACACAACAGTACATTATATTTTAATTACTTTAAAATTTTTATTTGTTTGGTGCTACTGTTCCTTTCAATAAAAATATTTCACATAAGAGAACTGTTAGGATGATCGACAAATGCCAAATATTCATCTTAGTGCAAATTATCTTTATTTTCCACAGAAATTGGCAAAAATGCCCTTGATAAGGCTCATACCAAAGAGAATCAATGTCTAGCCTGCAGCAATACTAGTGGAGCTCCATGATTCTGCATTCATCAACCAATGAGTATACAATGAAGTTTGATGTGACAGAGTAAAGGTCAGTGACATTGCCATTGGTTTTAGATGCTCTATATGCATTGGAACATATACTGATATGACTGTGAAGAACATTAGTTACAGTATATAGGTGCACCATATATATCAACCTTCAAACTGGTCTCCAGTTACCCATTCACCTACTATAATATCAAATTTGTTTTGTATGTTTAGCATATGTGTTTTATGTGTACCACCTTATTATAATAGCAAAAGGTATATAACTTTAGCACAAAAAATGGACAAATTCATGGCAACATAAACAAGTATTTAATGGCAAAAAAATTTGTACACTATGCTATCTTTGCCTTAGAGACTGCTAATCTAACTCACCCACTACCTGGATGGGGTAAATTATGTATCGTTCTAATTAGACCATTCACTCGAATGAATCTAATGAGCATGTACGTACGAATGATGACTGAATAACATGTATTTGATGCATTCACAAGAGAGAGGTAGAATACTTAGATGTGATGATCATAAAAGTGAAAAAACTCTTTGAAGCTGATGTGTTTTGCATACAAAAGGTGTCCCATTAGTGCTTAATTAAAAAAGCACATGCGTTTGGAGTCTGGCAGCTCTCTCTCCTATCCGGTAACCGGTTAGGGTCTGACCAGCATGGAGATGTGTATCTCAGTAAGTTTAATGTCAGACTCATCATTATTACTCTTAACCCACATTTAAAAGAATCAACATATTCAACATTACTGTGCAACAGAAAGGTGGATACATCATACAAATGACAAAAGGTAAAGAGAACATTACATTATTTTCCATAGCCAGGTGAAACACAATTTAGAAATATGCAGGATATTTTAAAACTGAGGACCCTACGATAGCTAAGTGGTTGGAGAAATACTATGGGGTAAATTCACTAAAGGACGAAGCGTTAATTCGCTAGTCTAGCGCATTTTCGTTAATTCGCCGATTCACTAACGGACACTGGCGTAAATTCGCTAGTGTTACTTCACACCCTTACGCCTGGCGAATTTGCGCAATGGACGTAACTACGCAAATTCACTGACGCGCGCATTTTTCTGAACGCTACCTTTTACGCCAGACTTCCTTCGCCACCTCAGACCAGGCGAAGTGCAATAGATTAGATAGGGATTGCTTCAAAAAAAGGTAAAAAATTTTCTAAGTCCCAAAAAACACTGGCGTTTTTTCTTTTTTTATGGGTGATAGGCTGAAAAAGATCGAAATTTTTTTTTGGGGCTACCCTCCTTCCCCCCTACATTTCCTAACTCATGGCACCTTAACTACACAGTGGGTACATGTGTAAGGCAAAATAAAAATGTTATTTGCTGTTTTGAAGGTTTCCCAGGCTTGTGTAGTGATGCTATATATACCTCCATTGTAACTTCAATTTGGCGCCGTATGCAAATTAAGCATCGCTAGCGTAACTTCGCTTTGCTTGGCGAATTAACACTAGTGCAACTTCGCAACCTTACGCTTCCCCTGGTCGCAACTTCGGATTTTAGTGAATTTGCGTAGTGCTGGCGAAAATACGCCTGGCGAAGTGCGGCGAATCGGACGCTGGTGCAACTACGAATCTTAGTGAATTTGCCCCTGTGTGTCCTACTTAAATGAGGTGAAAATATTTGTTTTGTAAGGCCAATCAGACAAATATAAGAGCAGAGAGACACCATTGCAATTTGTAAGAGGAAAGTAAGAGAAAGTAAGAGAAAGCACACTAACCAGGGCTGAAAATAGCTTTTAAAAAATGGAAGGATAGTTTTACCATTGTGCTTCTGACAGTTTGATAAATCTCACTGCCAACTTTAGAATAGGTTTGACAGGCTTCTTATCTTGCCCTTTAGCAATAAAACTTTCCAAAAAGATTGTAGTTATCTCTTTGTCTTGAAATGCCCTTAAATCTTCAGTTCAATCACTGAAGCTATTACCTTGCATTGTAAATTTGTCAATATTTTACAACATTACTCAAGCCACAGTTTTTTTCCTTTTTTTATTTCCCAACTTGCAAGTCAGAAGTGTAGATATAGCCTACAACATGACCAGCTATCTTACACTAATGTAAACTTTTAAAAGGTGTTAGTATGAATATCAAATAATGCTTTAACTCTTAAGAAGATAGCAATCTTTAGCCGTATTTCCAAATCTAACTTAAAATGATAAAGTAGAAAGCTATGGCAATATACTTAAACAAATAACTTCTATTTAAGTTTTAATAATGACACGCACATTCAACATCATCATAGTCATAATTTATTTATATAACACCAGATAATTACTCAGCACTTTACATTAATTTAGAACAAATAAGGATCTTACAAACAATCTAAAAGGTTATATATAGGTTATATTGTCGAAACATAAGGATTATAGAAACAAATTGGAGATTTATGATACATTAATGACTGATTAATCAAAATACATTGAATAAGCTTCCCTTATCCAAGAAAAGTCTTGCAGTCAAGATTGAGATGAAGTCATGAGAGGAAAAGAGAGGCAAAGGTCAGAAGCAGAGCATAGTTATGTGAAGAAGTGTATTTTGAGATCAGAGCTAAGCTATAGGGAGGATCTTCATTGCGAGTGTTAGTAATCTAAATTTAATTCTAGAGGAGCCAGTAATGTGATGTGATGTGAAGATGTGAGATAAATAAAAAAGTCTATCAAAAGCATTTAGAACTTGGGAAAGAACAGAAAGAGATCCAGAGTAAACAGGTAGAGTTGGGTGTCAGCAGAAAGCTGGTATTGAAATCCAAATGACTGAATAATTTTCCTAGAGAGTTAGAATAGAGTGTGAACAGTAGAGGGACTAAGACAGAGCCTTGAGGAACTTCAAGAGAGAGAGGGAATGAAGTGGAGGTAAACTTAGAGAAATTTAAAGGAACAATCAAAAATATCAAACTTAAACCATGAAAGAGCAGTGTCAAGAATACCATCTGAGTACAGAATGTCTGCGAGGAGTGGATGTCAACTGTGTCAAAGACTTAGAGAATGCTTATGGAATACTGACCTTTAGGGTAGGACTACACGGCCGACTTTGATGCTATCTGACGCTGGGTGACAAAATGCACGTGTCAAGTTGGATGCGCAATGGTAATCCGTTGCAACGCGACTGTCGGATGCATCATTTGCATTACCGTTGCGACACTATCCAACTTTATATTACTTACCTTGTTCCTGTCGCATCCGACTTGACGCATGTGTTTTGTCGCCCAGCATCGGATTGCATCAAAGTCGGCCATGTAGTCCTACCCTTAGACTTTGCAAGAAGCAAATCATTGGTTACTTTGGTAAGTGCAGGTTCTGTTGAGAGTGATGGGCAGAAACCAGATTGTCGGGAATTGAGGTTGGAGCTGAGTGAGATGCTAGACCAGGCAGTTGTAAACAAACCTTTCTGTGTACTAGGGTTGAAAATTATCTCTGCCTAATGTATTCCTTGCCCCTTGAATACAAGAGACATGCCTTATTTTCAGGATGTGTGATGTCAATTAAAAAACACTTTTTCCAAAGGGGTAAAAAAACAGAACTACTGCTAAAAAATTCATGCTATAAAAATATGGTACTGTAATTCTGTGCAAAATTGATGTAATTCTAGTAAAGGGTCATGCAATTTTCATTTTTTTATTTTCCCCTTTATTTGATGAATATATAAATATCCCACCTTGCTTTATTTATTTATTTTTATTTTTTTTGCTTGATACTTATGTTGCAATATTAGTCCTGCGCAACAAGAAGCAAGCAATGGACTGGGATAATTGGCTTTCTAAATTAAAGCAGCACTAGATGAAAAACTTCTAATGGAACATTCCAGGTATAGCAAAAGTAGGAAGAACCCCAAATATTCTTTGCAGATAGTAACCACAGCATTTTTCAAATATTTGTATTTGAGAAGCGTTTGGCTTATGTGGCCCTTTAAAGTTTAATTGCATCACAATTAGTTATTTATAAACACTGAAATAACACACTGTGCACTTCACAGACAGGTTAAAATTTAATGAAGCTTTATTTCACATATAGTCACCCAGGGGCAGTTTTATTAAGGTTCGAATGGTAAATTCTAATTTTCTAATTTTTTTGTGTCAAAAACTCAGAAATTTAACTTAAAAGCACCAACTCGTATGTAAATTTGAATGTGAGATTTATCACACCTCGAGCATAGAAACAGTTCTAATTCGAATATTTGCCACCTAAAACCTGCCAAATGAATTTACAAGTCAATGGCAGAGATCCATTGACCCATTCGAAGATGTTAATAGGCTTCCTGACATTCAAGCTTTTTTTCAGAGAAAAACTCAAATCGAGTTTCATTTGAATTCGAGTTTTTTCTTAAATAAGATAACATGCGTGTTTTGAGCACATTCGAATTTATTAGAGTGAAAAAAAAAATTACATAAATTTGAAATTCAACACCCAAACCATAGAATATATTTTGTAAATGCATGAGAAATTGATTTGTTTAATGAATGGATGGTGTGGATGTTATTATAACTCACCATCATTAAGAAGTCTTTTTCTAAGAGAGGATATTGGATTTTGGCAAATGCTGGGGACAGGGTGTAAGCTTTAAACAATTGTAAAGGTAACCTGGGAACAAGGTATCAGATCGGTTGGTGGTGTCACAAATGTTTATGAATTTGTGTGGGAGTTTAAGCTTAAATAAGGATTTGTTACTAGATCAATAAATCAGGCTGCGACCTTTTCCTCCAACGATTTATTGTCGTTTATTTCATTTGTTGTTTGGTACTGCTTACCATTATATGACTTGTAGATCCCTAATAAAACAAGGAGTCAAAACCTTTCTACAACCAAAAGACAATTGTTCTCCTAATATATTATGCAGAAGCTGAACATGTATTAGACAGAACAATTTTGAAAGTTGTGCATGTATTTTCTTTATGCGCAACCAAATTCTAAGAAATAAACCATAAATTCCAAGTAAATTCAACAATTCAATAGGGGCCCCTGGTTCACTACCCTGAAAGCATTGGAGGCAGATAAAAGTTTAAAAACGTAGCAGGAACACCACATGGATCACCCCAGGCTCAGACAAATAACTTTGGCTTTGCATGTTTCGCTCTGTTTCTTGCGTTGAATAAACAAAATACAATATAATTGGTTATAAAATTTTTGATAGGTCATACGTATGTCCTTATTTAATCTTATTATTAACATCTACTAATAGTCATCAGAAAGTAAATAAGACTTACAGTACCTGTATTTACAAATGTTATTTATAGTTTTCCCATAAAATGAACATTTCCTATGTTCTTGCTGGATGTATTTAACATATTTAAATAATAATTTTCTATACAGTGCACCCTACAGTATGTACTGTAGCTGTTACGGTTACCCTTTAACCACTTTATTAAGTACTAATGTGGATACATTTTCCTGCTCAAGCAAGACACATTCGATTTTATACCAAATGAAGTAGGGCATGACTGGTTTGTGTCTGATTTAAGAGCAATAAATGTTGATATGTGAAGGTTATGTCTTCATATAATGTTGTACCAAGGCTGTAAGAGGGAACCATGCAGATAAAAATCCATGTTAGCAATACAAAAGGCTTTCACAGACTGAGTGTATCATTTATCAGTGGAACAAAGAAATGGATTCATAACTTTAAAAAAAATCAGGCAGTGCCAGTGGAGCATCAATTTTAGAATGAGGTTGTGTGAGAAATCAGGGACCCTACAAGAAATTCATCACTGATCCCATTTAATTTAAATGATAACACTTTGCAGTCTATACAACGCTTTATTTATTAGAAGTGTCCGTGATTTTAAAGGGATCTGGTTTTAGAACACAAAATATATACAAATATTAATGGTTGCAAGTGTTTTAATCAGAGTTAAGTCCTAAATTAGACATTTTCATTGCAAATGAATAGATCTTACTTGTTTAAAGTGCCTTGCTTAGGTTCCCTTGGAACTGGGATTTTATCCCATTGATCTAGATAGAGTAGTCTATAATGTTGTAGCAAGGGGAAAAAAAATTTACATTGTTTTCAAAATTATTGCTGGGTAACCCCTAAATAATTTGGGGAGGTTAACAGATTCATTTTTGAGTTTAAGAAAAACTATTTTACTATTCTCGATTGATAGCATATTAAAGAAAAACTTACATTTAAATAATTGCGGTCACGTTTAGTCACAGAAATAAGATGTACATTTTTCTATTTATTTTTAATGAGGCATTAACAAAAAAAAAATGTATTAATGCTTAAGTGCACAGACACAAACAATATCCAAAGAATGTTTACTGTGTTAATGTTAAGCATTTTTTTATTCAATCAAGACTCTTTGAAGCCAACTTTAATCTTTACTACTACATATTAATTGTAAACTATAATTACTGTAAAACACTTCACTAGAACAAGAGTTCTAATGACTGTTGTCTGGTAGTTCTCATATCAAATTTGTTTGCAGACTGTCTCAGTCCATTTGCCTTACTCCTCTCTTCAAAAATCTGTAGGTACATCTCTGTGTCTGGGATCAAATAACAGGACCTTAAATTTGATACTGCATTTGGGCCCGAATACTTAGGCTAAGGTAGTGCTGTTCAACTGGTGGCCCATGGGCCTGCCCTATGCTCCTTGTGTGTTTCATACTCTGCAGCCTGCACTTTGCTCCTTGTGTGTGTCATACTCTGTCTGCCCTATGCTCCCTGGATGTGCCATACTCTGCTTACCCTATGCTCCCTGGATGTGCCATACTCTGCTTACCCTATGCTGCCTGGGTGTGCCATACTCTGCCCACCCTACTCTGCCTGTGTGTGCCATAATCTGCCAACCCTACTCTGCCTGTGTGTGCCATACTCTGCCTGCTCTATACTTCCTGTATGTGCCCTACTCTGCTTGCCCTGTGCTACCCGTGGGACATGAGTATGCTACGGTTTATTTTGGGGGTTTGGTAGCATTTGGAAATTGCTGTTTGGGCCCCCTAAGGTGTTTAATTTTGCGAATTTTTTTTATATGTGACAGGGAAGGAGAATGCATGTGGATTTAAGGGCATGTTGCAATATAACTTAAATTTTTCCATGAGTGATGAGTGATATCCCTGCAGTGAGCCCCAATAATTTGTTTTTTTGGTGTACTACTACCATTTATGTGGACATGGTCTTAAAAGTTCTTGTGGTGACATGGTGTGATTTAAAATAGATGTGGTTTAAAAACTGGGAGTGGTTAACCCTGGCTTCCATTATCGGCCCTCCACCATGTAGACTAGAAAAATTCTTGCCCTTGGTTCCACAAAAGTTGGACAGGACTGTACTAAGGTATTAGAATAGAGTGCTTATGGTGCTATTATTTTGCTATTACTTCATCAAAAACAACAGGGTGTATTAAATAAAAATAAAAAATAAAATACAAATAAAGCTTGGCAACAATATCAGGGCACATTTTTCATTTTGTTTATTAATATTTTTTAACTACCCATAGTGTTTTATGGTGTTGTTATTTGTTTTCCTTGCTTTCTTATACAATATATACAATATTTTGATATTATGGATGTTTTGGAATTGGCTCTGCATCACACAAAGAAACAAATGAATAATTGTACATGTAGTTTATCACAACTTGTTGCATGAATATGAAAGTGTTGAGAGATTTAAGTGGAACAATTTCAAGCATGATCTAAATATGAATGAATGTAATTAATATACTTGTCACCTTTAGCAATATGATGTATGTACAGCTTGTTGAGAGTGACTACTTGCACAGACACATGAATGATTCTCTTATGGCATTATCTAGTAAGAAAATCTTGTTACCTGTATTGTGTTCTGTTAATGTTTCCTAACAAGATTATTGCAAATGCTTTCCATAGAACCATTGCACAGAATTTTATTGATCACATAAAATAACAATGTTTAAATGGAGTCAGGTCTAATAATGAAGGCCTGTGTAATATTCATAGATGCCTTGCAACAGTTTTCACCCCCCCCCCCTTGGCTTTTTACCTATTTGTTACATTTTGTTAATTTAAATGTTTCTTAATCTTATTTTATGTGATGGATCTGCACAAAATAGTCTAAGTTGGTGAAGTGAAATGAGAAAAATATATATAAAAAAGAATTAAAAAAAATCTTCACAATGAAGCCCCTAAAAAATCCTGGTGCAACCAATTACCATCAAAAGTCACATAATTAGTGAAATGAAGTCCACCTGTATGCAATCTAAGTGTCACATGATCTGTCAGTATAAACACACCTTTTCTGACATGGTACCACAACAAACCTGAGAGGGCCGCCCACCAAAACTCACAGACCAGGCAAGGAAGGCATTATCAGAGAGGAAGCACAGAGACCAAAGGTAATCCTGAAGGAGTTGCAGAGTTCCACAGCAGAGACTGGTGTATCTGTCCATAGGACCACAATAAGCTGTACACTCCATAGAGCTGGGCTTTATGGAAGAGCAGCCAGAAAAAAAACATTACTTAAAGTTACAAATAAGAAGGCATGTTTTGAGTTTGCCAAAAGGCACGTGGGCAACTCCCCAAATGTATGGAGGAAGGTGCTCTGGTCAGATAAGACTAAAATTTTACTTTTCGGGCACCAGGGAAAGTGCTACTCAACACATCCCATCACCCCAAGAACACCATCGCCACAGTGAAACATGGTGATGGAAGCATCATGCTGTGGGGATGTTTTTCAGCAGCAGGGACTGGGAAACTGGTTAGAGCCAAGGGAAAGATGGATGGTGCTAAATACAGGGATATCCTTGAGCAAAACCTGTGTCAGTCTGCCTGTGATTTGAGACTGGGACGGAGGTTCACCTTCCAGCAGGACAATGAGCCGAAGCATACTGCTAAAGCAACACTAGAGTGGTTTAAGGGGAAACATTTAAATGTGTTGGAATGTCCTAGTCAAAGTCCAGACCTCAATCCAACTGAGAATCTGTTCACAAGCGAAACATGAAGAAGCTGGAGCAGTTGGGCCTTGAGGAATGGGCAAAAATCCAAGTGGCAAGATGTGGCAAGCTCATAGAGACTTATCGAAAGCGACTTGTAGCTGTAATTGCCGCAGAAGGTGGCTCTACAAAGTACTGACTGTAGGGGGTGAACAGTTATGCACACCGAAGATTTCAGTTATTCTGTCCTATTTGTCGTTTGCTTCACAATAAAAAAAAACATCTTCAAAGTTGTAGGCATGTTCCGTAAATGAAATGGTGCAAACTCTCAAATCATCCATTTTAGTTCCAGGTTGTGAGGCAACAAAACATGAAAAATGCCAAGGGGGGTGAAGACTTTTGCAAGGCACTGTATTTCTGCTCTCGATGGTACAAAATACCACTTCAGTTTTAACTGCCAGCAATGGATACACTCTTATAGTATCATGAGCTCTTTTTCTTTTCAAGTGGTAATTATAGTTACTGTTCATAAAAGAAATCATGTTCCACAGGACTAATGATTTGCTTTAGTTTGGAAAGTCCCCCATGGAAGAGCACAAACCCATTAATTCCCATGAACTGTCCCCTACCTGCCCTTTTGGTACTTTAACTCTCCTTAGGAGATGTAAAGGCCACAGCTTTTATTAACTGACAAAGATAGAGTTATACACATATAAAAACAATGAATTATAATAAAGTGCAAGTTAAAAATAACATGTTTCCATTCACAGAATGTTTGCCAAAAATGACTGTATGGCTGCTTGCCATAATGGACACCTTCCGCAGCAGTGTTGGGTAGGCAAGTGGTAGTAAGCAAATATGAATGTCATAGTCCTGGGACCCTTGTCTGTGGAGCTAAAAACCTCCACTGGTACACATGTGCTGAAACACTGGGGTCTAGCCCCCACCCCTAGAAAACATTCCTTTGCAGGCTGTGACTGTGGAATGCAACCTGAACTACCACCCCCCCATCGATCCTATCCTCAGAGTGGGTGATCAAGATGCTGCTCCTTCCACACATGGATAGAAAAAGCAGGGATTACATCCTTCTGTCCTACACATATTTCAATTTACTCCACTTGTGACTCTATGTCACATCCTATTATGACCCACTTCCTCCCCTTCTCTCCAACTATCCTGACTAAGACACTTCCTGCCTGCCCCTTTCTAGCTCCGTCCTACAAAATGTTCCTTATATTTAATGCAACGTTGTTCTGTTTCAAATAGATATTTTGAGTTGGAAGAGTGCCTCTGAACTTTAACACCCATAACAGCCAATTGAAAAATGGAAAAACTATGCAAAAAGTTATGCCTTTGCGCGAACAAATTTTGTTTTTTGTGCAAATTTAATATAGCTTTTGCAAACCCGGAAACTGTTTAGCGACCACTTCCAACAGTGGAAGACCATTTGCAAATTTTATAGTTTGCGCCAATGCGCAGTCAATGTAATAAAACGTCTTACTGAAAAAGTCGTTATGTTTGCTCCAAAAGATTACGACACCTTCAAGCACCTCTTAAGAGTGTGCAATTAAAATTCGCAATGCTCAATTCAAATTTGCAATGTGATAACAGTTTAAGGAACAATATTACATTGCGAGATTGTGGATTTTTATTCTTATTGGTGCGAATGTTTTTGCTCTTTGCGACTTTTATTACATTCCCCTTCAGGTGTGTTAAAACATTTTCCTGAATCTCAGGAAAGTTCTAAAAATAAAGGAAGAGAATTCCGGCAGCTGAAAATTCTTCCCCAGTTTGAATTTTCATATCTCAGCCCATAATTGGTAAAAAAAAAATAAAAAAAATAAAAGCAATCCTTTGAAGCAGTTTCCTAAGATTATTTTTAACAAACAGCATTTTTTATGAAGTGGCTGTAGCATTAGCTGTTGTGCAGTCGTGCAATTTTGCCTCTTACCATCTTGTTTTTGTCCACAGATTATTACTGACAGTTGTGCAAGAGTGCAATAAATATGAGCATTTATAGTAATGGAAAATATGCAACAAATACAGTCTCTTGTCTAGTGTAAGGTAAAGTGATTACTTGCAATCTTGAGGAATGTTAGTATAAGAAGCCATGGCTACCAGACATGCAATTTCAATGTCATGCTTTTTTTTTTAAATAAATATCAAAGCACTATCATCAAAGCCTATGTCAAGTTACATCAATAACATCTTTGACATCAGCAAAATGTATTCTTTAACTCTCATTGCATAAATTATATGCCCAAACCCAACTAAGTCAGGTGTACTGTGTCATGTACTGCCTTTATCAGATTATACATCGATTATATTAATGTGCACTTTTTATCTCAAATTTTATTAACTCTGCATCTTATGATAAGAATAGGGATACAGAAAGAAAAGGGTTTGTTAATGTGCTTTATTATTCACAATGCGCAATTAAAATTCGTGATCTAATCACAGTTTAAGGAACAATATTACATTACTACATGTGGATTTTTATTCTTATTGGTGCGAATTGTTTTGCGACTTTTATTACATTCCCCTGCACGTATGTTAAAACATTTTCCTGAATCTCAGGAAAATTCTAAAAATAAAGCAAGAGAATTCCGGCAGCTGAAAATTCTTCTGGATTCCCCAGTTTAAATTTTCATAGCTCAGCCCATAATTGGTTAAAAAAAAAAAAAAGCAATCCTTTGAAGCAGTTTCCTAAGATTATTTTAAACAAACAGCATTTTTTATTAAGTAGCTGTAGCATTAGCTGTCGTGCAGTCGTGCAATTTTGCCTCTTACCATCTTGTTTTTGTCCACAGATTATTACTGACAGTTAAAAGTGCACATTAATATAATCAATGATCTAATAACAGTTTAAGGAACAATATTACATTGCGAGATGTGGATTTTTATTCTTATTGGTGCGAATTGTTTTGCGACTTTTATTACATTCCCCTGCACGTATGTTAAAACATTTTCCTGAATCTCAGGAAAGTTCTAAAAATAAAGCAAGAGAATTCCGGCAGCTGAAAATTCTTCTGGATTCCCCAGTTTAAATTTTCTGGAGTCTTCTTGTTTAGTGGCAGTTTAATAAAAGGGCTATGTAATGTGACCAGACAACATAGGCCTAAATGAAAACATTCTACATGCACATCCAATTCTTTATATTCTCCCAGTGCTGCTATCTCTAATCCAGTAAACAAAAAAGTATAGGGATATTCATTCACTTTGTAATCTGAGGCAATTTTTAATTTAAGTATCTTTTTTCCTTAATATTCTTTGTAAACCGAATATAAACATGATATGCATAAGAGCACATGGAAGCTAATTACATATTGCGATGAGTTTTTGTTAGAAATACTAAAGGTCCGTATGAAAGTTAAAATATTGAATTGCAAACATGCACCTTTGCTTACTTGGCTAAGTGATAAGGATGATAAATGGCTCCTTATTGTACTGAGGAGAATAAAAGTAGAAATGATGTCATTCCTGCAGTTGAATATATTCACTTTTTCCCAGTCTTCTTTCTTTTTGTGCTTAAATGTTATTCTCCTGATTTTATCATCTTCAAAAGACCTGGGATTTATTTTAACATTTTATAGTTCTCCAGAAAAAAAATTGTTCTGCCGGTAATAACATTGCGCTGCCAGAACTATTTCAAACTTAATATCCAAAATACTCCTCGAAGTCATAAATTACTATTCTTCCAACCTTTTTTTTTTTTTGTTTCCTGCATTGTTATGCAGTATGTACAACTAGCAATGACAGAACATTGTGTTTGGTTTATCTAGGCATTCTCTGTTATTTATTTATTCTTTCTTAGTTATTTATGTGTGTGTGTGTAGATCATATATATTGTTGTTCTTATAAGATAAATATTTATATATATATATATATATATATATATATATATATATATATATATATATATATATATATATATAAACAAATACAAGATTCCTCTGCACTCAACCCATTATCAATATATTTAAGACAGAGACAAGGGCAGCCAAGTTTGGGAGTTTTACTTTGAAAGCAGCTAGTAAGTTGCAGGTAAAACGTATTCGTCCCTTTTATAAAATGTATAATGAAACCATAGAATTCTTAATGAATCAAATGAAAATTGAGCATAGGACTGGCCAGATATGGGATGACTTTGACGTAGTTGGCCAGCTTAAATATATTGCAATATATGGACAAACAATCCCTGTTTTGTTTAAAGGGTAAGGCATTTTTCAGTAGCAGTATGCACAAAATGTCTCTGTCTTAAATATATTGATAATGGGTTGAGTGCAGAGGAATCTTGTATTTGTTTATATGTATTTTGTGGTCACACCCTCATTGCACCCCCGCCTAATGATTTTAAAAAACTAGTGGTGAGCACAACTTTCCCTTGTTTGTTATAGTTCTACAAGAGCAGTGACCAGCTCCATGTTGTAGCTCCCACCCTCTCCAACTATAGTCAGGTGATCCCACTGGTGTCTAATAAAAGGGCAGCCAAGTTTGGGAGTTTTACTTTGAAAGCAGCTAGTAAGTTGCAGGTAAAACGTATTCGTCCCTTTTATAAAATGTATAATGAAACCATAGAATTCTTAATGAATCAAATGAAAATTGAGCATAGGACTGGCCAGATATGGGATGACTTTGACGTAGTTGGCCAGCTTAAATATATTGCAATATATGGACAAACAATCCCTGTTTTGTTTAAAGGGTAAGGCATTTTTCAGTAGCAGTATGCACAAAATGTCTCTGTCTTAAATATATTGATAATGGGTTGAGTGCAGAGGAATCTTGTATTTGTTTATATGTATTTTGTGGTCACACCCTCATTGCACCCCCGCCTAATGATTTTAAAAAACTAGTGGTGAGCACAACTTTCCCTTGTTTGTTATATATATATATATATATATATATATATATATATATATATGATATAATTTTATGTTTAGAGGTCTTTCAAGGTTGCCACCATTATTAAGGGTCATAGTGGTTTATCCAATAAACTTTTATATTATTATTATTATTATATTTTATATTATTATTATATTTTATTCTTATAGGGGAAGTAAAACCTTCTGAATAAAAAGGATGGGCTGATTGAAACAAGGGTTTTGTGATGAATTTCAAACATTGGTTGCTTTGTTATCAATGCAAGCCACAGGCAGTGCCACTGGTCCTTTGTAATAGTTGGGAGAATTTGTCATGTGAGTGATAAAACTAATGAGAGCATTTTGCAAGGACATGAATGAAGCATCAACCAGGAATAGCAGGTCTCTTGTTTTAATTCAATGAGAAGGATGTTTCACCATGTTAGGTTTAAGTACTGTATTATTCCTACCTAGTCACTATACTAACTGCTCCTGTTTACCCTCTAGATCTGTCTTATCTGCATTCTACTGTCATATCCCACATCAGGTCATGCTGGTACCTTTAGAGCTCTATGGAAACAATCTGTTCCAATGTATTCTAATTTATCCAATGTAAAATGATAACTAGTCTCGACAGTATTGCTTTCACAGATATCTACACAAATATAATTTTCCATGTTTTTATGTTAGTTTTCACTGCAGAATCTATTGATAAATGCAGTGAATTGTACTGAATCTATTAATAATTATCAATACATCTAATAGGTTTAGATGAAATACTGTATATAAACAGATAAGTTACTCTAAAGGGTAAAAAGAAAATAGTTTTCACTCAAATACATAGCTTTATTGAGGTACAACAAACATTTTGCCAACGTGACAACGTTTGATAGGAAGGCATAGGGTTACAACATCAGTTTAGCTGTACTGCGTGTTTGAGAGGCATTACACAACAATGTATAATATATACTACCCCCAAGATTTTTAGTGAGGGGCTGGTAGGAAATGGCTAAGCTATTGGGGGGAATAAGGGGTGAGAACAGGGTAAGAACAGGGTAAGAACAGGGTGTTGGTGTGTGGTCTAAGCAAGGCTGCACGTTTCCTATAGTGTATCAAAGTAAAAATGTGAATGGGCAGAAACATATAATTATAATAATTTATATAGGTTTTTTTTTCTTATGATACAATTTGGCCCATTGATCCCAATTATGATCCTCACCAAATGGGCAGTTCATGGCAGGAAGGGGCAGCTTTCTAATATTGTTTATTGTCAATTTCTAATAATAGTTGCGGGTAGATGGGAGCCTCCGGCTTTTTTCAGTTTCTGCTCCACCAAAAGCGCAACATAGTTCCCCTTTGGTACAGTTTCTCCAGCCTACCATTGAGGACCCTGGATAAATCTGAGCAATTTTCTGCAAGGTGAGGTACTATCTGTGTAGTACTTCATAATAGTTCTCTAGGTGGTCCACGCAACTAGTGTGTGTTTTTAGTCGCCCAATAGCTCTCCACCATTCCTCTATTGGGAGGGTTTGTTGAAAGTCCCTTTCCCACTTAAATATTGTTGGAAAGTTCTCCTAATGAGCGGCTCAGTTAGGATCTTGTAACATGTAGCAATGCTTTTGGGTACTGCTGCATTTCTCGCACATATGATCTCCAAAGGAGTTCTGTCCCTGGAGCGAGGATTAGGGATAGGGAACTTTGCAAGTAGATTCCTGATTTGTAGATATTAGTAAAATTCTGATTAATTAAGGTTGTATTCTCCTTGCAGCTGTTAAAAGGATTTAATTTGGGTAAAACTGTACAAGACTTTTAATGTGGATATTCTTTGAGCAGCCCATATTTTTAGGTTGACTGGAATGTGATGTTCCGGCATTTGTATTGGAGCATTAAGTGATGGGAATGGCACATTGCTTTAAGGGCCAATGCATGTTGCCCATAGTTGCAACCCTGTTAAACTGTATCTGGTTGCGTTAGCTTAGCCACTTGTCTGGTGTTTTGTGTCCATAACATTTGTGTGAGAGAATGGGGAGCTATGCAGAGCTGTTACAATGTGGGTAAAACGTTGGACCTCCATAAGAGTTGCCTACTGTACATGTCCTCCTCTGCACTCCAACTAACTGAATACATCAAATATGAAGTCTACTCATTATCATTACTTCAGAGGAGAAACATCTATTCTTATTTGGGAAGCAAAAGTAACAACCTTTTCTGTAAGAAATTTTATTACATAGGGGCACTTTCCTCCCATGGGACTCAAAGCCTTTACATCAGTCTAGAAGGCCACAATCAGTCTAAAATGTGCACTAAAGATTTTGGGGCACCGGAGATGACTTGTCCAAGGTCACAATGGGTTACAAGGAACTAAACCAAGGTCTTAAGCAGGAAAATCTGCATTAAGCTGTGCACTTAACCTCTAGATCAGTGGTCCTCAACCAGTTTCTCATAAGCAACATGGTGCTCGTCAACCTTGTCCTTAAAGCAGGTGCTAATATTTCAATTCCTGGCTTGGAGCTAAGTTGAAAAACAGGTACATTTTTCATACCTCTCATTTTACATTTGAATGTGGCTCAGTGGTAAAAATAAAAGTTTGGGTACCCCTGCTCTAGACCAAACCCTACCATACACACTGGTAAAAAACTGCTAAATGCCCATTTTTATATACTTGCAGACAGGTCACTAAATACTTTTGTAGCAACAGCTATATCACATATTCTCAAAGTAAAATTATTTGCAGTAAGGATCAATTATTCACATTATGCATATTTTTTCATGCTTTTAATGTTTTTAATGTTTGCTGAAAAGAACTCACATCCGCTTAACACTATGGGGCAGATTCACTAACTTCGAGTGAAGGATTCGAATGAAAAAAATTTGAATTTCGAAGTATTTTTTGGGTACTTCGACCATCGAATTGGTTAAATTCGTTCGAATTCGAACGAAATCGAACGTTTCGAAGTAAAAATCGTTCGACTATTCGACCATTCGATAGTCGAAGTACTTTCCCTTTAAAAAAAACTTCGACCCCCTACTTCGGCAGATAAAACCTACCGAAGTCAATGTTAGCCTATGGGGAAGGTCCCCATAGGCTTGCCTGTGATTTTTTGATCGAAGGATTTTCCTTCGATCGTTGGATTAAAATCCTTCGAATCGTTCGATTCGAAGGATTTAATCGTTCGATCGAACGGAAAATCCTTCGATCGATCGCAGGATTTGCGCAAAATCGTTCGACTTCAATATTCGAAGTCGAACGATTTTAGTTCCCAGTCGAATATCGAGGGTTAATTAACCCTCGATATTCGACTCTTGATGAATCGGCCCCTATATATATGTTGGTAATTTGTTCTCTAATGTTTCATTGGCATTTGTTATTTGTTGTGCTGCTATCACGCTACTATAAAGTGTATTGGGAATCCTTTCCTACCATGATAAAAACATCACTAAACAACCTTTTTCTTCTCTGCTGGACTGAACAAGCTGCCTGTCACAAACTCATTTACTGACCTAAAGTGCACTATGCATTTTAAACATGTGCATAAAAATTGATTTTAAAAGACAATTATCTTTGTTTCACCTTGATTTGCAACAATTTTGAACTGTTAGGGGCATTATTGAATTATTCAAATAAAACATTTGAAACCAGAACATTAAAATGCTATGATAACCAAAATAAAGGCGATATGGTTGTACAGGTATAGGATACCTTATCCAGAAACCCGATATCCAGAAAGCTCCGAATTACAGTCTCCTATAGACTCCATTTTATCCAAATAATCCAAATTTTCAAAAATGATTTCCCTTTTCTCTGTACTAATAAAACAGTAGCTTGTACTTGATCCCAACTAAGATATAATTAATCCTTATTGGAAGCAAAACAAGCCTATTGGGTTTATTTAATGTTTAAATGAATTTCTAGTAGACTTAAGGCATGAAGACCCAAATTACGGAAAGATCCATTATCCGGAAAACCCCAGGTCCCGAGCATTCTGGATAACAGGTCCCATACCTGTATTACCATTAACAAAGAAAGTTAATGGGGTATATTTATCAAAGAGTGAAGTTAATAGTGAAGTTCCACCACTAGAGTGAAATTCCGCCACTCTGCATTTATTTCTATGGGATTTTTATAGGCGTATTTATCAAAGGGTGAACTTTTACTTTCACCCATTGATAAATACGCCTTTCAAAATCCCATAGAAATGAATTGAGAGGTGCGGAATTTCACTCTAATGGCGGAACTTCACTCTTTGATAAATTTACCCCAATGTATTTTGATTTATGAGTTAGCCCCCTCCATCTTTAAGATAAAGTTTATTGTTCATTTTACTAGATTAGCTTCTGAATAAATGTGATAAAAGTGAAAGCAGTAAAAAATCTGGAGGAAAAGAAACGGGCAACAGTGACAACAGCATTAGGGTCGCCATTAGTTACTGAAGCAAGGATTCCATGATGAACAACCTTGAAAAGGCCAATAGATTATATGCAAGTACATGTAAGTGCTGAAGTTAATTAATGGGAAACATAGTTTGAAGGAGTTAAAAAGTGACTTTTGAAGCAGCTACTATAATGAAATATACACAATATCATTTATGGTACATAGTATAGCAACTTCCAAGGGGAATGCAAAAAGGAAAAGCAATAGTCTAAGATAATTAATGACAGTGTATTCTGTGAAAGCATAAATATGTCTTTGTGTACCTCCCTCCTCAATACAGATCTTCTCTCTCTGATGTCATTGTGTGAGGCGCCAGGCACATGGGTCCCATTTCCATCTGTTGTCATCAATGTGTTGTGCTGCATTACTATATACCTCAACTACAGTATGTATAGTTACAGAGTGTAGCTCCTAATGGGCTTCTGACCACTGTTGCTCAAAAAGCGCAGCCTTGTAAAGTGAAGATGCAGAAAACATGTGAATGAATCCGTTTTTATGATCTTGAACATCAAAATTTAAACTCTGCATGTCAGCATGTTCTGGCAAAATCTTCCCATTTGCAATGATATTTACATCCGATATATACAGTACCTCTCACTGCAAATACAGGGCGAGAGGGGGACATTATCCATGGTTTATCAGTACATGTTTTTCCTGTGGTTGTTAAAATTAGACTCAACCATCAGTGGCCAAAACAATGCAGTGGGTATGTACAGTATAAGAAAAGGAGCTTGTATACATGAGGCTAGAAGGGACATTCTAATATGAATGTACTGTGCATCAAATAAATATCTGATATAAAATTCTTACTATGGACACCAGGGCAGCCATTAAGTTTGTTGATGTGTATTTATTCCCGGCAAAATTAGGATTACTTATGTATGATCTCGAGTTGGAAAAGCTCTAGCTGTTACATTTATATTAAATAAGATAGATTTTGTGCAAAATTCATTAAAAAGGCAACAGTTTTGATGCCAAAATACTCATCAAGCTCGAGTGAAGGATTCGAAGTAAAAAAACTTCGAATTTCGAAGTGTTTTTTGGGCTACTTCGACCATCGAATGGGCTACTTCGACCTTCGACTACGACTTCGAATCGAAGGATTCGAAGTAAAAATCGTTCGACTATTCGACCATTCGATAGTCGAAGTACTGCCTCTTTAAAAAAAACTTCGCCCCCCTACTTCGGCAGCTAAAAGCTACCGAAGTCAATGTTAGCCTATGGGGAAGGTCCCCATAGGCTTGCCTAAGTTTTTTTGATCGAAGGATATTCCTTCGATCGTTGGATTTAAATCCTTCGAATCGTTCGATTCGAAGGATTTAATCGTTCGATCGAATAATCCTTCGATTTGCGCTAAATCCTTCGACTTCGATATTCGAAGTCGAAGGATTTTAGTTCCTAGTCGAATATCGAGGGTTAATTAACCCTCGATATTCGACCCTTGATGAATCGGCCCCTTAATGAAAATGCAAGCATCCATAAAACCATAAAACTTCTCTCCAAATAAGTTTGATGTAAAGCTTATTACTGCCTTCTGTGATGGTGATATTAAATCCTTATTTTTGCTTTTTGTTTTTTTTAATGCCACCTCTGTCATGTTACCTGGAAAAAATATACCAAAGGCTTTCTGGTGTCCTTTAATAAACTGACAGCTAAACTGATGTGGCCACAGTTGCTATAGAGATAATAATTTTCTTTTTCCTGTTCTCGATATTGCAATAATTGATGTTTTTGAGCCTGCTTTGAACAAATATTTGTCTGCCCTTAAGCGTGTGAAATCACATTATACACGTCTGGTATTGCAATATTAGTTATATTTATTATAAACTGTGTGTGTTTTAAAGGGCTGATGTGAGATTTGATGTTGCAGTGTACTTTTTGGAAGATTTTGCATAATTCCACAATGTCCAAACCAATAACCAAATATACTGTAAATACCAGTAGTACATATCATCTAGTTCTGCCCAAATAATTCAAAGGTGATGGTGCATTATGCTCTTTTTATTTCTTAACTCTCAAGTCTAAAAAGCATAAATAATCCACATAATTATATAAATGTGAAGGAGTATGTTTAGTAGGATATAAAAAATATATTTCATCAAAATGTGAGATTAGAGCTAACCAAAGACATCCAGCGTGAAAAGCTGAAGTCTGGCTTGTGCACATTAGTACCGTGAATTTACAGAGAATGAAACTGGAAAAATGGAAACCCGGAATTATATATTGTCAAATATGTTTTAGTTCACTGATGAGAATGATGTATACAGTAGTCTCTGTAAATCGCTGCAGAATTGCGTTGACACTATATAAATAGATAAAAAGTGTTTCAGCTACCATGTATGTCAGACAATAAAAATTAATATTCCTTTAAAATGCATAAATCCTAAAGTTTGAATGTAGTTCTCTGCGTTTTCCTGTTTTCCTAAAGGATTAATGCAGTCCCTATAAGACTATATTGTTTTGAAAATATGTTCTGTAGCTTTGCAGAGATTGATATAATCCTTATGAGACAGGAGAAGACCTTCTTTCCCTTGCTGATTTGTTTTGCTTCTGATTCACCCTGAGCAACCTTCTTTCCTTAGTAGAAGCACACATACAGTATTATATACAGCAGGTGACCCTGAAGAAGACATTATAGTTGAAAGGATTGAAATATGTTGGGATATTATTTTGATGTTATAAAGCTTCTTTTTTCCCAATTATATTGTTGTATCGATTCCCCTGTTTATACTATGTAATGATCTACCTATTACAGTACACAGGGGTGTCCAACTAATCCCCTACTCTGAGCACCCAACATATTAGTATTTTTATAGCCTCAGAGCTGTTTTACTTCCATCTACAGTACTTTACATCTTTAAAGGAGACACGAAATGGATGGTTGGAGAATAAAGGAAAAAAAGTTGAAGGAAATAAATAAAGGGACGGTAAGGCATGAAAACAGCAAGCACAGTTGCGCTGACATACTTCTCTTAACAGTCAGTTGAAAGTTCTTTAAAGGGACTTGTATCAAAATGCGCTCTTTGCTCTTATGGATAGTTGTGCTTGGAGCTACTCTGTCCTCCCTGCCTTCAGTTCTGAACGTAGCACAACTGCTCATATTGAGGCAGTATAACCCTGCAGCTACTGCCTGGTCAGGATCTGGCAGTAAAGGTGGTCATAGATGTTACAATTACAAGATTTTTCCAGCAAAGATGGTTCATTTCAACACACAGCGGAATCATCAGAAACAGGTAGAAACAATAAAATTCTACCTGTTTCTGTCGATTCAACATTAACAATGTTCGGGTGCCTTCAAATGGGCCTGATCAAAATTTTCTGGCCAGCCCAACCAACGAGCTGACCGATATCCAAGTCTTTTGCCGATATCAGTCGGCTCATCTCCCACCATACACATACCGAATATCATATGTAAATTAATTTTGTACGATATTATCAGTGCATCTATGGCCAGTTTAATTCCAAGGTTCCCTTCACACCCAGCATCAATAGCACAGCATACTTGTGCCTAAAGAATTGGATGCTGAATACCAGAAATTGTCAGCTGGGCTTTGTCACAATTACATCTGATTCATGAGGAAATGCACTTGTAGTTGAGTTCATTTTAGTAAGTCAGATGCAACACCCCATGCAAGACCCCCTTCCAACCTCAGCGATGCTGGAATTCTAGAAAAAAACACTGGATTGCACTTTGCTCACTGCGCAATTGGACGCAAATGAGGCCTACATTGTTAATAGACTTATACTAGCATAAAATGTATAGGTTGTGATCACTGAAAAAATAGTAAAACTAGAAGGGAAAAGTAGGAGATCGATAACTAAGGAATATTACACTTACTACTGTCATTCCATCAATTTTTATGGCTTGGTGAGAAATGGATGCGACTGTGGCATATTGGCCAAATTAGAGGCAACTTTGACTAAACATTAAAGAGAGCCCTGAGCATAAAGCTGAAGTTATTTTCCCTGTTTGTGATACTGTATCTAAGAGTAGACATATGGTGGTGGTGTTGAAGATGCAGTTCACATTTTAAAGGAGAACTAAAGCCGAACTAAAGAAGTAGACTAGAAATGTTGTACATTATGTTTTGGGCTTCTGTACCAGCCCAAGGCAACCATAGCCCTTTAGCAGTAAAGATCTCTGCCTCAAAAGATGCCCCAGTAGCTCCCCATCTTCTTTTCTGCTGATTCACTCCACATGCTCTGTGCTGCTGTCACTTACTGATCTTAGAGAATGACTCACAATATACAGTACACATAGAATATAAATGTCACAATATAAGACTGATTAATAAGTAATGCAGATAATTACATGACAGCACAGAAACCAGTGCAATTGGCATCGGAATTTAATAATCAGCCCTGTACCATCAGCTTATATTACAAGCCAACCTCATTTTTCTTCTTGATAATTTGTGAGGACCCTTAAAGCGATCCTGTCATCCGAAAACATGTTTTTTTCAAAACACATCAGTTAATAGTGCTACTCCAGCAGAATTCTGCACTGAAATCCATTTCTCAAAAGAGCAAAAAGATTTTTTTATGTTCAATTTTAAAATCTGACTTGGGGCTAGACATTTTGTCAATTTCCCAGCTGCCCCTGGTCATGTGACTTGTGTCTGCACTTTAGGAGAGAAATGCTTTCTGGCAGGCTGCTGTTTTTCCTTCTCAATGTAACTGAATGTGTCTCAGTGGGACATGGGTTTTTACTATTGAGTGTTGTTCTTAGATCTACCAGGCAGCTGTTATCTTGTGTTAGGGAGCTGCTATCTGGTTACCTTCCCATTGTTCTATTGTTTGGCTGCTGGGGGGGGGGAAAGGAGGGGGGTGATATGACTCCAACTTGCAGTACAGCAGTAAAGAGTGATTGAAGTTTATCAGAGCACAAGTCACATGATTTGGGGCAGCTGGGAAATTGATTATATGTCTAGCCACCTGGACAGATTTCAAAATTGAATATAAAAAATCTGTTTGCTCTTTTGATAAATGGATTTTAGTGCAGAATTCTGCTGGAGCAGCACCATTAACAGAGTCATTTTGAAAAAAAAGTTTTTTTCCCATGACAGTATCCCTTTAAGCTTTAGTTCTCCTTTAAAACACATACAGTAAGTATTTGCTTTGAAATGTACATAAATGGGACTACAGACTTCCTGTCTATCCAAACATTTATATTAGACTTTCCTCGATTTTCCAGTTGTATTTCTGAATTTTTACATAGAGTGTAGCTTCGCACTTGGATTCCTAGACACCCCTTTAATATCAAGTGTAATTACTGTATTTTATATTCACAACCAGCGTGTAAAAGATTTTATTGTAGACCTAACTTAATATTAGAATAATTATATTCACTGAGATTCACACATTTCTATTCTATGCATCAAAACTGGTTATTATTTAATGAGTGAGACTTATTAACCACATATATATTCATGAGCAACAAAAGGTATTTTAGATTAATCCATAGTTAATCCATATTTTTTTACGGAAACGTAAAGAGCAGGACTGATTTGTATTCCAGCCTTTCCTCGCATGATCGCATTTGTTTATGTTTTGAAAACACTTGTCTTTTTCGTTAAGGAACAAAAATGAATTTACAAACAAAAATCATAAACAAACACATACATAACTCATTTCCACCCACATGAAACTGGAGTGGAAACCCCATGAATAAAGCACATCTCCTCTAAATATTAATACAAATATTTATCCTCTAGGAGCTAACGTTTCCTAAACAGGATTGCCAGTCATCATGACAATTACTTTTTCTATTTCCCAATACTGAAACTGAGACAGAATATTCTCAGCTTAGACAGCCGGTTTTCATTCAGTGATCCCATACCTTAGCTTTTGCTCAAAGCACAGGGCTTGTTAATGTATGTCAGTTGCTGTTTATTTAGAATATTAAAAAAATCAGCGGCAAATAAAGCTCAACTTTTGACAGATATAGTAGAAATCGAGTTGTTTTCCCATTCTTGATTTCAACATTGAATACATTTTTTACCCCACATATTTTTTTCTCATTCATGAATTTTGTTCTTTTTTATGAAAGTTAAATACATTTTTCATATTTTTATGTTGTTTTGCCAGTGTTGATTTTGTTCCTACAGTATTTTTGCCATAGTTACTAAAGCATTTTCTCAACAACATTTTTTGTGGGTTTGGGCAAAATTGTTGCATGTTTGAACCCAGGTAAAAACATCTCACATTGGATGGCTAAATAAATACTTTTTTTTATAAATAAATGATGATAAGAGATTATATACAGGGTAAATCTGAGATATTTGTATCTACACCGGAAAACTACATATAATGGGAAAAAAAATGTGATTGTCATTTTTGCTGTAATTGCCAAAAATTGTTGCAAGACACAACCGCAAAACATACTAAAGGTACTCCTATTGGTCAGTCATTAGGTTAATGAGCTTTATCAATGGCAAAATCCCATAGAGTAAAAAGGCGACTGTAAGGGGTATTGGCACAGACAGGTGAGGGCATTTCTCAGCAGAGGATTTAGATTTTTGAGGGGGGTCTTGGAAGAGCCAGTGACAATTCTGAAATTTACATTACTAAAGGTACAAAAGTATCTGGGAGAATGAATATGTTTAGGATATGACGGCATGTTATGATATTACATTTAAATTTCCAAAACATTCCACATACTGATGTACATTGTTTGGCAGCTGCTACTATCTCTGATTTTTATGGAAAGAGACTGCTCAAGCACCTATATATTTATGATGCTCTGAAAGCCTTGTTTTTTATACTATTATTTGCATTCTGTTAACATGCTACTGAAAAAATCAAATGTGCTGTCTACTTAAAATCAATATGCATATTTCTTGTATGAAACTTTTATTACTTAAGGCAAATAATATAGGATTTCTCTATAAAAACACAAATATTGCACACATTGTATCTAAATCTGGATAAAGGTACCAAAATGCTAACTCATTTTCTAATATGCAGATTATCTGGGGTAACCAGAGGTCTATAGCCTCATTAAAGGACATCTAAACCCACACAAAACATTTTAATCAGTGAACAGTCTCTACAAACTGTTTGTATACCTGCCACCTGGTTGTTAAAAGGTTAATAGGAAGGCTGCAGCATCGCCTTAATCAGTTTGAATTACTTCTCCTCCTCTAACCCACTCAGCCCCCTCCCTCAGGAATTTGCTTTGGCTGTTGGCTACTGGGCTTAGTTCTTTTCAACTCAGGTTACTTAACAAGCCCACCATTGTAACAGCCAATGAAGAGATGATATTGCTGGTTTCCATAGAAACTCTTCTCTAGCTGTGTGGTCCTATTTTGCCTCCTAACTTCCTCTCCAGAGCTCAGCTTAACAGTGCAGTACTCATTCCAAGCAGGACTTTTTCTGCAGATGTCACTGATAATGTGTCAGAGGGAAAATGGCATCTGGTGAAAGATTCTATTTGTTTTAGAAAAATGTGATGGTGCTTGCAAACGGAGGGGATATATGTTGTACAAATTATGCCGTTTAGGTGGGGATATGTGCCCAGTTTAAATGCATCATAGGAAAATGAAGCATTCACATGTCCTTTAAATCATTCAGCCAAATCATTTAACCAATTGTAAAGATATCCCTCCTATTTGTGAATATCACAAGGGTTATTTTTATTTAGGAACATAGCTGCAAGTGGTGCATCAATAGGTGTCACAAATGCCTTTTTAAATCCCCGCACGACTGCAGTTAGACTCGAGTTCTGTGAACACTGCATTGTGAATAAAAACAAAATGGCAATTTGCATTGGAAAATTGCAATTTGCACACTGCACTGATTTCATAGATGACCATTTACATCTTTATCAAATACAGCACCACGATGTAAAGTTTTAAAGTAATCTGAACACAGCAATACTCCCAAAATGAATTCATTTCTAAAACATAGGTTGAGAAAGAAGATTATTTGTGGTGTACTACTCGAAAATACATTTTGTGACAGTGAACCTTCATAAGCTAATGATATATGTCATTATTATAGAAAGATTTTATAGAAAGAGGGCACTACACAACAGTGCCTTTTAAATGGCAAAATCCTTTATTGGGGAATGTTACACAACATGTTTTGAGACCACACACTTTTTCAAGTGATAAAAGCAAAATCAATAATAATCATATAACAGTTCATTTATATGTAATTTGTACAGGGGATTTTCCTGCCAAGGGCTGATTTTTGAGTATGCTAAGCCAGAGAAATTGCCCTCTTTGCTCTCCTCTAAAATCAGAATCTGAAAGAACTGACTAGGATAAACATAAGTTAGTGGTGTAGTTTGTCTTACTTTTCTAACAATATTGTAAAACCAGTTCTGCTATTACTTTTGTAGGAACAGGTGTCCCAGATTTCTTTCTTTTCCTTTTTTTTTTTAACTGTGCCATCAAATTAAACAGTGTGGTATCTGTCTCTGAATGGAGTGACACACTGACAGTTGTTGTCAGCAAGGTGCCTAATGACTGAAAGATGTGCTTGTCTTATAACGGAATTCAATAAAGCGTAAAAGAGAAGCAAAACGCCAGCATTGTGTGTCGCTTGGTAGTAGGTGGCAATTCATTTTGTTAGCTGAGGAATCAGATAATATTTGAAAACTAATATAAAATACTCACAGTCAAGGAAAATTGGAGGGATTGTATGGAATAATCTATTTTTGTTTGGGCCTGTGTATCACAATACAAATAAATAGCCTTCCCTTGCAGGTATTACGATTTCATGAGTGAGGCTGAAATTCAGGTTTTATAACATATATTTTTAACTGATTCGAGTGTGCATGGTGGATTATTGAGCTTCAGAGCATCTTTCAGGTTAAATAGCAATAGTGCGGAGGGAACTTTGCATACATAGCAGTTCTAAATGGACTGTTATCTCTCATTTTCTCCTGCTGCTTAGATGCACTGCTATAAGCATCTTCTCAGCAGTCTGTATCCTGAGCATGCTGTGAGTCGTTTCACCAGCAGCATGACTTCCCCTCTTCATCTCTCATCTTTATTCTGCCCTCTGAAGAAAATAGAGAGTTAAATGTGCATTTGTGCAGGCAATGATCACATGTTTAGCTGAATACTCACTGACCATTTCTGCTCTTCAATTAGTTAAGCTGTCACTTTAAATAAAGCAGAGTGCTCTGTTTGACTTCAGTCATCGGCTTCCAGTACATTTGCAAACATCAGAGAAAAGATTGCTTGAATCATATAAGGAAAACGAGGGCATGCCAATAGGGACGTATTTATCCGATTTCAAAGAAGTTTAAGAATAATGGTGTATTAAACCTTTTCTCTACCACTCTGGGCCATTTAAGCAACATCATATGCATCGTGCTGCTTGCAAGAGAGGCTTTTATGCCATTTAATTTGTCTTTTTTATACTGTTTCACTCCACTTTTGTGCATTTATATTTAGTTTGAACTCCTTAGAGAGTGTAAAACTTTACATAGCATAGAACTTTACTAGCGCAGAGATATACTATGCAGTAGTTACAAAAAAAATAAATACATTTAAAGGCCCTCTAAATCTCAGTAAATGCTATTTAGCATTGTGCAGAGTCTAACATTTCTGGCATAAAATGAGATGTAAAAAACAAGAACCAGTGTAAGGGGTAAAAGTTTTGCCAGCCTTTATTTCATGCAGTCCCCAGGAGAGTTTTGACCTGCTAAAGGTTTGGCCTGTGCTTTGCTAGTTCACTATTTGGCCAGGCTGTGTCAGGATTTGCTAGTCTTTAAAAAAGGCACCACATGTTCTGTCTCTGTAGTCTCTAGTTGCTGGAGAAGGTAGTGTGGTAAAGGGCCTGGGAAAGAGGCACGTCCCAGCAGGAGAAGTACTGTAAGGGGGTTATTTACTAAACTCCAAATGCAAAAATCACGAAAAATTTGTGATTTTTTTTTTTACAAAATAGGACTTTTAAAAAAAACACACATTTTTTGGAATTTTTTAAACCCCAAGGATGGAAAAGTCTGAATCTGAAAATCCGGCATCTCAGACCTGTCAAGATTGCATATAAGTCAATGGGAGAAGTCCCAATGATTTTTTGATGTGCACTGGGTTTTTGGCAATACCCAAAGTTTTTGTAGTTTTCGGACAAAAAATCCAAAAAAATCGTGAAAATCTGATTTTTCATGATTTTTTCCTGCAAACAAAATTTTCGGGAAAGTGTATTAATAAAAAATTTGTGCGGATTTGGTCGCAGTTTTTTTAAGAAAATATTGAGATAAATTCAGACTTACCCCCTTGGTGTAAGGAAAGATTTAAATGTACTCTCTAGGAGTAGGTAGCAGGATCAGGATAGTTAGTAGAGCAACCAGAGGCTCCAATGAGGAGCCTAGTAAGGGTTATGGCTTGTGGTTTCAATGCCACTAGTATATGGACTTAAGTGGTTAGGCTTAGGAACAGAGAGGTTCTAGAGTAATATACTACTCTATGCTATGCCTATCAATGGGGATTGTTTAACCCAATCATGAGTATTGTGAACATTACAGCTGTGATTGTGAGTACTATCCAGGAGTAGAGTATTCAAAGCATTCGCTGAATTGATTTATGATTGGACTATCGGAACTACTCTCACCAAGAATATGTGTAACATTTGTCCAATAAAAAGTCATAGTTTTGTTTCAAGAATCATTGGTGCCCAAGTTATTTGAAAGAACAGCTTGGTATGCGTGATTCAGTGTGGTTAACCCTTCTTCCAGTAGTACAGCAAGGACCCACCTGATTAAAAATGTTTCCTGTAACACATACTCTACTGGGATTTGCAGAGAATTGCAACTCGGGTAAAACAAAACAAGGTAAAAGATACTAGTAAGCAAAAAGGTTAGAGATGCACCAAATCCACTATTTTGGATTCTTTGCTAATCTTAATTTGCATATTCAAATTAGGGGTGGGAAGGGGAAAGAATTTTTTTCTTTCATGTTCAGTTCGGCCGGGCAGAAGGATTCGGCTGAATCCGAATCCTGCTGAAAAAGGCTTAATCTTGGCCGAATCCCAAACCAAATGCTGGATTCGGTGCATCCCTAAAATAGGTGTTAAACTAGTATTGAGTTGTAGTCACTAATTTAGACAGTATTTTCCACCACATTGCAATTTCCTCATCTCCTCATCAGTCTGTTGCAATGACTTTAATAGATTAAAGAGTGAAAAAAACTGCATAAAAGACAATGAAATTCAATACAATTTACATTCATTAATGTATTGTTTTAACATTATTTGGAAATGCAGAAACTATTGACAATTTCTGTCTGTATATTTTACCTGACTCATACCATTGCAATATTGTATCAGTAGTTAGCTCTCCTCAACACTAACTTGCAATTCCCACAATTCCTTGCATAGGTTCTATAATTGCCAGACCTGAGGTGAAGAATAACAGAATTGTGATTCAGGTGTTATTTCAATTACAAATAAATCATTGAAAATTGAAGCAACAGAATATTAAAGACGTGTTAAGAATACAGTTTTCTTTCATGATGGTACAGGTATGGGATCCATTCTCTGGATACCCATTATCCAGAACTCTCCGAATTATGGAAAGGCTGTCTCCCATTTCAAACAAATAATGCAAATTTTTAAAAATGGTTTCCTTTTTCTTTGTAATAATAAAACAGTACTTTGTACTTAATCCAAACTAAGATATAATTAATCTTTATATGCATGATTTTCTAGTAGCCTTAAGGTATGAAGATCCAAATTACGGAAAAATCCGTTATATGGAAACCCCCAGGTCCTGAGCATTCTGGATAACAGGTCCCATTCCTTTATATCCTCTTACTTTAAGACAGATCAAGATTATAAAAAAAAAAATTAACTATGAACCATACACACCTTTATAAAAACAACGATGATTAAGTAATTGTAATAATATATTATTTCCATGATCATGATGCATGGTGTTAATGTGTAAGGACACAAACAGAGCTTTACTAATATGCAGTTTATTTATACTAACTTTTACACCTTTTGACTTAAATTTTTTTATATAACTATACAAATATTCTCATTTGAGTCTTCTATACTGAGATTATTCTGAAAGGATTGCTTAAATAACAAATAGGACTGTCAGAAGTATATTTCTCATGTGTGAACACCAGGGGTTCAACTTGTAATTCTTGGCTAGATGTTCATAGATATAGAAAATAATTGCAGTTGTTATTCAAGGCTTTTGTACTGTAAATGTAGATAGTGTAATTCTTTGTATTCTATATGCAGTCATTACTATATTGTTCCCAATCATTTGAGTCCTTTTTTAAATTCAAGCATATTCATGTAATATGTTCTATAGATTTCAGTCATTTTTGGAACAAGGAACAAATCTTTTCATGGTAATTTTTTTATACTTTATGGGGTCTATTTATAAAGCTTCAATTTTTTGGTCAAGTTTTTAAAGCTGAAAACTCAATTTTTTACATTACTGTCGAGGTCATGTAGCAGTCAATGGCAGATGATCCCTTTAACAGTTGAAACATGTTTTTACCTTCAGAATTTTCAATAGTTTCAGGTTGTTTGCACTGGTTTTCATTTGATAATCCAATAAATTTGAGTTGTTGTGGTGACTATTCGATATAGTCGAGGTTCGATAAAGTCGAGTTGTTATGAAATAATTCACAAGGCTATTTAATCTAATGAAGCCTTCAGATGAAATATATCTCCTCATTTTGTTTTCTTATCATAACAATGAATTGCCTCACTAAAAAGGCATTGAAATTGTTCTACCTGTTGGATTGGGAGGGTGCTGATTCCTCCATCATTGTGCACCAAGCTTCTATCATTTTGAAGTCCAGGGAGTGTGGGTTTGGATACAATTTGTTGGTATGACACAATTATTTCCCTATTTTAATGGTGACTACTGTTGACTCTAAACCCACTAACACCTTTTTATGGTTTAGGACTGTCAAGCTTGCTAGCATTCTCTATATAGTACCTACCATTTCATTTTTCCTCCATGCTTATTACATTATAACACAATGTCAGTCACTCTCTACTAAATATAATAAAGTGCTACTTTGCATAAAAAAGGACATTAACATGAGGGATGAAAACATATTTTTGACTCTTTATGAATCTCTGATATGCCTTACTTTAATACAGTATGCAAGGGAGGTGCAAGTAATGTACTGTTCCAGGGAATTTATGTAAATAAATGCAGGTAGAGAGAGCAGGAAAGAGAAAAAGAAAGGAAGAGTGGGGAATATGTTTTGAGGCTGGGGAGAGAAGTCAGGGCTGATACAGCAATGACTGCTTCTGGGGGCAGTAAGCTGGTGTGAGGGCTACACACCCTGGTGGTCTAGTGGGCCGGCAGGGGCGCCCACCGCACTCTCAGTGGAGATGCCCACCACTGCGTCCTGTTGCTTCAGTGTGTGCCGGTAACTAGGGCGCGCCTCTTCTGTATTTATAGGTGCTTGCGCGCTGGAGCCTATAAAATGTTTTTAAAGAGACATTTTGGATTTTTGCACTGCCCGTTATAGGATAATTTCTAGTAATTTCCTGGTGCTTCTGAGCCTGTATTCTGTCTGATTTCTGATACCTGTTGTGACCCCTGCCTGTTTTTGACGATTCTGACTTCCATAATCCTGACCCTGCCTGGTAACCGACTCTTCTGTATCCGTATCCCTTCTGATTGATCTCCTGGTTTGACACTTGCCTGTCTGACTCCGCTTGTACACTGCCTGCCCTGACCCAGCCTGATTGACTATGCCTTCTGTCTATGCCTTGTACCGTGACCTTCTGCCCAAAAGACTTTGCTTTACCATCGTGCCCCTTTGCTCGTCCAGAACCCTACGCTTGGCACCTTTCTTAGTAAGACCTGGCGGCATCCGATTCGAGGGCTCCTCCCGAGGTGAAAGGTGGCTGTTAAAGGCAGAAGCGAGAGCCAAGAACAGGGTGCTTAGCATTGGTTCTGGATTTAGGGTGCCAACTGTGACAGCTGGTCATGTTAGGCTGATAAAAGCTGTCAGCATATTGTAGTGACCACCAGAGAAGTACCTAAATCCTCTACAATTGACTATTTACTTAAATGAGAAAGATATGACATCACTAATAAAGGTGCTTTCAAGTCCCAGTGAGAGTTTTTGGACTAAAAATGCCTATACTAGGGCAGTCAAACATATCTCAATCAAGCATATAGGAGGGGCTCAAATACTATTCTAGTTAATTCTACTTTCTTGCCCAGTAAACACCATCTTCTTTACCTTTTTTAAAATAAAGGTTGTCTTTTAATGCTAATATAGCATCAAGGTCTTCCAGGCAACAAAAAGAAAATCCGAAAACTGAGCTGCTAGAGTAAAGGAAGGAAGATTTACAGTATGTACAATGGTCTTTCAGTCCCTGGGAGAGAAGATCTGAGGTAATCATGGCAAAGACAGACTAAGAGAATAAGGTCTGATTAACTTACCATCCAGTCAGTATAGTACTAAGCTAAGTAAGTCTGCCCTTTTCTCTAAAATACTTTCCTTGAATAATTTACACTGGAAAACACTTGAAATGAAACTGCTGCTTGGCAAAAGAAATAGCTATATAACAAACTGTTTGTTTCACAGTTGTGGAGTCTAACAGTCAGCTTAGGTTTTTATTAGGTTTAAATAATTGGGCTCAACAATCCCTTTGTATGGCATATTTTACTTAGAGGAAATAAAGATTTAATACTTTTCTAAAAAGAAGAATATATTTACATAATGCGATTTGGAAACTATTTTCAAGAACATTTGAGGCAATAAAAGCTTCAGTCACAGTATATTGAGGTTATTAGCTTATATAAAACTGTAAACAAACCAAGAGGTCTATTCAAGGATACTCAAAGTACATATGAATTCTAAACCGAAAAGAAAGTCAACACACTTTTACAGATTATTAGACAGGCCAATAATTGAAAGCAATAAATACACATTTGTTTAAATTAGTGAATGTCTATCCCATAAGATAACATCTTTATTGCTGGTTTTCTTATTTGCTTCATTGTTAGTCTGATGCACAAACAAGTATAGTCCAAATATACTGCACTTCACCATCTGATTGTCAGCCATTATAAAAAGCTTATTTATCAAGCTTTGCATTCATTTTCTCCATTTATTTTATTCTTTATACTGTTTCTTTTCAGCATAAATAATTTTACACTGCGTGAGAAAGAGGCCCCAAATCTTTCAACAAACTTCTTGTGTTCTATCTATACAATCATAGGGTGTATTTTTTTCTGTGACATCAAATTTTAAATCTCATTCGAAGACTGAAGCTTTCACAATAAGCTGCGTTCAGACTGGATTTTATAAACGGATTTCTTATGTACATGTCACTGCTAGCCTTCTAGTGAAATAAGCAAGGGCTCAGCTATCCTTGTTCAACATGAATACAATGAACAGGGCTTGCACTGAACATACTTTTTACCTATTGTTTTAACCACTATCTATGTTTTTTTGTTATTTCTTCAACTAATTAGTATACAATCCCTCCGTCCCCTTTGTTATAATCTTATGTAAGAGTTTTTTTTAGATTTTAAACATGCTTTATGAAGGTGAATGCATTAACAATACAAGTATGGGATCCACTTTCCAGAAAGCTCCAAATTAGAGGAAGGCCATCTCCCTTAGACTCCATTTTATCAAAATTAAATTTTTTACAACTATTGTAGGGTCCCAAATGGTTAATATGCTCCTATGGCTTTAAATCCCTACACTCCTTATCTCCCTAGTTGCTGGGCAGATGCCCATGTATCTAGTTGTTAATTTACATATTTGTGCTATTGTCCTACAGGCCTTATGACCACTTCCTGACATACTTTTACATAGTGCTCGGTTAGGGGTGGATCAGGGTTGCCAGATTGGGCTATTTTTAAAACTAATTGGCGGGTTTTAAGTCCAAACCTGCCACAGTACAGATTTAGGCTAGTTTTGGAAGTTCCAAACAAACAATGAACAATAGTTGATAGTAGCAGTATATATATAAAAAGTATTTCTGATCTCTATGTAACTCACCAGTTGTGAGAGGAGGTCCAGGTGCACCACTCTGAACCCTCAGCTTAGGGGAGTGGACCACTGTGTATAAAAAAGAGCAGGCACTTCCAAAGGCCAATCCTCCAGGCAGACTTGTCAAATCATGATTTTCGGTATACAAGGGTACAGCCTTATGTGTTTCATATCATTCAGATACTTAATCATAGGCTGTGATTAAGCATCTGAATGATGTGAAACGCGTAAGGCTGTACCCTTGTATACCGAAATAAAATTACTCATGATTTGACAAGTCTACCTGGAGAATTGGTCTTTGGAATTGCCTGCTCTTTTTCCTACATAGTTTTGAAAGTTGCTGAAGGTTTGGACTTTTAAAACCCTCAAATTTTTAATGCAAATTGAGGTGACACCGGAGTTCGAGTGATGGCCCCACTGCCCCAGCTCCCATTTTGCGGTTCATTGTTGTATTGAGATTGGGCTCTTGTTCAGTCTGTAGAGTGATTAAACTGACACACACAAGTAAAACAAACATAAGAGACCCCTCCATAACATAAGAGGGACCCCTCCATAAAATGGCTCAGCAGCTATTCCAACATAACCAGGCACTCTGAAGTCCGGGCAGAAGTCAAAGAGCCTCCCCCCAAATGAAGCTTTATATATGTTTCCCCCACACAGGATATAAGAAGATTTATACATTTTAGCAGCTAGCATACTATATATGGTAAAAACTACACTTAGCATACTATATATGGTGAAAATCAAGCATTAACCAGTGACACATTCCTTGAATTGCCAAAAGCTCTAGACGCCATCTTTAAGGTGTTGTTCTATTCTCTCTATCTTCTGCTCTGTGAATCACTCATTTTCCTTACAATTGTTGCTGCTGGAGGAATTTGCTTGACTTAGAAAGCCTACTAACATTAGTACCTCCCAGAAGCCCTGCTGTGGTTTCAACTGCCAGTCTCTGTGAATGTACTACCTGTATAAGGTACAGGAAATGTAACTGGCAGTGTATGAATTGGGCTAGTTTTAGGCTACTTTTAAAATTGCTTTTGGATACCTTTTGGCTAGTTTTTTTATAGTCTGACTGGTTTTGAAATATAAACCTGGCAACCCTGGGGTGGATCTTCCTCGTTGTCTTCTGGATGTTGACCCAGCTGGATGTGTTCTAGGGAGCCTGGGTACAACAAGGCCCAGTAAGGTAACTTTGCCCTAGAGGGACCAGTACCTCTAGTGATAAGTCAGGAAGCAGGGACCCAGTAAATGAGGCTAGCGAGAGATATGCTATTCCTTTCATAGCACTTTCTAGGAGAGCAAGACAGATAGGTTAAACAGCATGAGCAGCTTGTGCTCCTACAAGGATTGTAGCAGGGAGTGGTTTCCCTAGTCTATATGATTGCCTATAGTGAAGGGACAGCAGTTGGATAGTGTATCAGGTTTTAGATTCATTCTCCCTGATCACTCCACTGTATGGGATCAAGACCACTTTTAAGGTATTTCATCCTAGAGGTGTAACGTGTTACCTTGACTACTTCCACAGGGTGCCACGCTGTGCTGTCTCTGTCTTACTGTCGTGGAATTCATATTGAGTTCTGCAATTGCCTCTGTAGATTGTGAGTATTAACCCTGCTGATCCATCATTTCTTTTGTAAATAAGGTGTTTGGTTGTTTGCTGCAAGAACCTCCTAGTGTCCTTTATTTTATATTTAAGCACAGTATCCTATGGGAGTTGTTGTTCCACTACACCCTTCCTTCATTGCTTCCACTTAGCAAAGGTCCTGCCTTAAGTATTAGAGTCGAATGGAACCCATGCTCTATAACTTGAGCTTCATATAGCCCAAAATAAAATTACACTATTCACTTTTTCTCTGTAATAATAAACCAGTAGCTTGTACTTGATGCAAACTAAGATATAATTAATCCTTATTGGCAGCAAAAATATCCAGTTTATTTAACATTTAAATGATTTTCTAGTAGACTTGAGGTATGAAGATCCAAACTACAGAAAGATCTGTTATCTGAAAACCCCCAGGTCCCAAGCATTTTGGATAACAAATCCCATACGTAAAGGGTATATAGTGAAGTCAAAAGTATAGTGACCATTCATACAAAAATGGTTAATAGTAAAAGCAAGAGGAACAATTTTTAAAAGTAAGAAAAAGTCTCATAATACCATCCAATATTTGTATGTTAAAGGTTGCTTTGTATGTATTATTGTTCATAACTTCTCATAATAACTAATACACTTGTATGCACATGTATAAACATGTTGTTTTCTCTCTTTAGTTTAATCGCTGCAGAGTACATATTGAGCACAAAAATGCAAAAAAAATAATATTCTTTGCAATTGTCTTTATTTACCACTGTCATTTATTTTCTTTTGTTCTAACTAATGAATGATGTATATCAATAAACATATGCTCATCCAAATGTTTAGCAAAAAAGGATGAAAGAGTTGTGAGGTCTGCTAGCAACAAGCCTTTGGCAATAACATTTCAAGCATTAAAAAGGGAAGAAGTGTGAGAATGTATCAGTATTAATACAATATCCTATGGGACTACTAATTATTATAAACAATGCACACTTAATTTAGTTTGTATGATGCCTATGTTCACTTAAAGGACAAGGAAAGTCTAAAATAGAATAAGGCTAGAAATGCTGTATTTTGTATACTAAACATAAGTATGAACTTACTGCACCACAAAGCCTTATCAAACAATTGATTTATGCTTTCAAAGTTGGCCACAGGGGGCTGTCATCTTGTAACTTTGTTAAACATCTTTGCCTGACCCTGACCCTGCACATGCTCAGTGTGGTCTGGGCTGCTTAGGGCTTGAATTCTGCATGGCTGGTAAGTAAGACGGTGCTCCCCCTGCTGTTCATAAGTATGATTGTTTCCCTGCTCAGCAGTTAGGGACATCTGACAATTCCTATCCACAGCAGTAAATGAAGGGAGATTTTCACTGCATACAGTCAGGTTTCATATAAAAACGGTACACATTTTTTAATTAAAGTATATTGAAGATAGATTTCTTTTTCATTAAAGAAAGTAAAAATGGGATTTTATTTTTTTGCCTTTCCTTGTCCTTTAACCTATAATATATGTCCATTGGCCTCAAAGCTGGGTAATTGGGAGGCACAAGATGCAAGAGGAGATAAAATAAGTATTTTAGAGCATTATACCCAGTCAAAACGTTGATCATAGGAGACCCTACATGGATAGGGAATCTTTCTATATTTACTGGGATTGTCCAACCACCGGTTTAGCAAAAACTGCACTATATACAGCTAAGAGACGGTTGCACTGATGGTTCTACCAATACAATGGTAGACAGAGGAAGGGATAAGAAGTGCATTTTGCAGGGATGGCTCTCTTTGTACTTTGTGTTTTCTGAACTCCTATCAGAGGATAACCCCACATGGCTCCCACTTTACCTGGCTTTCTAGAGATTGCTCTGCCACTTAATTAGTATGTTATACAGCTAGAAGATATACAAGTCCCTTGGATAAGAGGCCTAGTAAAGTATATTATAGCACACCTGGAACCTCTAGAGATTGCCTATGACTAAGTGCTAGGTAAGCATGAAACGCGTTAGGTGGCATAATGGGGTAATTTTTTACTTCTAATATGTGAAAAAAACGAATACTTTTTCTCTTTAAGCACGGTTCTGGGATTATTTTTCAAAAGTATACAGCTAGAAGATGGCTGTACTCTTGCACCACCAATGTAAATTTAAACAGGGAATGGAAGAAGAAAGAGTGAATTCTTAATGTAAATGTATTTAATGGAAGATGGCAGTAGATATCGCTCACTTTTTATAGAGTACTGTAGATGTTTGTTCCCATCACTCACAGTACATAGTGGGCTGTACATGTCAATACCTGCAATGTGCTATAAATAATGTACCAATGGCTCTCATTGAAGAATACTCTGTAAATATGATTCACTATTGCTGTCTGTACAGTGCAGTTCATGGTTTGTTGCTCTGACTTTCTAACTTGTCGCCTCCTGCCTAAACCAGGGAATATAAATGATTAATATATTTTAATAAGGGGATTTGTTGTTCACAATTGTACACTTTTTGATGGATGTGGGTTAGAAATCTGCCTGTTAGTTTAATTTCATTAATACCAAAGGATCATGGAAAATGTATGACGTTATATTATAAAGGGCAAGGGTTCAAGCCAAATAAATATAGTTTATTTCTACAATAACCTTTTATTGGACACCATTGCTTCAGGCCCTAACTTGAATGCTGAAATTATGGGCAATAGTCGTCCAATAGATACCATGGTGTTGGCAAGTACTAGGTAGAATAACACTGTAAATCAAAATAACAGAAGTATTGCTGTAAGGGAATGTAATAAATTTATAGCAGTTTATATTGTAAACTTTGTCTATGGCTTTCAATAGTTGAAATATAACTTCAAATGAATGCATAAACCTTAGTATGCGATCATTAAGTTTTTTTTTTTCTCAAATGTTCAGTTCAGGTCACTGAAAATTTCATTACTGCAAGCACATCAAATAAATGATAATTCTCCCCCGCTGTAAATTACATTACAAGGATTTTGAAAATCACAGGAGTTCTGTGACCATATAAAGGCTGAAGGAGAATGTTAACAAAATATTATAAGCAATAATAGTGATTGGATTTCTGTTATCTGTAGCCATAAGGCCTAATGGACTGCTGGATCAGTTGTTATAGAACAAATCAACGAAATAGGAAATAGAAAAAGTTGTTTGTTCAAAGAGGAGACTAGGGGAAATGTATATGTAGATATATATATATATGTGTGTATATATAACAGTCAATATGTGCACCAGCACTCACCAGAAGTTCATCGATTTGTGGGTGCTCCTCATTTGAGAACAAAAGCTGGCTCTCGCATACCCAGTGTAAAATGCGAAGTCTGGTGCTCAGTGGTAGAGGTTCGGCCACCTCACAATTGAATCCATAGAGAAGAAATCCACGGCACACAGGCTGCTGCAAGCAAGGAACCCCTTGCACGTTTAATGCGGAAGTGAGCAACGTTTCGGGGTCACGCCCCTTTGTCAAGCCCTTTGTCAAGGCTTGACAAAGGGGCGTGACCCCGAAACGTTGCTCACTTCCGCATTAAACGTGCAAGGGGTTCCTTGCTTGCAGCAGCCTGTGTGCCGTGGATTTCTTCTCTATGCTCCTCATTTGAGTCATGTATTAGGAAGTATCAGGAGCACTCACGGATATAATACTAAGGGGCACATTTACTTAGGGTTGAATATTGAGGGTTAATTAACGATCTTCTGTCCAAAGACTTTGCTCTACAGTCGTACCCCTCTACCTTCCAGAATCCTCATCTTGCACCTCTCGTTTAAGTCCAGGTGGCATCCAAATAAGCCGAGGGCTCAACCCGAGGCCCAAAGGCGGTCACACTACTGGTGAAGCACGAGCCGAGACCAGGGTGCCTGGTGTTTGTTCTGGTGTTGGGTGCCGACCGTTACAATGTTAATCCATCGATCAAACGATTTTCCTTCAATCAAAAAAAGCTAGGAAAGCCTATGGGGACCTTTAGCATAGGCTAACATTGAGGTTCGGTAGGTTTTAGGTGGCGAAGTAGGGGGTCGAAGTATTTTTTAAAGAGACAGTACTTCGATTTTTAGTTTGAATCGTTCAATTCGAAGTCGAAGTCGAAGGTCGAAGTAGCCAATTCCATGGTCGAAGTAGCCAAAAAAATACTTTGAAATTCAAAGTATTTTTTATTCTATTCCTTCGCTCAAGCTAAGTAAATGTGCCCCTAAGTGAATTTATTGAAGTTTTACAAACTCCCCCACATCAATTCATTTTGGTTCTCCTTGAACTGTCATCAGGATGACGGTTCAAGGAGAACTGAAATGCATTGATATAGGGGAATTTGTAAAACTTTAATAAATTCACTTTGCATTATATCCATGAGTGCTCCTGATGCTTCCTAATTTATATATATATATATATATATATATATATATATATATATATATATATATATATATATATATATATATATATATATATATATATCTATATATATATATATATATATATATATATATATATACAATATCAAAACAGGGGGGTTGTGGGAGCACTCTAAAGGCTTTAAAGTATATATAAGTATAATAAATGCTATTGCATATGTACCCAAAACAGGGGTTATTTTGTTACAAAGTTATGATCATAAAATTGATAAGCCACCATACCACGTCAAGGTAAACCCCGAATGGCGGTCCCTAACTTGTTTTATATTTTATGTGCATTTTAGCATTACCTGTAATCAATGTCCGTTGAACGCTGTTTTTTCACTAAGGGCTAAATCCTCCCCAGCCAGCAATCAGGCTTTTAAAGGAGAGATATTCCCAAAACAAACGCCCAATTTTAAAGGCATAGGATCACCACTAGTTTAAAGGGGGGGTATGGGGTGCTACAACCACTGAAGCTATGCCACAGCTCCTGGCTAAATATACAATATCAAAACAGGGGGGTTGTGGGAGCACTCTAAAGGCTTTAAAGTATATATAAGTATAATAAATGCTATTGCATATGTACCCAAAACAGGGGTTATTTTGTTACAAAGTTATGATCATAAAATTGATAAGCCACCATACCACGTCAAGGTAAACCCCGAATGGCGGTCCCTAACTTGTTTTATATTTTATGTGCATTTTAGCATTACCTGTAATCAATGTCCGTTGAACGCTGTTTTTTCACTAAGGGCTAAATCCTCCCCAGCCAGCAATCAGGCTTTAGCCCTTAGTGAAAAAACAGCGTTCAACGGACATTGATTACAGGTAATGCTAAAATGCACATAAAATATAAAACAAGTTAGGGACCGCCATTCGGGGTTTACCTTGACGTGGTATGGTGGCTTATCAATTTTATGATCATAACTTTGTAACAAAATAACCCCTGTTTTGGGTACATATGCAAAAGCATTTATTATACTTATATATACTTTAAAGCCTTTAGAGTGCTCCCACAACCCCCCTGTTTTGATATTGTATATTTAGCCAGGAGCTGTGGCATAGCTTCAGTGGTTGTAGCACCCCATACCCCCCCTTTAAACTAGTGGTGATCCTATGCTTTTAAAATTGGGCGTTTGTTTTGGGAATATCTCTCCTTTAAAAGCCTGATTGCTGGCTGGGGAGGATTTAGCCCTTAGTGAAAAAACAGCGTTCAACGGACATTGATTACAGGTAATGCTAAAATGCACATAAAATATAAAACAAGTTAGGGACCGCCATTCGGGGTTTACCTTGACGTGGTATGGTGGCTTATCAATTTTATGATCATAACTTTGTAACAAAATAACCCCTGTTTTGGGTACATATGCAATAGCATTTATTATACTTATATATACTTTAAAGCCTTTAGAGTGCTCCCACAACCCCCCTGTTTTGATATTGTATATATATATATATATATATATATATATATATATATATATATATATATATATATATATATATATATATATATCACTGTCACTCGAATTTCTAATGAAAGACTCTCTTTATTATTCATTCATTTGAATTCCTTTGAGTGCTTATAGTAGTATTCACACATGAGACCGGCGCTTGGGTTGTATGCTTGTTAATGGTGTTCACCATATATTCATACTCTAGGGTTGCACTGAATCCTCTTTTTTTGGATTCAGCCAATTCCCAAATTTTTCACTAAGGATTTGCCGAATCCCAAACGAAATCTGAACCCTAAGTAACAGGGAAAACACCAACCACAACAGCTGAAGACTATATTCCAGCAGGTCCAGATTATCACAGTAAAGTAATTAGGTAATTACAGTATGTGCAACTAAAACATAAAATGTAGGTCCATATGGGATACGGTATTTAAACCTAAGTGGTATGCAAATAAAATTTATACTACTATACATACTGCTTTTGTTGCTCATCTACCTAATTACTATACTGAGATGCTTGGGACCTGCCAGAATATAGTCTTTAGCTGGTGTGGTTACTATATTTAATGTAATTAGGCACAGATCAGGCCCCAAGTCTCTAAAGACTTGTAATTCATCTTAAAGGAACAGTAACATCAAAAAGTAAAAGTTTATTAAAGTAATAGAAATATATAATGTAGTCTTGCCCTGCACTGGTAAAACTGCTTTGTTTTCTTTAGAAACTCTACTATTATTTATATAAATAAGCTGCTGTGTTGCAATGGGGGCAGCCATTCAAAGGAGAAAAGGCTCAGGTTACACAGCAGATAACAGATACGCTCTGTAGAACATAATGGTGTTATCTATTATCCACTATTTAACCTGTGCCATTTAGCCTTTTTTCAGTTTCACCATTGCTACACAGCAGCTTGTTTATATGAACTATAGTAGTGTTTCTGAAGCAAACAGATCAGTTTTACCAGTGCAGGGCAAAAGTACATGATATTTTCATTGCTTTTAAAACACTTTTGGTGTTACTGTTCCTTTAAGTGTTGATACAAAGAGGGAAAAACAATCTGTGAGTGTGTGACAAAGAGACCTATTTATCAAAGGTCAGATTTTAGTGGTTTCAGAGGATTTAAACCAATATTAAACTCTATCCCCCATATGTAATAAAAAGCACTACCTTTGCTCAGGAGCAGTAACACAAAGCAACCAAGCAGATGTTTGCTTTCAGACAGGTGACCAGTAAATGCTACCTTCTGATTGGTTGCTATGGGTTACTGTTACTGGGCAAAGTTAGTGTCTTTTATTACATAACCCCCTATTTCTCTAAAATCATGAATGTCATGAGATTTATCAAAAGATCTGAACATAAGTATAAACATAAAAAAAGCTGGACAATGCACTTAAAAATACAAAAGCCCCTAAGGTTTTTTGGACTATTATTGGCAAAAAAATTATGAAAACCTCTGAAAGTCTAAATTGATTAAAAATTGTCCAACAAGATCAGCATAACTCCCACTGACTTCTAAAGGACCTTGACAGCTTTTACCTGGCAAATTTTTATATTAGAGGTTTTCGTGGTTTTTATACTTAATAAATCTCGAATTTTCAAAGTTTTAAAGAAATATAGAAAAACTAATTTTTAGTGAAAAAAAATAAATAAAGGATTCAGTTTGGCCAGGCTATTGGATTCCACATATATATATTTTCATATTCTGGCTTCTTGCAGCATCCGGGTTTAATAAATCTAAAAAAAATTGAGTTTTTTTTCCCTATGAATAATGTGTATTTTTGCACCAAAAAGCCTGACCAGATAAATTTGAGGTTTAGTAAATACCTCCTTAATGTCACTTGTGTCAAACAGAAGTGAAAGCTGAGCTAATATGTTAGAGATACAACCAATAATAACGAAGGTTATTATTTTGTTTGCTGAAAAAAAGATTGAAGTGTATCATAGGGTCAACAGAGGAAAAAGACAAAGAACCAATGATAATTCTGTCTATCTTTAATCAGAGATGGGCATATCAAATTGCAGTGGAAAGTTAAAAGCTAAAAGAGTATATGATAGACTTGCTGCAGAATATTTTATGGTAACAAATACAGTGTGATAAAACAGACTTGGATTAAAGTAGAATTGCATTATTTTAAGATGATGAAGAAGAACTGGTGAGTAAAGGTTGAAGCTGAGGAACCTACACTGAGGTATGGTGTGAATGTACAATTCTTGTGTCATAAAAAAGGCAAGGAAAGGCAGGGATGTGCTTGAATAATGCAGCAAAGGAGGGATTTGGAAAGGCTGCGGATGAGAATGAAGTGTAAGTTTGGGAATATTTATTGATGGCCAAGAACAGCTGTAAAACTAGTATGACTCAGTTATAAACTCAGTTTATTTCCCTTTCACGGAAAAAGTGCTATGCATTTCTGGCCGAGTTTCACTCTTTGTTTGCTTATCATCTAAAGTTCCACGAGAACAAAAAGATACAGTAACACATCAAAGATGAATTTCCATCTTCCGTTAAACTACAAAGCTACTAGGAAAATGAAATCAACTGTGTCTTATCAGAGTGCAAAGTCAATATCCTTTCTATGTGAGGGCAACTAGCATGTGATAAGTTGTCCATTGCTCCATTATTATGAAGGCTTTCCTGTACTTGTCTGCTGTGTGAACATTCTGTGGTAATAGCAGGATGAAATTAGCACACAGTAATTTACAGCTACCGCTGAGTGTCAGCAGGTAGTAGTTAATTGAACACCAGTTTATCTCTAATTACCATTCTTTATAATTCAGAACATTCATTCTGAAATGATAATTTCTTTATAGTGGTATTTGTGACATCTTAAAGTAGGTCTAAGGAGACTCAGGATTTTAACTTCCTCATTATACCGAAATTAGTGAATCTTTAAAGTTGAAGCAGTGGGACTTTATGGAAGGGAATACTGGCTTTTACAAAATGCTTTTGATTTCAGATCTGTGCTGGGTTGTAAACTCTCCCAGGCAGGGCCCTCTGCCCTCTTTCAATAACAGGAATTTGTTTCTTACATTATACAGTACTGCATTTGGCAACTCTATGGCTATCATAGTATAAATATTAATACAGTATATCAATAAAGTCCCTCTGGCATCTAAAAACCTCTGTTTATGTTCATAACAATATTTTCAAATTACTTGCAAATATGCAGTCTTTTTAGTTTTATATTAAGGATGTGGTACTTTAAGTTAAAAATAGTTTGCATTTGTTCTATTCCTGTGTAAATAATACACAACAGTACACAAATCTGTCAGACAGGTCGCGTGCCACAATGACATCAGGGAAAGACATCAGTCTGTCTACATCAAACTCCTGCTCAAAGAAAAAGAAGGTAAGGCACATTAATAATCATAGGTTTACTTTTGTTAAAAGTATGGTTGCCAATAACAAACAAATAGCATTTAGCCTAGAACAGGCAACAAAAAAATTATAGCCTGGTCTGCTTTTTTGCTATGGGTAAATGCAGTGTTGCAATATAGCACCTGATTCTCTAGATGTAATGTTCCCAACTGTTGGGACGTTTAGGGGCAGGATTATGGTTTGGAATATTTGGAATCGATTGGTGCATTTTTGGTGAGGAATGCACTGATTTATACATCGGGGAGACAAAACAACTGCTCACCAAGCGAATGGCTCAGCATAGGAGGGCGAACTCTACAGGGCAAGACTCGGCTGTTTTTCTACACCTAAAAGATAAGGGACACTCCTTTGAAGATAGCACTGTCCAAATATTGGATAAAGAAGTCCACTGGTGTAAAAGGTGGAGAAACCATCCCTGAACAGACGCGGGCCCTTCAACACCACCTGTCTGCTATATACAATGCTGTTCTAACATCTGGACAGAACAGAACACTTCACACATCCATTTATGCAACTCTCACAAGTAACACCTGTTTCTAGGAGTTGCATGACACATTGGTAATCCTATCACAGTAACTACACAGAATCAACACCTCAGTTACAATGTGCCATTGTGATTGGATAAGTGGAAGAGTCTATATGCGGAGAACTTCCCACACCAGTTTTTTTTAATTACTTATATAAGATATACTATGACCTGGATGAATGAAAATCTTCATAGTCACATAGTTACATAGTTTAATCGGGTTGAAAAAAGTCAATCACACACACCTCCATCCCCTCAAATTCAATCAACCCCTTGGTGGGCCTGGCCTGCATTTGAAGGAGGAGTTTGGATGTTTGTGCTGTGCCACAGATTGTTTAGAAATAGTCTGTTTGGCATCTGTTTATCATCTTTATTGGATTTCTGATCAAGTGCTGCTCTAATTGTGGCGCAATGCAAGCTGATCCTTTCCTTTAGTTTCCTACTGGGCAAGGACATTTAATGATATACACCATGTTATGAGTGGTGCAAGAAAGTCTGTGTCTGATGGAAATGCCCTCCCGGGTCATTTTCGGGAAATCAACTCTTTATTTCTTCTGTGTTCAAAGTGAATCTTCATACGATTGATTGCTGTCAACTCAAGATCAGTCCTTATAATTGGCCGTGAGAATGCATTACATACAAAGCATCTATAAGGTTTTCCGAGATCCAGCAAAGTGAGCCTGCCTCATCCAATATTGATTAATCACCGTTTACTCTAGGACATCTTTGCTCCATGCCGTGGTGGTCAACCCCGACCACTTCCTACTGTTCTTGTGGCCGCTGCGTCGCCTCCTTGCCTGCTGGTTAGCTCCTTGCCATGCACAACCTCTAAAAAAATTGTGCAAAGGCTGTGTGTTGTGTCTACTTCCTGCTCCAATCCAATCCCAATCGTGCTGGTTTTACTAACAATATTTATATATACCACGGGCAAATCTGCCGGTACTCACGTGTATGAGAATATAGAATGCCTTGGTGCAGTCCAATGTAGTAGTAGCAAAACCAACAAGCCAAAAAGGTCTGCAATCACAGGTCTTATGTAGAAACAATTAGGTAATTTTATAAGTGATGATGGATGCCTTTCTCAAAGTGAACAACCACAAACAACTTGTGTCTAATTAACATGTGTGGGGGGAAGGTGCTAGTTGTGACATCATATTACATCAGCAATGAGAGGTAATTTGAGCAATAAACATTTGCACATAAACTTTTCATAATGAATATTAGACCCATCGCAAAGACCCTGCAAATTTTGTTCAGAGTTTAAACTCTTCAGGAACTCCTGCAAAGGCTGTAATGTGATCTGAAATGTTGAACAATAAATCCTTTTTTATTTTTCATTAAGACCTGGGAGTGCTGGACTTTGTACTATTGTGTGATATCCATTTTTAATGTAAGAAATGGTGCGAAAAGTTCACACGATGCATCATGTGTTTCACTTCATACTTTCTATATAAATTGTATATACACATACTGTATCTACTGCACTGATGATGTCACACAGTGATTTTTCGCTTAATTTCTTGCATTTAAACTTGGGGGGAGGCACTGTGTGCTATGCCTTGAGAAAGGTCCCTACCTAAATGTTGACAATAAGTATCCGTTTCTTCTTCACCACATTATAAAGTCCAGGAGTGAGTGATATATATTTTGGATTCCTTCTACAAACGGTTACCGATATTTAAACACATTGAGTTGTTACTCCCAGAACCTGATTTTCTGGACATAAGGCTCAGGTATAATTAGACATCATGACAACATGCTAGAAGGGTCATGTGACTCCCTAAAACATGTGTATTATAAAAAATAATGTATCCCCTATTGTTACATATGAATATATTAGAAGTCAATTTATAGTTCTATGCCCTCTATAGAAGCACTATACTCAGCATGCCTTTTTATGTGCACAGAACACCTCAGTGATGTGTAATATACTTAGTATAATACACAAAAGCCATGAATATCTTGTAAATGATATCCTTATAAATGGTGAGTAGTGATGTCATCAGTTATAAACGGTGAGTTCTGATGTCATTTCTGTTACATGACTCACTAAAATGTGTGTATTATAATAAATAAAGTACCCCCAGTTGTAAAATATGAGGATATTAGAAGTTACCTCAGAGTTCCATGACCTGTATAATATGGTCATGAAACTCCTCGGTAACTTATAATATCCTTATATTTTACAAGAAGGGGTACTTTATTCACTATACAGTATATTGAACAACAGAGGGTACCATATTCCATATATAACCCAATAGTGAATTGCCTTTCCAATTATGATTTAGTAGCTTAAAAATGAACCATTCCTTCTCAAGTAGGGTTCATGTTATTACATCCACCCCTGAGCACACCAACTGAATCAATGACATTTCTAAATTTGGATTGAAAATGCTGCATTTTCTCACCATTTATCTACCATATGTTTCTTAAAGGAAAGCAAGGCTTATTTTCATGCTGCATCATCTATTTCACTTATTTGCTTTGCTGATTTGTATTGGCTTTGGCTTGTATTGTTTTTTATAGCTGAAAAGACTGACGTACACTGCTCACTATTACAGAATTAGCAAACCACACAGTAAAAGGCTTTGTGTTTCATTTTATAGGAGCTTACACTAAAGGCTATTTTAATACTGCAATACACACTAACATTATGTATAGAAGTTACTCAGTGACACTGATTATGGAATATCTAAATTGCACTATAATTTGTTTGTTCCTACTTACGTCTACAAAAATGCCCGCACTTGATTCATAAAAATGTGATTTCCAGCCATGCAGAGAAAGCAAGAGCCTGATTTCTGTGTTGAAAAGGGAATATGGGTTTCTGATGGTTTATTTTTTTTTTATTTTAGTGTAATAATTGTGTCTGGGGTCTGGGGAGGAGTTCTTTAATATGGTATATTTTTGGAAATTTGTATAGAGCTTTATATATGGGGTTGACAGTAACTGGGTTGGCGGGTTAGGTTTTTATGTTACTGCTTAATGTAAGAGCAATCACATATAGAATTCATTATATCTATTTATTTTCACCTTTATTTGGAACTTTATTAGCCTGGAACAATATAGCAATAAGAAGGCTTTATAATTGTGATTTAAAAAGCTTAACGGCATAGAATTGAATAGTCAGGCTGCGGTGAGGTTCAGCATCACAAATGGTTTAACACAGGCTCAACTCTACACACTATATCTGTTTAATTCAAATTTTTTTATCAGTCCATTGCAAACGAGACAGTGTCTGTGAGATAACAGGTCATGCGTGTATTTGTGCTTAAAGGAAGATTACATGGATTGTGTAAGTGGGAGTCTATGCAGCTTCCCTTGCAGAGTAAAGAAATAGTAAAGAAAGAGGCTCTCTCCTTAATGTGCTATGTTTAAAGGTAAGAACTAATATTGGTATTGGACATGTTATGCAGAATGCTCAGGACCTGGGGTTTTACAGAAAAGGGGTCATTCCATAATTTAGATCTCCAGAGTTTGTCTACTAAAAAAATCATTGAACATTAATTTAAGTCAATATGATTGGTTAGCCCCAAATAAGGATAAATAATATCTCAGCTAGCAACAAGTACAATGTTGTATTTTATTATGACAAAGAAAAAAAGAATCACTTTTCAAATTGATTAAGTCTATGGGAGATGGCCTTCATGTAATTCCCGTAATGGGTTCCTGTAAAATGGGTTTCCAGATCCTATACCTGTACAGGAAAAGCTATAGGCACAAGAGTTAATGCGTGCCCTAATTAGGGACACAATAAAGAGATAAAAATCTACAAATAAAGATTCCCTGGCTAGAATAAACTGTCAATATATTTACATTAACTTTTTTGGGAGAATTTGTGATTTTAAAAACTGCTTAAGCGTATAACGTATTTTATGTTGAATGTTGAAATGACACCATTTACGTTTGAGCACATATTTATCCATGATTTCCAATTAGTTTTAATGAAACCCAAGGGAACTCATCAACAGTTGTTTATCTCTATAATTTTAGAAAGTCTGAGGCATAAGCACAGCAGGCACTAACTTCTTAAACTTTACAACCAGAAGGGGCAGGACAATATTATTTCTTCATGCAATTTGCTATTTAGTATTTAAATCTTACTTATGTACTGTACTGGTATGGGACCTCTTATTCAGAATGCTCGAGACCTGGGGTTTTCTGGATAACAGATCTTTCTGTAATTTGGCTATTCACAATTTAAATCTACTAGAAAATCATGTAAACATTAAATAAAACCAATAGGCTGGTTTTGCTTCCAATAAGGATTAATTATATCTTAGTTTGGATCAAGTACAAGCTACTGTTTTATTATTATTATTATTACAGATAAAAAGGAAAAGAAATTAAACTATGAATTATTTAGATAAAATGGAGTCTATGGGAGACTCCCTTTCTGTAATTCTGAGCTTTCCAGATAACAGATTTGCAGATAAGGTATTCCATACTTGTACTCCGGTACAGTTGTTAACAGGGTTTCTTTGATCAACATGAAACACTGACTGAAAAAAGGGACTGTTCAATTATCACAAATGTGCCACAAAATATCAATGGAAATTCATGGACCTAAAGGTGTCAGTTACTTTTTAGAAAGACAGTATGCAAAGTGCAAAAACTGGTGCAAGATGCTTTTTTTTACACTTGGCACACAACTATTTTTAGTATATCATTGCTGCAGGTTTCTATGCTCTGTTTCGAAATACAGAGACCTGTGGCCAATGAATAAGCAGTGTTTTATTTGCCCCCTGGACTTACAGGACATTAAGGTAGTGAGAACAGCAGCCCCTGATGCTGCGCTATTCCCCTTGGGCAGGATTTTTTGATCCTGGGCAGACATGTTCCTTAGATTCCTCAGATTGTGCTCCTTAATGCTCCTGTCCGGGTTAATAGTAAATTACCCTTATGTGGGTTCTACTATATGTTAGATGTTTGACATGACAGGGGCAGCGCCAATCTGAATGGCCCCTCCCAACAACACGTCCGCACGTCCGCACAAATAAACAGCAAGGGGTCACCCTGCACTGCAATTTACCTTGTGTGCCAGTGTATCTTTCCTGGAACCCTCCCAACAACACCAAGTTCCTCCCCCTTCCTTTAAGGAGAAGGAAAGGCATGATTACAAAACAGTCCCAAAACTTTGGCAATTACACCCTGTGCTGAAACGCTGCATTACCTTTCAAACTTGCCTACATTTCACTAACTTAGCTGGTGCCCAGGCCCGGATTTGTGGCGAGGCCACAAAGGCCTGGGCTTAGGGCGGCAAGTCTGTAGGGGTGGCATGCCGCCCAGCCACCTGCATGCGCACACATGGACCTGAGGAGGGAGAGGGGGTTGCGCGCTGCATTTGGCGCGTCGGGTGCTAGGACCCTGTGGCGCAGAGCAGCCTCGGGGAGGCAAAGGCTGAAATCCGGCCGTGCTGGCGCCATGTTCTAAAATCTCCACGTCACTTCCCCATAAAACTTAGTTGCCCACTGATTTCCCGTGCTTGCGAAATCATTGGTTAAACACATAAATGAATGCTTTACTGATTATAGACCTCAGTCAGACTAAACACACAGCCTTTCCTCCCCTGTTCGCAACACAATCTTCAAAGCGGAGCAGGGAGTTTAGAACGCCATTACATCACTATGGTAACAGAAGTTCTCTCGGACTGTGAAGAGGCATGCGTGGCAACCTATTACTCTTAACCATTCTATAGCATAAAGAACCACAAAGACTTCCATTTGAATAGGTGAGGGTCGACAGATTTTATTTTGAACATGTTATTATTCTTCCTGTTAACCATAACAAAACTTGCCATCACCAAACGTCAGTCATCCAAATGCCAGCCACTGAGGCCGGGGTGGGCATGTAGGTAAATCCAATACAGCATCTATAACAAATGGCAAAGTTTTTTACCCCGTCAGCTGTGACAAAGCAAAGCCACGTATGAACAGACCATGGAAATATATATATATATATTTAAATACATACATAAGCATTAATATATTGAATATTGACAAATAGAACAGATGGGAGGGTGGGTGGTCAGTTCCACCAGCGCTCCAGGAATCCAGCAGAGAAGAAGAAGAGGGTAAGGCACACCTATCCTTTATACCAACCCTCCGCTTCCTATTCCCACCAATCCCCATCTGGAAAACCCTTCCCAGAAATCCCTGCTTCCCTCAGACCACCCCTCCTTACAGTCCCAGGCACCTTCGCTAGGCACCCTTTGGTGCCCTCCACTCTGCTTACAAGATAGTGTTGCGAACAAGGGAGGAAAGGCTGTGTGTTTTGTCTTTTAGGTCTGTAATCAGTGATGCATTTATTTTTGTGTTTAACCAACGATATTGCAGTCACAAAGTTTGAATAGACTGTTACAGGTGATATGTGGCACGAATGTCATTTACTGCACAGGGAAAGCATTAGATTTAATTGCGCGTGCCCAGGGCTTGGGGGAATGTTGTGCGCATGTACAAGCCCATAGATTTTTATTAATAGAGGGATGGTATATATTTTAAATTTACTTCCCAATAATTTGGAATTTGATTTCAGAATAATTTCTCATGGCAACTCAGTGAGAGAAATGTTTCTGGTAAGCAGATGTTAACATACTGGCCAATACTTTGAGCTGTATTTGTATTTTAACTTTAGTTCTCCTTTAAGATAACATGCCAAATCCATGAGATATTTTGGGTGCAAAAAGAATTAACAAATTCACATAAATAAGCACCACATACCTCCCAACATTTGAAAAATAGAAAGAAAGAAAACATTTTGACTGAGCCCATTTTATGGCCACACACCCTAAATACCACATCCATTTTACAAAATTTGGCAGGTTATGGCAAGTTTCAACACATTTTTTGGGGTTTCAGGGCAAATTTTTATGTGTTATTACAGTTTTGGGCGTTATTCACGCTCCTCTATCCTCCATCTGGCCCCTTTCCTCACTTTGACCCCAGGCCTAACCCCTGTTACCACTATAATTGGCTCCCCCCAAAGGGAGCCCCTCCAGCTTCGACACTACCTTGATACCACCCCCTACACCACTACCCCCTTGCTGGGGAGGGTTGACAAGAGCTTTTCAAGGTAAAGGAGAACATCCCCATTACTTCCTTCCCATGTGTCTTGTCATGGCCCTGTCGTTACCAATTCCTGGCTCTCTCCCCACAGGCATTCTTTACGGACACATTTTTCCATCATATGCAGTGCATGTTATACAAAAATGTAGATTTCCATATGATAATATTTATGTGGCCTTGTACAGTGATGGTTAACATGTAATCATGGTTAAAGAGGTTGTTCACCTTTCTGATGTAGAGAAGGCTATTTTTAAACAATTTGCAATTGGCTTTCGTATTTTATTATTATTCCAGTTATTTAGCTTTATATTCAGCGTCTCTACAGTTTGAAATGTCAGCAATTTGGTTGCTAGAATCTAAATTACCCTAGCAACCATGCACTGATTTGAATAAGAGACTGGAATATGAGAGGCCTGAATAGAAAAATGAGTAAGAAACACAATAACAACAACATTTAGTGAACACATCTTTAAACAAAGATCTGTGTGGTGCGGGAATATGGGAATTTGTTCTTATGATCATACTCTAAAAAGTTTTCCAGAAGTCTCTTTCAGAAATACCCAGTACTGCTGCAAGCTATTTTAGATCAGAATGTACCTGTAACTATCTGAGCCAATTTGAAAAGCAGACATAATTTAATGCCAGTAAAGTAAGCCAAAGAGGATAAGGCAGGTAGAAAAGGCTGACACCACAAATTTACTGTATAGACAGAAATCTTGAAGAGACAAGTAGATAAGAGAGGCAAAAGCATATTTAGCAGAATAATGCAGGTATTCAGACTTTTGTGTGGCATTTCTCCATTAATATTGCTAGTATGCAGTAACTGTTGTTATAAACCAAGGGAAAAGAGATTCATTTAGATATTATTTGGGCAATTAATAACATAGAAACGCATGTAGCCATGTAGCTATGTATGTAGGTTAATAAAGCCGTGAAGAGATACTGCAATAAAATAACTCAAATTTTGTTGCTAATAACTGGATTAATATTTATCTACCAGTCCCCTCCATATATATAATAATATATCTTCAGTATCCGCACTCCAGTCAAGCGATCTCAGGGGTGCACGGCCAATTCTCAATCATGTAATCAAAGTTTGGAATAAAGCATTCCTGGGTCAGCACTTCCCTTAGTGAAACAAGTGTCTTTTATTTTACACACTGAGCACTGTGATGTGTGTAAAATAAAAAGTAATTTTTCTGCAAATTGTTGAGTGCTGCCTCATTGATTTGTTTGTATGCAGGTGGAGAGTATTGGCTAATAAGGCCACACACCACTACCTTTGGACTTTATCATTCACATCAGTCCCTGCCCCATGTAGTGTCACATACATTAGGTTTGTCAGGAGCTTGTGTGTATGTTTTTTGAGGAAACATGGAATACCTAAAAGAAACCCAGCATATAAACTCCTTGCAGGTAGTGCCCAAGCCTGACCTCACCACTGCAAAACAACATTGCTGAAAGTAGACCCCATGGCTGCGGTTGGGCCCGGGAAAAAGAGGGGCCCGGACCCCCCCTGAGTGTGGACTCCAGGGAAGTAAGATGCAGGGAGGCAAGAGGTTGGGCCAGAGCAGGACAGGGGGTGGTAAGGGGACAAGAGTAAGTGGACATGGGGTGAGTAAGGATGGCTGTGCACAGAGCCCCTCCAAAGATTTCTTTGGCGGGGGAAGGCACACATGTTATGCCACTGCTAAATTCTGGGAAAACTGGTCAAAATGTTTAATTGTTTTTCTTAGAGGAATGGTATTTTGATCAAAATAACTTTAATCAAATATCTAGACCTTGCTCTCAGTTGTGGTCACTTGCTGAGCTTCAGGCTTTATGCACCCTCCACATCAACTTCCTCTCACTTCAAGTTTCATCAAATGATACTTTTCACCGAAAGCTGACTCTTATTTTCCAGACTCAATCTGATCACAAAACACAGCAATAATGCTAAGATTCCTTTTAAACGAAGAAAATGAACTGGTAAATCAGCAGATTATAACTACTGTTTAATGAGGTATCTAAAGCATCCAATGGACTCATTGTTCTAGGCTGAAACATGAGCGTTTTGGGATACATCATTTGATAAGTGAAATGCTGATCTGACTTAAATTAAAATACTTTTATTAAAATGCAGATGAAAATATGGCAAACAGCACACAGAAGTGTCATTTTCTCTCATACTTTGACTATTCTATTCAGTTAAATGTAAGCTCCATTAAATTCCTGTCATAAAATTAGTTTTGCGTTTCTTTGTTCTGTAACACTACTAATCATGCTTGAGGAAACCCAGTCTGTAGCAATGATATATCTGGGAAAAGGTACTCTACAAGAGCAAATGTTTAAATTAACACACAATGTTAGTTCATGTAGCTGAAATTGCAGTGGAATCATTTTCAATAATGGCCAATTTTGCACAAAAAAAAATTCTGTCTCCATTTTTTAATTTTGATCATGACCTTTATTATATTCCTTGTTCAAATATGTAAGACATATTGAAACCCAAGTACCTTATTTCCCCCAGTGCTCCACAGCTTGCACTTTCAATGAAGCACAAGCTACGAATCACATATTATATGTGTGATTTTTTCCATTTTTTTTCTATCCTCTACAGAAGAGAACCACACTGCCTCTAAAGATTTCCTTTTTTTCGGCATGAGTGCTTTGTCCACACGCAATAAGTGAAAAGCAAGAGGGTAGAGATAATTTCATCATTTGTGATTGAAAGATTCAGTAGGATTTGAGATTGATTATTTATATCCAATCCGAAATTAGTTACTTTATTAATTATAAAAATTACCGTCCTCCAAAATTGTTCTAAGACTGGACATGTAAGCCAAATATGCTCCAGCACATCCTGGACATGGGCAGGTACATTTTACTTAATCTAACAGGGGTATAATGCCATCTAGTGATTCATTTATATGTCTATAGCCCCATATATCCTTAGGGTGCCGACCCCACCTATTCTGAATCTCTACAAGGGACATCATTTTATTTTCGATAATGAGATCACTAATACTCGTGAGTCTATTTTCCCACAAATTCCGTCTATCGAATGATCCAGGTTCCATACTGGGAGCAAATTCCAGATTGTACATTAAAGGGCATGTAAAGTCTAAAATTGAATAAGGCTAGAAATGCTGTATTTTGTATACTAAATATAAACATGAACCTACTGCACCACAAGCCTAATCAAACAAATAATTTATGCTTTCAAAGTTGGCTACAGGGGGTCACCATCTTGTAACTTTGTTAAACATCTTTGCAAGATTAAGACTGTGCACATGCTCAGTGTGATCTGGGCTGCTTAGGGATCGTCATAAACAAAGCTGCTTGAGTTCTGCATGGCTGGGAAGTAAGGCGGGGGCTCCCCCTGCTGTTCATAAGTATGATTGTTTCCCTGCTCAGCAGTTAGGGACCATCTGACAATTCCTATCCACAGCAGTAAATGAAGGGAGAATTTCACTGCATACAGTCAGGTTTCATATAAAAACGGTACACAATTTTTTAATAAAAGTATATTGCAGATAGGGTTATTTTTCATTACTATCACCTTTACGTAAGGGAAAGGTGATAGAACACATTTTTATTTTGATGCCAAACTTATAATGTTGCCTTAATTAGAGGATGGTCCGAGATACCCCCCAATAAAGATTTATTCTCTATCCATAAAGTGTTTTCTATTGGGTAATGGACTAGAGATCGCTCAAGGATAATCCAATCTTTTTCTTTTTTTGCAGAGAACCAATCCAGGACCCTCGAAAGTTGGACAGAGACGTAATAAAGGTATGTGTCTGGTAGACCTAATCCCCCTTTGTCTTTGGGTAGTATCAATAGTTCATGTTTTAATCTAGGGGGTTTCCCCTTCCAGATAAATCTGGAGATTAAGGATTTAACAGAAGTAAAAAAGATTTGGGAACAAATATAGGGGGTACTTGAAACAAATAAAAAAAAAACAATATATATATATATATATATATATATATATATATATATATATATATATATATATATATATATATATATATATATATATATATATATAATCAATAGGGTGGCACACCGCTTGTTGGTTCTATACCTGGGTGCCCGGTAAAAAAATATGTAGTGCAGAAATGATCAGCAACACCAGGGTTTCAGTGAAAAAGCAATATATTCACATGTGCATATGTAGCCACATGTATGCACATGTGAATATATTGCTTTTTCACTGAAACCCTGGTGTTGCTGGTCATTTCTGCACTATATATATATATATATATATATATATATGGTTTATTTTTCATTGGGAAAATAGAGCAGAATGAAGACCTGCTGAAAAATTTTCCTCTTGTTATTTCCTTACAAGACCCCAGGAAGGGCACAAACTAGTAGCCATGGGAACATGAGCTAAATTACTCGTAAATCCATAACAGGCAAAAAAATCACTCATCCCTATTCTTAATAAGTTTAATTTCAGCATTCCCTTATTAAAGAGGTCAACTGATCAGGAGAAATATTTCCATTCTAAACTGGAAAATTTAATTTCACTGATTGCACTGTAGCTGATTTATCTGGTTTATTAAAGCAGTGGTTTACCATTTAAATTAACTTTTTATTATTCACCTTTCCATTCAGACCCGTGCCTATTCATATTTCAGTCTCTTATTCAAATCAATGCATGGATGCTAGGGTAATTTGAACCCTAGCAACCAGATTGCTGAAATTGCAAACTTGAGAGCTGCTGAATAAAAAGCTAAATAACTCAAAAACCACAAAAAATAAAATATTAAAAGCAATTGCAAATTGTCTTGGAATATCACTCTCTACATTACACTAAAAGTTAATTTAAAGGTGAACAACCCTTTAATAACCTGGTTAGTCTTGGGTGCAGGAATATTTTTGATGATATTTTAATGACGTTTATCATGCAATACCATAAATCATTATTTATCATTGTTCATACTGGGAATAAATGAAAAACATTTGGTCTGCAGTTGGAAACCCATAGTAAGCTATGGGCAAGTAGGTTTGATCAATAATGATGGCAATTAAATTCCAAACATCAATCAATCCATAATAGATTCATTGTGCAACAGACATTAAGCTAATAACTACTGATATGTATACACAGTGAGAATTCTTCTTTTCTTAAAGATTATTGATAAATTAGTCTTTACTTTTTCTCTGGTTGTACAAATCAATACAATGGGACAGCCTTTGTATACGTATATACCTACATGACTGCAAATATCATTTTACCTGTATAATGGTTACATTTTTTTAGCAGGGCTTTGCTTTCCTTATAAGGAGTCCTACAGTATGGGGCAGATTTATCAAGGGACGAAGGGAAATCGAGGGAATTTTCGAAGTTAAAAATTCAAAATTCAAAGTAATTTTTGGATACTTCGACCATCGAATAGGCTATTACGACTTCGACCATCGAATAGGCTATTACGACTTCGACCTTTGGTTCGAAGTAAAATCGTTCGACTATTCGACCATTCGATAATTGAAGGACTTAAAAAAATTTCGACTTCAATACTTAAACCTTACTTCAACTTAAACCTACCGAAGTGCTATGTTAGCCTATGGGGACCTTTCAGAGCATATTTCTACGTGTTTTTTGTATTTGAAGGAAAATCGTACGATCAAATCGTTCGAATCGTATGATTCGAAGTACGATCGTACGATCGTACTTCGATCAGAATACGATTGTACGATGCAAAAAATCCTTCGAATTTAACTTCGAATTTCGTAGTATTCAATTTGATGGTCGAATTTCGAAGTATTTTCCACTTCGAAATTCGACCCTTGATAAATCTGCCCCTATGTATACCATCACATATGTTTAACCTTTGACCTAGGCACATTCCTAAAGGTATGTGAAGTTATTCAGTAGTCAAGCAGAATCTACTACTTTAACATCTATCCAATGAATTCTAAAAAATGGCCATTTGTAAAGTTGAAATGGTATAAATATATTTCTTAAAGATGTGCTTGGCATCAGCAACATTCTGATTCTCACAATTGGTCTTTACAATTGTGTGTAATAAATCTTCCATGGCACACTTTTCTTTGTCTCATCTTTGGTTTATACAGTTTTAAAGGTGTTTATAATGTATACATGAAAATGAAGGTAATAACAATAATAACAATAATTATAACAATAATAGAAAGTATAATATTTACACCTGCTCTGTTATGAATAAAGGGGGATTCTTCTATTTAACCCAAGCAGGAGAAGGGGTGGGATGGTTATTTCTTTAAATCAGATGCAAAAATTGAACATGCATAAATGAAAACAAACAGTGGTGCTCATCAAATTTAATTCCATGCAGCATGTGGTGTGTCTGGATTTTAGGATATAATAGCCCACACAGCAGTGATTTTTTATGAAAAGCCCTTGCTACAAATATGGGACCTGTTACCCAGAATGGTCAGAACCTGGGTTATTTCCCTAATTAAGTCTACTAAAAAAACATTTAAACATTAATAAATCCCAATGGGATGGTTTTGACTCCAATGAGGATTAATGATATCTTAGTTGGAATCAAGTGCAAGGTACTGTTTTACTATTACAGAGTAGTGATGAGTTAATTTGCCCTGTTTCACTCTGCTGAAAAATTTGAGTAACTGCTGAAAAATTCGCAAAATGGAGTAAAATTCACAAAATGCATTAAAGTCTATTGGCAACTTTTTTCTTGTCGGGGTGACTTTTTCATGGCAAATTTTTTGTAGCAATATTTATGGGTGTGTGAGTCTGTAGGCGACATTCCAATTGCATTAAAGTCAATGGGAATTTTTTGTCAAGTATCTTCTCACTCCAAAAGCATTGGACGTTTTTGTTTTCACTTCAAATGCATTGAAGTGAATGGCCGTTTTTTTCTCTGCCAATTTTTTTGTCACAGCTTCGCAAAAAAACCTGCTGATGGCGAAATGTGGAATGTCTCCACAAATCTATGCATGGTGAACAAAATTGTCTCATCACTGTTACAGAGGAAAAGGGAATTATTTTTTAACAATGTGTATTATTTGATTAAAATGGAAAGTTTTAAAAGTGCACCTGTGTGTCATACCTGTGGTGATTCTCATTAACTACAATGGTACACAACCTGCAGTGCTGCCCTGTAGTTTGGTGCTACCTCTAAGTATCATGTTGTTTAAACCAGTGATTGCCTTGCCAGAAGTAGAAAGGCCGTTGCATGGTTTTCTTGGAGTGAAACTTCTCTGAAGGATTGTCCTGATGGCTGTGTTAAGCTCCTAGTTTTGTATTTTGCCAGTGCAGCTGTTTTTCTGCCTCCATAATAACTTGGAGCCCAAAATGTTCTCAAGGGACAGATAGGAGAATAAAGCAGCCTCGTAGGGAAAATCCAAACTGACTGTTAAGGCTACTCAAAGAAAATATGTGGGCTGAAATCCTGCAGTGCTGCAATTGCCTCACTCAGCATAAATGTAGATTTCTTGGAGCTTGTTACCTTCACTGTTTCCTTGCTCTAATTACTGCTTCCATGCGGCATGCTATAGTTTTGCAATTAAAGGAATTCTAATTCTATAGATCAAGATCTTAAAAGAGAGAACACATTGTCATGTATATATCTATTGTGGTATGGTGACAAAAAGGTCCCCAGTTTCCTGGGGAAAAGTGATTGATGGAATGTATGTTGGGCCTCGGATTCTCAGATATTGTTACTGAGGTGAGACCAGTAGTGCTGTTAGCAGAGAAACACTATGTCTCTCTGCAAGGTTTTTGTTATTGATGATCCGGGGCTGGTCTTACTGGGAATCCGCAAGAGTAGGGTGGGACAGATTCCCAAATCCGTAGGCCAGGTTTTCAAGAGGCCCTAGGCCTATTTAGTACACCTGATGCTGAGCAGCAGTGCTGAATGTGTGTGAGACAAACTGCTGGAGTGCTCAGCTTCAGGAGAGAAAGAGAAACATTTATTTTGTGTTAGCCAGAAGGCTGCATATTTCTTTTGAACTGCTGTTTTTCGGTTACCTTCCCCCTGCAAGGGGAAATTTCTGCAGCCGCTGGAATCCCTTAAACCAATCCTGGTGTGTGAAGTCGCCTCATTTACAGCCTACCAGTGAGTGAACCCCCACACTATATACAGTCCTGCAGTTAAGAAGGTGTTTACAAAAGCTCAAAGTAGAATTGTTTCTTTGGAAGAGGTCATGCCAAATAAAGTGAGAAGCAGGTATGGTCTTTCTCCACCCAAAGAAAATACTCTTTTCACTTCGTTAGAACTGATGCATGGACACTGCCTTGATGGGGGATGAGCTGCATTCTTTGACTTTGATCTTTCTTTAATTTGGATCTACATACCTAATCAGTCTAGGAAATCATTTAAACATTATTTAACGAGGTTGTTCACCTTTCAGTTATCTTTAAGTATGATGTTATATTCTGAAACAATTTGCAGTTGGTTTTAATTGTTTATTATTTGTAGTTTTTTTTTAGTTAATTAGCTTTTTATTCAGCAGCTCTCCAGTTGGCAATTTCAGTACTCTGGTTGCTACGTTCCAAATTAGCCTAGCAAACATGCATTGCCACAGTGACTAAATTCATCTTACATCCCCAATTGTTAAATATTAACATTTAAATTAACCCAAAATAAGTGTCAAGACTGCGTTCACACTTCTTGCTTTCTACAACCACTACTTTATTCAATAAGGCATAATACACAACACCAATAAATACATTACTGGATAACGCATCTGACACAGCTTATTAAAACAGTCTTAAGGCATACTAACTTTACCTGCATGGTTACCAAATCTTAGCATTGTTGCAGTGTTCTGTGTTCTAGGAGGTCAGGATCCAAAGAGAAAGATGTTCCCAATTCCCTTGCACTATATAGTTCTTTCCTCCTCCTCATTTACTTTATGTCATAACCGTTTTCTTGTCCAGGGACAAAAGACCCTTCTCAGCCTCATGGAAGACATATGTGCTAATAAATTTGGTCTCATATTGCAGCTTGTGAGAGGGTTTATACATTCCTTGGAAAGTGCCATATTTCCTTTCTCTCAATTTCTAGAGACCACCCCCCCATCTCATGTGGTCACTCTGCAGCTGTCCAGACCTTATTAACCAATTCTTTACCAACCACAATCCATTCCATCACTTCTGTTATCCTACGACTGGTCTGTCTCGAATTAGCATTATTAACACCAATGATACCAAGAGAAATAATTTGCTTCTATACTGTACAGACAAATTATTATTGTTATAATTATTAACATCACGACCAATACCGGTACAAAAGGTGAGGAAGGCCCTGTGTAAAAGAGTTTACAATCTGAAGGGAATAAGACACAAGGTGTGGGAGTGGGCAAGATCAGAATTAAGTGGGTGAGAGATGTGGTACTGTATGTGTTATTGCATTTGGTAGTTAAGCAGAGTGAGGGTAGATTTCTCTAAATAAGTATGTTTTAAGAGATTTCTTAGAAGGAGAAGGAAAACTACAGAGGCATTTTATTGCCAATAGATTAGCTGCAATAGTGCAAGCTAGACTGCTATATTTATTCTGCAGAATGCTTTACCATACCTGAGTAAACATTTCTAGAAGCTCTCTGTTTGTTTAGGATAGCAGTTGCCATATTAGCTTGGTGTGACATCACTTCCTGCCTGAGTCTCTCCCTGCTCACTTATAGTTCTGGGCTCAGATTACAGCAGAGAAGGGGGGAGGGGAAAGAGGAGCAAACTAAGCATGCTCTCACCCGGGGCAAGGAGGTTTAAGCTGAAAAGGGAAGTCTGATACAGAAGCCCATGTGTACACAATAGAAGGAAAGAAATGCTGAGTTTCTTTTGACAGAGGACTCAGAGCAGCATTACTTTGAGGGTTTACTGGTGTATTTACTGTAGGTGGACCTTTCTGATAATTCTTACTTAATTTTAAGCTTTCCTTCTCCTTTAAAAGCAGAAAGGTTGGGAGAAATAGACCATGGGATAGAATTCCAGAGGAGGGGTGCAGCCCTTGCAAAATTTTGAATGCGAGCATGTGAGGAGGTAATGAGAGAAGAGTTGAGTAGCAGGTCAGTAGAGGAGCGTAGCAAGTGGTTGGGTGAGTAAATAGAGATGTGATCAGAGATGTACGGAGGAGCAGAATTATGAAGTGCTTTGAATGTCAGGGTCATTAATTTGAATTTTATTCTGAAAGGTAGCGGAAGCCAGTGCAGGGATTGGCAGAGGAGGAGCTGTTACTGAGGTGTATTAGCCTGGCAGCAGTGTTCATTATGGGCTAGAGAGCTGACAGTCTCTGGGGGGGAGGCCAATTAATAGAGCATTACAGTAGTCTATACGTGCTATTAGAGAGTGAATACGAATTTTGGCGGCATCTTGGGTGATAAATGATCGTATTTTGTATGTTCCTTAAGTGAAATTTGACATGATGGCAAATAAACAAGCGAATAACTATTTAGCAACCTACAATCCACAAAGGGCTCTCACATGAACATTTGTCTATTCCCCAAAATGACACATCAGTCCGAAAAGCAGCCCCAAGATTATAAAAATGTAATTTGGAATATTTGGATAAAATGGAGTCTATGGAAGAAAGCCTTCCTGTAATTTAGAGCTTTCTAGATAATAGATTTCCACATAACTGATCCCATGTCTGTATTTATGTTTTAAGTCTCTGCTCACAGTTTCTGCACCTAATATGTCACACTGTTATAGTCAGAGCACCTTGGATATCTGGGGGGTTATTTCTTAACTCAGAATTTATCTCATTATTTTATTAAAAAAACCACAACCAAACTCCCATGCCCAATTTGACCTTATTTATTATTTAAAAAACTCAAATGAATTGGATTAAGAAAAACCCAATACAATCAAACCAAAATCATAATTTTTCTGACTTTTTTTCAAAATCGCTACATTATTTTGGGTTTTTGCCCAAAAATTCAGAATTTCTCCACAATAATTTTAAATTGAGATTGGTGCCTCTCCCTCTGACTTATACAGGACCTCCACAGGTCTGAGATGGCGGATTTTTGAATTTTGACTTTTTGCAGGATCTGGGTATCATAAATCTTGAAAAATTTGATTTTTTTTTCCATGAAAAATTCCAGTTTTTGTCCCATAAAGCTCAACCAAATTCGAGGTTTAGTAAATTACCTCCTTGGGTTAATGGGTTGAGTAGAAGACCTGCTGAAATAATGTCCTGGAGCATGGTTGCCATATAAAACCGCTGCTTTTCTTTTTAGGAGCTTTGTCTTGTTCACAATTCACTCTTTAGTAAATGTGAGAAGTGATAGAATAATTGTGTGATCAGTTCTTAAAGACACAGTGAAATTATACATCAAATTAAAAAGTAAATGAAGACATACTCAACAAAATTATACCTATACAATATAATTATCTATATCATGCTCCAGGCTCATACCTCAGAGACACAAATGGCAATAAGACCTTCACATGTCTGAGATGGCAGATTGTATTAAATAGCCGCAGGTCCACTGGCCAAAGATCACAAAACAAGTTATTATCCAGAATGCTGGGGATCTGGAGATTTCCAGATAAGGGACCTTTCCGTAATTTGGATCTCCATACTAAAAAATCAACATCACCTAATAGGACTGTTTTGCCATCCATAAGAATTAATTATATCCTAGTTGGGATCAAGTACAAGGTTATGTTTTTTATGGTAGAGAAAAGGGGAATCATTTTTAAAAATTTGAATTATTTGATTATAATGGAGTTTATGGAAGAAGTCCTTCCCGTTATTTTGAGCTTTCTGGATAACAGGTGTCCAGATAACGGATCCCATTCCTGTACCAATGTTGTTGCTATGATTATATTAGCAACCTGAAATTTCTTGGGAAAGCATATGAACATATCATACGTATTATTAAGGCCACTATGTTTTAAATTAAGACCTTGTGGTAGCACTGGAAAAATTGTACAGTGCATGCCTCTATGTCAGAAGATGAAGGGGTTACAGGCTTCTCTGGAAGCAAAATGCTATCCTAAATGTCTGCTTTGATAGTGAAACAAGCTATTCTCAGCTTGCATTTATAAGCAAATTAATCTTACAAGTCATTGCATGGCATGCATAATTAAGCGGAACTAGTCCTGTACAAACAGGATGCCCACATATACTGTATGTAATAATTGAATGATATCCTGATATTCTCTTTGAGAAACCATGTACTGCACATTACTTAATATGTTGGTAATATCTGCAGAGGCTCCCTCTGGACAGGTATATTGTCTTTTTTGAGGCCCCCAAAATTGGATGGTTCAGGTATAAAAACTATTCACAATGTAACTATAGGGTAAGGTTGCCACCACTCCAGTTTTGATCCAGACAGCCCAGTTTTCAGAAGGTCTATACTTTTCCTAATTTGGAAAACCGGGCAGGATTCCCCTTGATTGAAGCAACGATTGACCAGTCACCAGTTGCCACACCATAATCCTGCCGAAGCACCGTGCCGCGTGTCACAACCACGCCCATGTGATATCAACTCCCACCCTTCTCCAGCTATCTGGAAGGGGAAATGTGGCAACCCTCCTATAGGGGCCTCTACAGCCCACTGGGCTAGTGTGAAGATGCAACAAATGCAATTTGTCTGCTTATCAGACTTAAACCACTGCCATCCACAGTGTTTCTACTGCAGAATTGCTGCAAGCCTCTGTGACTGTGGGTGTTCCCTTTGGATAGAACATTGCCAAACACAGGCAGTAGAGTTTTTCCCCGGCCACCAGAGGCCACTGTAGGACACAGAAGGGCTATAAAAGGAGGTTCCCTTCCCAAGGTGAGCAGTCTTGATGGGAAGGCATGGCCGACGCAAGATCACCTGGCTGGTGTGAAGACCTACAACGGTAGATAGGGGAAGATAGGATAGGAAAGATCAACGTGAGCGAGCACTAGGTGCACGAGATAGTCAGGATATTTAGTAAGGGCAGTTGTGGCCCCATCAAGGAGGAAAGTGGAGTTAGTTTCCTATGGGCACTCCATAAGTAAGGAAATCAGTGGTAGTCTAGGACCAGGTGGGAAGGACACCGGGGCTTTAGGCCAGGACTTGGATGGAAAAGGGTCCTAACCTGGAAAAGTGGAGGGGTATCACCCAGAAGGTATCGGGCTACTATTGGAGAGTGGGGGGATATGGGTGGAGTATATAATGGACCACTAGGCGGTTAGGTGGAATCCAAAATCCTAAGGAAGGTGTGCCTATCATAAGAAACTGATTTGTTGGAATATATGTAACTGAATGTGTCTGAAGAAGTATTTACTGGAGTGTGAAAAGAGTGCCTGACTGAAGAAAAGCCTCTGGTGTGCCTGTAAATAAAAATCTTCTGTTCAACTTTTCCAACGAGTTCCGTGTGGTGAGTAATAGTTGGGTTTCCCCTTTAAAATCTGGAAGCCCCTCCCACATGCTCCCTGGTTCAAAATTTTAATCTTTTGGCACGAACCAATGCAGTATTCCCCGGCTGCAAGTATTTGTTAGGTGAGCACTAAGGAGCACACTTTTCCACCCCTTAGTCGTTACCATTAGCAACTCAAGAAAAAATAAATGATCCCTTATATCTTGCAATGTTTCCCATTAACTGCTACTTGTGGGGACTTAGATATACAAATATGGAGCCATTATACAACTTTTACTAACTAATGTCCCAGTGATTGCCTCTATTTTTGGGGGGGGGGGAGAAGGCATAGGTAAATGATGCTAAGACATATTCGGAGGGTTTGAACTTGATAGCCTTTTTTATACCCAAATTATCTATGCAGCTATTTACTTGAATATTCTGAAAGCGCATAGTGAGCAGACTTCTTTGATACACAGGATGCACTTGGCAAACCAACATTTTTTTCAGCTGTGTGTGCCAGATGTTTTATCTTACATCTACTGTGTAGCTAATGTAGTCCTCTTATGCTTCCTTCTGCAAAATTATTGCCTCATGTAGTAACCGTCTTTTCAGTTTGGTTCATATAACAGCAAAATATTGCATGGGCCACCTCCATAAGGATAAAGCTTATTGAAGTCACCACTTAAAAAAAAACAGAGCACTGCTTGATTTTTAGTGTTGTTTTTTGTAGTCTAAAATGTCTTTGTTGTTACTATAAACCTTTTTTGACACTACTCATAGGAAATGTATAAATAAGAAATGATTATCCACAAGTAGACTCTTCGTTCTGGATATGCATCTTAATTATCAGTAAATAAATCACATTGGTTTGTAAAAATGTAATTTCGATTAATTATGAAAATCAATTATTTCTATGGAGAAACACCAGTAATTTCTTCAGGCTGTAGAAGTAACTTTAACTGGAAGTGTTTATTTGATTACTTTTTTTTTTCTCAGCGATTCCAGCATATGTTAAGAAATTCCCATTCGGACACTTATAGCTGAAGACAGTGAACTGTTCAAATCCCGAAGGCAAGCAGAGAATTGTTTGTTTTGAATTTAATCAAACAAATGGGAAAGCAAATGCACTTAGAGGATGACTTGCAGTTCTGTGGTTAATATAGCCACTACAAATAGAAAAGCCTCCAAAATGCTTTAAGATTTTTTTTAAATAAAACTGCATATTAGCAACTATCAACATCATGTATACCATTCATGATACAGATATTCTACCAGTGAAAAACAATATAATACAAACCAGTGAATGACATGATTTAGAATCGAATTTAAAGGAATCTAGTAAAGAGATTAAATATTATTATTCCCTAAATTAGAGATACCCTGGAAATAGTAGATAAAATATTGTTTTAAGAGCAGCTATAGGGGAACCTAGCATTTGTCTGCTGCATATGTAAATGCAATGTCGAACTGGCCCTAGGAAAACTCCAGGTGGGCCCAGGTGTCCTATTTTATAGTCCTTTCCTCTTTATGTATAGGAATAATGAAGCTAAATTACTGAAAGAATAGAGTATAGTATGTTAAGGAACTAGTAGAATAAAAAGATTGAGGGAAAATAATTTGGAGAGTTGTCCCTAAGTGGGGTTTCTGGTGGGCCCCTGGTATCCCAGTCCAACACTGTAAAGTACAGTATGCAGAGTTACTGAGGAATCCTGTTCTCTACTATTTTGTGCACCCTCAGCGGAAAGCCCAATATGTTGCAAGTGCAATTTGTGAAAGATATACAAAAAGGGTAACATTTTATGCCTTTCCTAACTTAGCTTACTGTCAATGGTAAAACTGATTTTCCTGCTAATAATTTAAGTAATGGCAATACCCAATGGATTATTTTTCTAAATATTTTCCAATAGAAATACACCAGTTGTAAATGAATTTACTAAATTAAGTTTTGTAATACATTTTTTGTATTGAAAAAAGCCAATGGATTTTTTTTTTGTACTATTACATTGACCCGATTCTATATTTCATAATTTAGCTTTTTCTTCCTCTTATCTTGAGCAAAATAGAGAAGGAGGAGTTTAGAGGGAATAGATTCTGTAGGCTTCCAGTAATGCCAATGGCAGTAATCAATGTTGCCTTGTTTCCATGTGCACAATTCAGTAGAACCAACTACATTGGCGCAACCTCAAGTAGCTCAGGAGCACTAAATAATATAAGTACCTCTCTGAATACTGTCAAAGCATTGAATTTTTTGTCCATTTGAGAGCTTTGCAGCTAGATCTTGCATTTGAAAATAAGCTATTTTATTTCTCTTTTGTACATGACTGAAAGGTCATGCATATCAGTGGAGGAGCAGCCACAGCGAGGCTTTAGCAATGGGAAGATATTGTGTGATTTATAAAGTAAGAACCTTTCTGAATAGTTTTAAAAGTGCTCAATGGTGTGTCCATCTGAGAGCTTTGCAACTAAAGCTTGCATTTATAAATGAGCCCTTTTATTTCTCTTCTTACATCACTGAAAGGTCAAGCATATCAGTGGAGGAACAGTCCCAAGCAAGTTTCATGCAATGAGAAGATATTGTGTAACACTTGTTACATAAACATATATTTGGCTCTGGGCGCAAATAGAATCCCTATGACAATGCCAGTTTGGAGATAAAATGAATTTATATTCATGAAGTGTCCTTATTCCACTGCTGTTGACAAGAAACTCCTTTCAGCACTTAAGAAAGGATGGGATAAATCCACATACCTGAAAAGTTGAGATCTGCTTTTTGGGTGTCTGTTATCACTTAAAAAATCCTCTTACACTTCAGAAATATGAGAGTCAACTTGTTCATCACTCTTGCAGTCTAGACTGATTTTAGACAGGATCAGTCTGCTCCCATAATTCCAGGACATTATATTTTGTGTTATGAGGAACTACTAATTAAGTGTCATTAATTTGGATAGTTTAGATTCTTGTTTAATGTCTATAATGATTTTTTTGTGATGTAAATATAGAAGGGGTTATGTAATAAAAAGCACTGTTTGCCCAGGAGCAGTAAACCATAGCAACCAATTAGCATGCAGCATTTGTTTAAAAAGCAAAAATCTTATTGGTTGCTTTTAGTTACTGCTACTGGGCAAACGTAGTGCCCTTTATTACTTAACCCCTTCTATATTTACAATACAACATGTAAAATAGTTATACACATTAAACAAGAATTATAACAAGAATCAAGAATATAATTTTTAATGTTATGTTACATTAATTGCATGAAATGAGCAAAACTCCTAGATCTTGGGATAATCAAATATGTTCTATAATAATGGCAGGGATGTTAAACAGAAAGTTCATTGCTAGATACCATATAAACTCTTGTTAAATGTCATATAAATAGTCCTGAAAGCTGTGGGAAAGATTACTATTAGGTACAATATCCCAATTTTATATTGATTTTATTGCTTTTTCTTTATTTATTTTATTGACTGATTGATATCTACAGTATTAAGAATCCTTTGGGGGGTTTCTTTTCATATTAGTAAGATTTATATACTTGTGTTTTAAGTAATTCTATCCATCTGTTTGTTTGCTAAACCAATCTGATACACTGTAGATATCACTAAATATTATTTATTACTAAATAATTACTAAATAATTTGTAATTTCATATGATGTTTGATTTATGTCCATATACAGTAACTATAAATTAACTTTTAAGTATGTATAATAGTTTATATTAGTTTTTTCAGTTTTCTTTTTTAATTCTATAGATTTTTATACATTAATTCATTTAATCATGAATAATCAGTTTTCCTCATATAATTCTGGAGATCTCACAGTTTATTTTGTTATAATGCTTATTTGACTTCCTACATGCTTCTAAAAACCCAGTGTGAAGGTCACATTTTGCAAGCTTTTGGGGAAAACAAATATACTTTGACCTAAATATTCTTGGAAGTATGGCAGATACAGAAATATTTTTTCTTTGTCCAATCAAGTTAAGAACTGGCATAATTGTGAACCTTAAATTGGAGGGCTCATGTACCAAGAAAGTCATTGTATACAAGCACTCCTTAGGGCTATATTCTAAACATTTAGAAAATGTGGTATTTCTTTTCCAATTTTGCTTCATTATTTTCCTATTTATATAATTAAGTTTGTATTCTTGAATCTAATTTATAAAAACCTTTCAACAGACGACCAATTATTTTTGTATTGTTTGGACCAGCCCCAAACACACACAGGCTCGCACACATAAGAGATCTACCTAGTACAAATGTTTCCCTAGACTTCCTCAAAAGCTTTATTTATGATCGTCACAAGCAGCCAAAATGTTATTAGCTCAGCTGTACCAGCATCCTCACCAGCAGGAGAAAATGAATGCACACCACGAAGTTCTGAACTTCTGAGTTTATCTTAACAAATACACAAAAAGTCATATCCTTTGCAAATCGAAATATGGACTTAAATAACCCTCCCAACAAAATTTGACAATGTTCTTCCCCGATAAAAGCATTTTATTTAGCTGTTATTTGAAGGACTGTTTTATTGGTCTACTGATGTATGAATGTATCCCTTTCCCATATTATTCTCATATTCTCTTATTTTATATGTTCCTAAACCAACAGTATATTGCTTGGTGGAGGAAAATGTGATTATGTTGATGATGATAATAAACTAATTTATTGAAAAAATATGTCTGTGTGTATATATATAGATATATAGATATATAGATATATAGATATATAGATATATAGATATATAGATATATAGATATATAGATATATAGATATATAGATATATAGATATATAGATATATAGATATATAGATATATAGATATATATATATATATAGATATATATATATAGATATATATATATATAGATATATATATAGATATATTTTACAGAGATTAATAGAATGCAAAATAAACTGAAAAGACAGCACTGAAACATATTTTAACCTAAGGGTGATGGCACATGGACCTTCTCAACCTCAGATTTCACTGGGAAAAAAAACAGTATTTTCTATTGTGTAAACAGTGTGTTGCCCATGAATCATTAGGACTTTAGTTGATTATATTTTTGTTAGTAAATTTCTGATATGGAGATCCACAAAGCCACCTAATACTGAAACCCCCAGGTCCTGAGCATGTTTTTAAAGGACAATGTCCTGCATTGCATGGAAGTCTGATATGCAGTGAGTCTCTGGTTTTGGTTGCTTTTGGTTGGGCAGCGCACAAATTTCTGTTACTTTTAATTTTTATTTATTTTTGAATACAGGTTATGTTTGAGTCAGTGTAGAAATTTCGAATGGTAATTGCCATCTGAACTGGTTTACTGGAGATTAAAGGAAGGCACTAATGATAAAGGTGGCTTAATCCTATTAACCTCATGTAGGGACCCATAGGGTTAATATGTCCCTACGGCTTTAAATCACTACCCTCCATTATCTCCCTAGTTGCTGGGCAGATGCCCATGTATCTAGTTGTAATTTACATATCCCAGTTATTGGCCAAGAGGCTTTATGACCACTTCCTGACACACTTTTACATAGTGCTTGGTTAGGGGTGGATCTTTCACTTTGGCTTCTGGTTGCTGACCCATCTGGATGTTCCCACTGAGCCTGGGTACACCAAGGCCCAGTAAAGCCAATTATGCCCTAGACGGGCCAGTGCCTTTAGAGATAAGTCGGGGAGCAGGTACCCCGTGAACGAGGCCAGTTAGATAGCTGTTTATACTTGTCTCTCCTCTGTATTCTGTGCAAGGAGGGGAGGCCCCACCTGCCCCACCCTCTGTGAGCTGGAGCGGGAGATAGAAAATGCTGCTCCGACAGAGAAAGGGCTCTATATATACTATCAACTATATTACAATAACCTTTTAAAAATAAACATGAAAAAAGTGTTTTGTGAGACTCAATTGTGATTATTTATCATTATTATGGATACTGAAAAAGTTATCAGCTGGAATGAAAACAAGACTGAATCTTGGTTTTAGAGCACAATGTCCCCTGTGATCACTGACAGTTAGTAAAATAAGTTGAAAAACATACAAAAGCCGTCATACGGTAGTTTGATCAGGAATGCGGCTTGTAGAGCAAATTCATGTCAAAGACTAACAATGAAGAGTAAAAAAAGATGATTTATTCATAGTATCTTAAATAACTAAATATTAATTTAAAAAAATCCTGCTGATGGATAATAAATGTGTGTGTGTTGTTCTGCCAGTCATCACTAAAGACTGATACCTTGCAAGCATCAGAAATTAAATAAGGATATAAAAAAGTAAGAAAAACGTTAGGTTAGGTATTTCTTAAAAGAACAAAATATATCCACTCCTTTTCAGTGGAAGAATGGAGCTTTATGTGTTATGAAGTAAAGGGTTTTTATGTAAATGAACTGGTTGAAGGTGTCCCTGGGGAGCTGGAAATGGGCCATTCTAACCAATGAAAGATTGACAGTACCCTTATAGCAGGTTCAAATAGAGTAAGAGAGTCATTTACTAACAATTACATTTCATTTATTCCACGAATCTCTAGAAATTTGTGGTTCTCTCAAAAAAAAAAAGCTCTAAAAATTCAAGATTTATGAAGTGTAAAAACCATGAAAACCTCTAATACAAAAATTTTCCAGGTAAAAGTTGACGACGTCCTATAGAAGTCAATAGGATCCTATTGGATCATTTTGGACTTTTTGAGGTTTTTATATTTTTTTTCTCTAGGAATTATTCAAAAATACTAGAAGCCTTTACAGATTTTCAAGGTATTTGTATTTTTAGTGCATAGTGTAGCATAATGTTCCATTCAGCCTTTTTTATTAAGATTTTTTAATAAATCTCATGACATTTGTAGTTTTAGGGATTGTGAGTAGAGATGGCGCGAACTGTTCGCCTGCGAACTTGTTCGCGCGAACATCGGGTGTTCGCGCTCGCCCGAAGTTCGCGAACGTCGCGCGACGTTCGCCATTTTGGGTTCGCCATTGTTGGCGCTTTTTTTTGCCCTCTCACCCCAGACCAGCAGGTACATGGCAGCCAATCAGGAAGCTCTCCCCTGGACCACTCCCCTTCCCTATAAAAACCGAAGCCCTGCAGCGTTTTTTCACTCTGCCTGTGTGTGCTGAAGAGATAGTGTAGGGAGAGAGCTGCTGCCTGTTAGTGATTTCAGGGACAGTTGAAAGTTTGCTGGCTAGTAATCGTTTTGATACTGCTCTGTTATTGGAGGGACAGAAGTCTGCAGGGGTTTGAGGGACATTTAAGCTTAGGTAGCTTTGCTGGCTAGTAATCTACCTTCTACTGCAGTGCTCTGTATGTAGCTGCAGTGGGCAGCTGTCCTGCTTCTGATCTCATCTGCTGACTGCTGCAATAACAGTAGTCCTTGTAAGGACTGCTTTTATTTATTTTTTTGTTGTTTTACTACTACTACTACTACTACTATAAGAGCCCAGTGCTATTAGTCTAGCAGTGTTGGGGAGTGGGACTGGTGTGCTAATCTGCTGCTCCTAGTAGTTCAGCAGCACCAACTTTAATTTTTTTTTTTAATATTCATTTTTTTTTTTATTTTACTTTTTTTTATTTTACTACCGCTGTAGTAGTGTATAAGTTGACCTTTTAGGCATTATTTGCCCTGTAGGCATTTTTTGCCCAGTGTGTTATTCAACCAACTGCCATCTAGCTGTGTGACCTTGTTCACATTCTGTCTAAATATCCATAATATTACCGTCTCCAGAAAAAACACCGGAGTGACTTTTTTCAAGCAGCCATAATATATTTTACGTAATCCGTATCCATCGCTGTAGTAGTGTATAAGTTGACCTTTTAGGCATTATTTGCCCTGTAGGCATTTTTTGCCCAGTGTGTTATTCAACCAACTGCCATCTAGCTGTGTGACCTTGTTCACATTCTGTCTAAATATCCATAATATTACCGTCTCCAGAAAAAACACCGGAGTGACTTTTTTCAAGCAGCCATAATATATTTTACGTAATCCGTATCCATCGCTGTAGTAGTGTATAAGTTGACCTTTTAGGCATTATTTGCCCTGTAGGCATTTTTTGCCATACGTTGACTCAACGTATATGGCAAAAAATTACTATTTTCAGCATTTATATGGCATATTTTTTCTGGCAACTGTGCTTCAGTGGCTGCGACCAAAAAAACTGGGCAAACAATGCCTACAAGGTCAACGTATGGCAAAAAATGACTATTTTCAGCATTTATATGGCATATTTTTTCTGGCAACTGTGCTTCAGTGGCTGCAACCAAAAAAACTGGGCAAACAATGTCTACAAGGTCAACGTATGGCGAAAAATTACTATTTTCAGCATTTATATGGCATATTTTTTCTGGCAACTGTGCTTCAGTGGCTGCGTCCAAAAAAACTGGGCAAACAATGCCTACAAGGTCAACGTATGGCAGTTGTTTAAAGAGAACAGTAGATTACTAGCCAGCAAAGCTACCTAAGCTAAAATGTCCCTCAAATCCCTGCAGACTTCTGTCCCTCCAATACAGAGCAGTATCAAGCAGATTACTAGCCAGCAAACTTACTATCATCTGTCCCTGAAATCACTAACAGCTCTCCCCCTACACTATCTCTTCCAAGCACACACAGGCAGATTTTTCAGATACATTTTTGCCCTTGATCCCCCTCTGGCATGCCACTGTCCAGGTCGTTGCACCCTTTAAACAACTTTAAAATCATTTTTCTGGCCAGAAATGTCTTTTTTAGATGTTAAAGTTCGCCTTCCCATTGAAGTCTATGGGGTTCGCGAACCGTTCGCGAACCGCTCGCATTTTTGCGCAAGTTCGCGAATATGTTCGCGAACTTTTTTTCCGACGTTCGCTACATCCCTAATTGTGAGTTTATTCATGGTTTCAAAAACCCATAAAACCACGAAAATTAGACAATTGATAAATAGGCCCCCATGTCAGGACAGAAAAAGTTTTAAAAAAAATGGCTTTTATGTCAGCAGGCAGCAAACAGGTTGAAAAAGAACGGCAGTTTTCTTTCAAAAACTGTTTTAACAGAAATAGCTTTCAGTAGCAATAACAGTTCACCAAAAACACAATGGCAGCAATTTAACAGACCTCTGAGCAGGTAACCATGTGTGTACGTATGCATTGACTTCAATACGTCAAGTTGAGAGACCTCTCTCTCTGTTTCTTTCTTGGTAAGAGATCCTGAGAGACTGACCAGGTGGGCTAATCAGGCCCAGCTGATGAACCGGTAGCACCTCACTCTGCTACAACCCAGTTCCTACAGAATTGTCCTTGTTTGAAGAAAACCTGTGCTGGCTGTTTTTTTGCGATCTCTCTGCACAATACACAGGGAAGCTGAATTATTACATTTTGAGGTCGGGTACGTAAAAAACGATAAAGGAAAGTAAATGGCAATAAACGTGTGCAACTTTTGTCTGTGATCAAGTTTTCCTTCCTCAAGCAAAAAGTACAGATAACATAATAATACTTTTTACTGAGAAAGTTATTATATTCGTGCCCCCAAAAATAACAGTTTTACGCAGGCCATAAGAAATGTATGTACAATGACTGTCAAATAGTGATGGGTGAATTTGGGGCATTTTGCCAAAAAATTTGCTAAACGGCGCCAGAGTCTCTTTTTTGACGCCAGCGTCCAAAAAACGGACGCTTGCATCAAAAACTGACTCCGGCACCGTTTTGCGAATTTTTTGGCAACACGCCCCAAATTTGTCCATCACTATTTGACAGTCATTGCACATACTTCGCTGCGAATTTTCGCAGCGGTTTTGCAAATTTAGTCACCGGCGTTGAATCGCAGGAATTCACCGCGAATTTGCGCCTGGGGAAAAAATTTGACCATCACTACCGTCAAATCAACATTACATTGTGAAATTTACATTTTTGTCCTTATCTATGCAAATTGTTTGTCTCACTTTTATTACATTCCCCCAAAAGTGTTTACGTCATTCTTACCGTCTTGAATACACTCTGTTAAACTCAGCCTTGTGTGAATTGTTGAAGAACGGTGTTATATTTTTGAAATACATTCTTCTTGGTCATTTCTTACAAATCATGTGCATTTTTTCCAAAGACAAGAAGACTCTTATAAAGGCCACAAAAACCAATAGATAGCATTGTATCCGGAGATAAACCATGACAAACGATGTGCTGAAATAAACAGATGGCAAAGTCACTGCTGAACAAGATAAAGTTTATCACAAACAGATTGAGGATCATTTTCTCCATCAAGGGACAAGACATTTCTTTTATAATTTGTTTCTTTTATAAAAATAATTTAACTGATCATAGTAAGGCCACCAATACTAATGCACAGTTAGTTTCTATTTTGTTTATATGAGAATATTTTACTAAAATGGACCTTTTCTTGCTTTCAGGGCTACCATTTGCACCTAACAATGTTATAGATGTATAAAACATAGCCCCAGCAGACAAACTTGTAGAGTTCCAGCAATATGCATTTTAAGTCATCATATTCCTTGTGGAGACAGTACCTCTATACATTATACACTAGCAATGCTTTACAAACCCTTAAAATAACCACAACACAGAAAAGGACAGGACTAAAACTATTTCACATAATGTACACTAATGGTAATAATATATCACTTATTACTGTTGATTGATGACACATTTTATCTCAGTTCCTTTTGCAGTTTTCAGTAGAGTTCAGTGTGTGTGTACATGCAAAACAAAACAAGTGCTCATTTACTTTTCATGGTCCATTGGAATATTACTACAGTGCATGAACCGAATGAAGCCATTTAGTACACATTATGAAACTGTTACCATACCAACCACCTTTTTTTTTTTTTTTTACCAATTTGCTTAATTAAAATTATGCCTTCAATTCTATTTTTAAACACAAAGAGAAATAGGTTCATAGCATGGTTTGCATAAATTGTGCCGCCCACAAGTGTCAAGTCAGCCTTGGACAGATTTAGAAAATTGCAGCAGTTACTATGAGATGGTCCCCTCTCTTTTTAACTCTTTTCTTTATGGGCTCAATTCGCTTTGTTATACTATATAGCGATATTCCTGATATCTGAAAAAGTTGAGGATTTTATTTATAGTAAAGTATTTTAAAGTATTAATGGAGAGTATTTTATTTATTAGGAACAGTATTTTATGACCAACACTCTAGAATACCAAAGACAACTGTGTCCCTCTTCTAACAAAATGATATAGAATCTATATAAATTATAGAATTAAATAAATCTATATAAAGATAAGAAATAAAATGTAACAATAACTTTATTTATCCTTATTATCCTCCATCTGACTACTAGTGACACCTATACAGTGGATATGTAAATTGGTCAGTTTAATTATATAATTATTCATTCTTTATAAATCTATGTAAAGATAAGAAATAAAATGTAACAATAGCTTTATTTATCCTTATTATCCCCCATTTGACTACTGGTGACACCTATACAGTGGATATGTAAGTTGGTCAGTTTAATTATATAATTATTCATTCTTTATTCAGCTAGAATATCAATACTCACCCATAACCTTGATACCTGGGGAGCCACAAGTCTCATTTTCTGGGTTTTAGTGTTTTTTGACCACGACTAAACTGGCAAACTCTAAAACGATGTATCTTTTGAGATTGATTATAAAATCAGAATAAAAAAAAGTATTCATGAAAAATTACACCGAACTCTGCCCTAAAAAATCTGAATACCTAGAAAACCTCTAAAAATTCATGTTTTTCGTACAATTCCTAGCAAAGAAAAAATACAAAAACCTCTTAGTCCAAAAAGATCAGCCGGCTCCCATTGACTTAAATAGGACAAGTTCTACCTGGCAAAGTTTTGTATTAGTGGTTTTCATGGTTTTTACACTAAATAAATACATTTTTTAGAGATTTTTAAAATAATGAGAAAACCACAGGTTTTTGAGAGATTTGAAGAAAAAAATTTAAATTGGATTTTTAGTAAATGACCCCCTTAATGCATACATAAAGTAAAGTTAAATCTTAGCACTCAGATCTTGTTTATGCAATTGACTTTTGAGCTTTCCCAGTTTAGAAAATTCAGAAAAAAAGCATAAAAAGTAGTCTGGGATCTGCTATGATTTCTCCAGTTCTCGGGGATTATTGTATTTCTTTTGTTTTGTTGTTTATTAGTGGGGCCTGATTCATTCACCACAATAATATAGGATTACAGTGAGACACAATGCTCATGCATCTGTAACAATAAAGCATTGGACTCATACCCTGCAGAATAGAGTTAATCAACCAAAGTATCTAGCTGGTTTGAATGAACAAATGAAAATGTGATTCAACCTTTGCACGCTGACTTACAGAAATATTGTTTTCCATCTGTGTATGAGTATTCTAGCATTTGAATGCTTGTGCATCACTGGGTTTCATTTCAGATGCATTGAGACGTTTGTGTTAGGTAACCCATAATCTGGTTTATCGGAACTATGAAAGCTTATAGCTGTCTTATGAAAATTCTATTTTATTTCAGTAAACCCTTGTTTAAATGTTAATATTCTTTGAGACATTATTATAGTTTTTCTTATTAACTCAAACCCCATGTTTACCCTGTTCTGTACTGGGTGAGGAATACAGTGAAAACTGCAGAATGCCATCAACAACAAAACATCACACAGAAGCCAACTGTAATTGGATTAGCCTTTATCATTAGGGCTTTATATTTTTAGAAATAATTTCCCAAAATCAGATTTGCCTGTTGATACCTGTAGATAAACATTATGAAGTGTCCACAGTTAATTCATTTGTGGTTCTGGTGATATCATTTAAACCATCAATGTATTATTATTTTTAGAAGGACTGTAAAACACAACAACTTACCACAGCAATCCACAGCTAATTATAGATTTCCAACTGTAGCAGAACTATAATTGCTAGCATCCCTGCTCAACTATTGACAAGCACATGCCATCAACATGTCAGCTACTTATCAGGCCATGCATAATATTACATCTTGCTGCAGAGTTTCCTGTTTAATCACACTGGTAACACATACATGTGTTCAAACTGTTATATGCTAACATGCATATGGTGTCTATGCTAAATATTATTTAACTCTGTAGGTATTCCTCATACATATTCTATTTTCTGTGAATATAACATTTTATATTTTTATTCATATATATATATATATATATATATATATATATATATATATATATATATATATATATATATATATATATATATATATATATATATATATATATATATTTATTTTTTTTTTTATTATTTGAAACACAATTTAAACAAAAAAACCAATACTAGCATGCCACCATTGCCCCTTTTGTGCAACTGGATCATTGTTTCCTTCATGAGGTTTTCACTTTTCAAAGCACTTGAGCACAGGATTCAGTACTGAAAAATAGCAACTCTTCGACCTTATTCACTGCTTCTGTCCACGGAAGTCAGTAAATGCAAAATGAAATTGTGAAATAATGGTCAGGCACAGGTCTGGGCTGCACACCTTACAGTGTTTAATTACAAAACTTGTTTTGGGTTCTCACTTTTGATTACTCACTGTCTTGGGAGCAGGGTGTTCATTTTATAGGAAATACTGTACCCCCGACTGTAAAATATATAGTGATAAATGAACCCTCTATATGTAAAATATATAAAGAATATTGTATCCCCTATTGTAAAAAAATAAGGATATTCGACTCCATGGAATTCCATGATCATAAAAATGAGTAATGCTTTTTATACAGGTCATGGAACTCCAAAATACCTTATAAGAACCTCGTATTTTACAAAAGGGTTCCATTATTATTATAATACACATGTGACATCACTAAACACCATATATAATTTACAGGTAGTGATGGGCGAATTTATTAGGCAGGCGCAAATTTGTGGTGAATTCCCACGATTTGCCGCAAAAATTTGCTGGCGTCAAAAAAAATGGACGCCGCCGTCAAAAATGAGACGCCGGGGCCGTTTCACCATTTCGCTAATTTTTCACCATTTCACAAATTTTTCACCATTTCGCTAATTTTTCACCATTTCTCTAATTTTAAACCATTTCGCGAATTTCGTGGGAAATTCGCTAAATTTCCGCAAAAACTACTAGACTTTACCAAGGAGTTCCATAACCATATAAAGGTACAATGCCAAACGCCAAGTGCTTTCATATAGGTCACAGAACTCCATGCACCATTTATAAGAATTTATTTTACAGGTTTTTCATGGTTTTGTATTATAATATAAAGATACACACCCTCAAAATATTTCTCTTAGAACCCTCCCTCCAATAAATAAGTGGGACCATTTTTGTGAAATATACCAAAGCAGGGTCAAAAACTAAAGAGCAATGGGTGAATATGTGAAGGATAACATAGTGATAGGTGAATCTGACACTTTGATGAAAATAAAACACATTGAATATAACGGACATTTTTTCGTGTGACATTTTTTTTTACTATACATTAGAGTCTATGCTCATTTTTTCACAGCGTAATGCAGCAAAATATTTTGCTCATCCCTAGACAACAGTCATCAGAATATTTAACTCTTTAGCTTCTCTACCAGTTATATGCCGTGCACAAAGCATGATACACTGTGGGCAAACTACTGAGTGGCAAATAAATGAGTAGTCTATGACACAGGTGACCGTAACTCCAAAGGGAACATTTCCTAAGCCAATATAGATTGTTTTTTTTTTGTTTTTATTCACACTGTACCATATTGTACTTTATTCATTCTCAAATATAAATCCTAGGCCTTATCTGTAAATGACTATTGTAGCTGTAGCTTACTTAGATACTTGAGACTGACATCTGACATCTCTACCTTGTTCTCATTTTTTCTGAGGTCTTAATACATTTCTAGCCATCATTTTTGGTTGGGATATATTTTCCCATATTTATATTGTCTTTTCATAGCTAGTGTTCTTTTTTAGTTAGTTGTTAATAGGTTTGAAAAACGGTGTGATTTAACACATTAATCTTTGTATTCTGCTATCCTTACTCAGCAAAATGCTGAGCAATAAATTGTCCCAAAAAATGAAATGCTGTAGTGAGAAATTAATTTCAGATCCTTCAAATTTTCTAGGTATAACAATTAGATGACATAGTGGAAGCTCTATTAAAGCTTTGCCAAAGTTAAATAGTGAGAGACGGATGGCTTTAGAGGCATTTAAAGGGATACTGTAATGGGAAAAACATTTTTTTTCAAAATGAATCAGTTAATAGTGCTGCTCCAGCAGAATTCTGCACTGAAATCCATTTCTCAAAAGAGCAAACAGATTTTTTTATATTCAATTTTGAAATCTGACACGGGGCTAGACATATTGTCAATTTCCCAGCTGCCCCAAGTCATGTGACTTGTGCTCTGATAAACTTCAATCACTCTTTACTGCTGTACTGCAAGTTCAAACAAAAGAACAATGGGAAGGTAACCAGATAACAGCTCCCTAACACAAGATAACATCTGCCTGGTAGATCTAAGAACAACACTCAATAGTAAAAACCCATGTTCCACTGAGACACATTCAGTTACATTGAGAAGGAAAAACAGCAGCCTGCCAGAAAGCATTTCTCTCCTAAAGTGCAGACACATGATCAGGGGCAGCTGGGAAATTGACAAAATGTCTAGCCCCATGTCAGATTTTAAAATTGAATATAAAAAAATCTGTTTGCTCTTTTGAGAAATGGATTTCAGTGCAGAATTCTGCTGGAGTAGCACTATTAACTGATGCGTTTTGAAAAAAACATGTTTTCCGATGACAGGATCCCTTTAAGGGAGGAAGTCTAAATTACGGGGGGGGGGCAAATTTTAGGCAACCCCAGTAATTGCAATCACTTACCTAATCTATTGCAGGTGCTCCTGTCAGCAGAAGCCAGCAGAGGGACTTTTTTGTGAGCAACATGAAGCAATGCTCTTCCTGCGTCTCCCTTCTTTCCGCGAGTGCACCTTCATTACACAGTGATGCTCGCTCAGAATTAACCATGGCCGGTGCAGGTTTCTGCTAAGAGGAGCAGTGGCCTGGGGTATCAGGTATTTGACACTCCCCCCAGTGATTTAGGCTATCCTTTTTCCTTAAATTCCTCATTCATCACTAGTTAATAGTACTTCCATTGGAAGGATCTGAGATTCATTTCTCACTAAAACATTTCCTCTAAGTTAAGAAAATTGTGCATTCAGTTGCATGTCTTACACGTCTTTGAGAGTTAGACTGCAAAGAGATATATCGTTGGCAACAATGGCCCTGTAAATTGATTCAGTATCATGCAATTACTAAGCCATTCCCAAAATGAAAATATTCATTTGATAATTAAGTACACAAAGAAATGCAGTATTTATTATACACAGTGACTGTTATATAAAGTAACTTGGCTATTGATTTAATGTGAGTACTGAGTGTGTACAAGCTCTTATTATATATATTTTAAAGAAGAGGTATAAAAACGAAGCTATATTTTGGAAAGAAATGCCTTTTTTATGCCGTAAATGCAAAATAAACCTTTTTTAGTTTGTGTAAGTCTAGAAATACAGCTTGCTACAGTTTGCTTTGTAACTAATAGTTACACTGATAGAGCTGCTGTAGATATCAACCCACTTCACACTTGCACACGCATCTGAGATCATACTATGCATCTTCCCACTTGCACAAGAACAAAACATACAAGGGTTTATTCTTCATGGGCCAAGATAAAGAACTGACGACTGTCCCATATTGCTCAGTTACAGGTGCAAAGGACAGTACTGTTGGAAAAATGGAGACCAGTACAGGTATGGGATCTGTTATACAGAAACACATTATCCAGAAAGCTCCGAATTACAGGAAGGCCATCTCCCATAGACTCCATTTTAATCAAGTAATTTGAAATTTTAAAAACTATTTCCTTTTTCTCTCAAATTTAAAACAGTACCTTGTACTTGATCCCAACTAATATATATAAATAATCCTTGTTGAAGGCAAAACAATCCTGTTGGGTTTATTTCGTGTTTAAATGATTTTTTAGTAGAGTTAAAGGAATAGTTCAGTGTGAAAATAAAAACTGTGTAAATAGATAGGCTATGCAAAATAAAAAATGTTTCTAATATAGTTAGTAAGCCAAAAATGTAATGTATAAAGGCTGGAGTGAACAGATGTCTAATAAAACAGCCGGAATCCAACTTCCTGCTTTTCAGCTCTATAACTCTGAGCTAGTCAGCGACTTGAAGGGGGGCCACATGGTACATTTCTGTTCAGTGAGTTTGTAATTGACCCTCAGCATTCAGCTCAGATTCAAAAGCAAGAGATATGACCCATGTGCCCCCCCTCAAGTCTCTGATTGGTTACTGCCTGGTAACCAGGGTAACCAATCAGTGTAAACCAAGAGAGCTGAAAAGTCAGAAGTAGTGTTCTGACTCAATATTCAGAACAAGATGAGCGAACAAAATCAGATACGTGTAGACCTGCTGTTTCAACACACACCATCCATCATGTGATAAGCATTCAATTTGAAAATATAGGAAACAGACCAGGAACAGGCAGTACTTTAGTCTGCAAACAGCCTTTATTGGTGTATTTTCACTCACGACATAGTAGTGTTCTGACTGACATGTTATACATCAAATCACTCCAGTCTTTATACATTACATATTTGGCTAACTAACTATATTAGAAACATTTTTTATTTTGCACAGCCTATCTATTTACCCAGTTTTTATTTTTACACTGAACAATTACTTTAAAGGGGTGGTTCACCTTTAAAGTTACTTTTAATATGTTATAGAATTGACAGTTCTAAGCAACTTTGTAATTCCTTATTTATTTTTTATAGTTTTTTTAGTTATTTGCCTTTTTCTTTGGATTCTTCTCAGGTTTCAAATGGGGGTCACTGACACCTTTAAAAAACAAATGCTCTTTAAAGTTATATACTTTTTATTACTCATCTTTCTATTCAGGCCTCTCCTATTTATATTCCAGTCTCTTATTCAAATCAGCCCATGGTTGCTAGGGTAATTTGGATCCTAGCAACCAGACAGATGAAACTGCAAACTGGAAAGCTGCTGAATAACTCAGAAACCACAAATAATAAAAAATGAAAAGCAATTGCAAATTGTCTCAGAATATCCCTTTCTACATCATACTAACAGTTAATCTGAAGGTGAACAACCCCTTTAATCATGATCATATTAATCATGATCTTCTTATGGAGGCAAAAAAAATGGGAATTGTACATATTATTGTAGAACTCAAGTTATTTCTGAAAATATGCTTACTTGGACCAACACCACCGATGTATGGAAAACTAAAGAACTTTTCGTGGATATTATTGCTATACCAAGTAACTTGAATTAGAGCTTCCTGGAATGGCAGGTGATACACTGTAAACCCAAATAAAAATATAATCCATGAAAGGAGAACTCAAAGTAAGAGCAGGGAAGCATCAACCTTAGCAGTTGAGAATGAGTGTTGGGAGATCTGTTACTATGTTTTACTTAAGCTGGCCATAGATGTTGAGATTTTTAAAAGATCAGATCCTGATCGTGAGACCAGGATTTTCTCAGAACGATCGTACGATAGTACAAATTTACCATCAACTAAAAAGACCAATTTGCCAGGAAAACAAAGGGGAGCTGCCTGCTTGGCCCTGCAAATATAGATAGATTGCACTGGGACCGACAAAGATTTTTTGACCTGACAGATGTCGGATGAAAAATCGTAAGATGTACGATCATTCGAATCCCACTAACCGCATGATAATTTCGAAGGATTGGTCGGGCTTCCCTAAAATCAGTCGTTTGGCAAGAAGAATCATCGCGTCTATGGGGAGCTTTACTTGCATTTGTAAAGTAAGGAAAAGATGAGTACATTACCTTTTATCAGCACTTTGTTTACAGGTATGGGAACTGTTATCCAGAATGCTCAGGACTGGGGTTTTCCAGATAAGAGATCTTTCCATAATTTGCATCTGCATATCTTAAGTCTACTAGAAAATCATGTAACCATTAAATAAACCCAATAGGCTGGTTATGCTTCCAATAAGCAGGCCTGGATTTGTGGAAAGGCCACCTAGGCCCGGGCCTAGGGCGGCAGGATTTTAGGGGGGTAGCATGCTGCCCAACCACACCCACATTGGTTCAAAAACACTGGGGATGCGCTGGAGATACAATCATTATTTAAATTTCCCATGCACAAATCCCCATTGCTCCAGTCCAGATGATGAAAATTTGCAGAAATAAAGGGGATTGAACAGGGGCGACAAACGGCAGTGGGCCTAGGAGCGCCCATTATGTAAATCCGGCCCTGCCAATAAGGATTAATTAGTCTTAGTTTGGTTCAAGTACAGGGTACTATTTTATTATCACAGAGAAAAAGGAAAATGTTTTTTAAAAAATCTGGATTTTTTGGTTAAAATGGTGTCTATAGAAGATGGACATGCCATTATTCAAAGCTTTCTGTATAACGGATTTCCATATAACGGATCCCATACCTGCACAACACATTGATTTGTTTGGACTGCAGCACACTGGGCATTACTGTGTATGAATAACCCGTAATATAGTATACATTTGAGAACACTTCTGCTTTTAAACTATAATAGGTGAAATACTGTAGACATATTAGAAGAAAACAGGCTTATTTAAATCATCTGGCACACAAATCCATCCAATTCTTCCTGAAATTAAATGCTACTGTATGTTATCCAAGTTCATAAATAAAGTCACTTTTATATATTGATACAAACAGAGCACATGTAACTGATCTGGAGCAAACATACATACATTATAGTTTATAAAAAAAACTGATTATGTATAAAGTTTTCTTTTTCTCGAGGAATATAACATTCACTTTAGCACATTTTAACTTTTCCTATGCAATCAATTATATTTCTATTGTTGTACAGTTCAGTCAAGCAAGTAATTAGTACGCTTGTTTATACATTTGTTTTCTGTGTTTATCTGCATATTAAAAATGTTTCCATTTGCAGATGCTCTACACACCATCATTAATTATGTCTACTATAATTGCTGTAATATTGTCGGAGGCAGTCTAAAGGAGTCCTTTAAATAATCGCACCCTTGTAAAAAGGTGTTTTTACTCCAGTAATTCATAAATGAACACAAGCACTTTGCTGCTCACCTTGAGTGAATGTAAATGCTGGGAATCCTATTCAGATCCTGTAGTATTAATAAGTGCTGTCCTTTTAAATAAGCAATTGCTTCTGGTAATTGCGTCAGTATTTTTAGTTGTCTACGGAATACTGACATTTTCTATGGAATACCAGCAAAAACTCAAGGGAATATTGCCTCTGGATCTCGGGTCAATTGCTTCACAGGTTTGATTTCTCATGCACTTTTTCATGTACACTGCGTCAGTATTTGCACTTTATGTCATTTCTTATTTGTCATAGGCAGGTTTGTGATATTGTAAGTACAGGTATGGGACCTGTTATACAGAATGCTCGGGATCTGTGGTTTTCTGGATAAGGGATCTTTCTGTAAATTAGATCTCCATACCTTAAGTGTACCAAAATAAAATTTCAACATGACTTTGAGCCAATAAGATTGTTCTGTCTCCAATAAGGATTATTATATTATTATATAATACAAAAAAGCCATGAATATCGTACCAATTATATCCTTATAAACGGTTAGTTCTGATGTCATCAGTTATAAACTGTGAGTTCTGATGTCATTTCTGTCACATGACTCACTGAAAAATGGGTATTATAATAAATAAAGTACCCCCAGTTGCAAAATATGAGGATATTAGAAGTTACCACAGAATTCCATGACCTCATGTTTTTATATGGTCATGAGACTCCTCGGTAACTTATAATATCCTTATAATTTACAAGAGGGGGTACTTTATTCACTATATTGTTGTATCGAGTACAACGTACTGTTTTATTATTACATAGAAAAAGTAAATCCTTTTTAAAAATTAATTCTTTGATTAAAATTGAGTCTTTGGGAGATGACCTTCACACAATTTGGATCTTTTCTGGATAACAGGTTTCCGGATAACAGATCCCATATCTAATATTTGCCTGCATATTTATATCACTATTGCCAGTGAGTCCCTTCACTTCTTTCCCTGCCTGTTGGCATCTTTGCTGTCAAAACCTGCTAAAGTGATTTTTTTCCAATCGGTTTTTCATTGTATTTTCTTTGTATGCCCTTTTATAAGGGATCTTGTCATAATTATTCAACTGTGTAATATTTTTTTAATTCAGTAGATTAAAAATTGCTTGAATACCAGGATGGAATTCAGTAGCTTCATTTAGCCATGTGAGTCCATCAACAATAACCCTGCACATGCTTTCCACTGATACTTTATCCACTCAAAAGATACAGTAGATACTTGGCTGGATATGCCCTACTTTCTTAAGAAAAATAGGATTACCTTGCAGTATCCATTTATTGAAACTCAGAATCTGCAACCTGCCTTGGACTCTCAATATCAGTATAAATATCTTTTACTTGTTAGCTTACTTTCGTGGAAGCTTAGAAATAATTATATATCTTTATCTTGATTTTGCAGGTTGAAATACACAGCACGATAAGACAAAATTTTGAGGGCCTAATGCCTCTCTAAATGTGCTTATGACTACAAATAGGAATGGTCATGGGTAAATATATGTACAGTATGGGCCTATTTATCATGCCGTTTAAAAAAACTGTGACACAATACAACACACATTATCAGGCATCAATGTGTTTAAAAAAAGATGAGATTATTAAGCTTTTTATTGATTTTCAGAGATCATGTACCTTTGAGTAAAAGTCCGGTGAAGTGTAAATAGAAGCAGCTATGAGAAAATATGATGTCCATCCATCTAGTTTTTTTTGCATTTTTTGTGTGTGTTTTTTTTTCTGGGATGCAACGAATCCAGGATTCAGTTCAGTATTTAGCAAGGACTTTGCAGGATACAGATTTGTCCGAATCCATTGTGCCTGGCCGAACCTGAATCCAAATCTTGTATCTTTTTGTCACAAAACAAGGAAGTTCACATGGTCCTCTTTTTCCCTTCCCATCCTTCATTTGCATATGCAAATTAGGATTCCAATTTGGTTTCGAATCTATCACAAAGGATTCTAATTAAGGATCCAAATTAGTAGATTCAGTGCATCCCTACTTTTTCCACCAGAACTTAAATGTGCCCCATTGACTTTAATGAATCATGCGAGGTCTGAAGTGATGTAAAATAATGGCATCATATCCAGTGTTTGGCCGGCGTAAAATAAAATTCACACCTTGATAGATTCACCAAATTTTAAACAGCTTTTTACATAGTTTTTCTGGTCTTAATTGTTTTACACCATATGATAAATAGGCCCCTGTGTGTTTAAAACCTTCCCCAGCCAGTAAACACATCATTAGCGAATGCTCAAGCTGATGATCAGAGATACCTGGAAGGTCAAACTGTATATATTCATGTTCCCTTTTCATGACAGTTTATAGGACAAATAGGACAATTTGGTAACCTAAAGTTTTTAGGTAGTATTATACAAATGTTAAAAATGTGAAGCCTTAGACACAAAATAAAGTTCAAAGTGAAGTTTTTTTTACCCACAATGCAGCACACCAATGCACACAAGAGTAATAATGCCATTAGCATAAGACTTACTTGGGACAAATCAAAAGCACCTGTTGATGCAACCAGCTAGTGGAACTACCTCCACATCCATACTGGCAATAATTCCAAAGCAGGCTGGGCAAGCGAGTTGCTAATAGCAGATTTGGCTTCAAGTACCTTTGCAATTTGAGCTCAATTGTGTGTCCATTTATAGTGTTTTACACTAGCAACCATCGGTAAAGCTTGTGCTATAATCAGAACTGAGTAATGATCAGCAAAACGGCCCATTTTAAATTTGCAAAATGGCAAAGTTTTGCAGAAATTTCACCAATTGCATTGGAGTCCATGGGCATTTTTCCCTCACTTTATTTCTTACATCAAATACATTGATGTCCGTGGCCTTTTTTGTCATGCCAAATGCATTGGAATCTGCGGGCGTTTTTCTTGAGCCAAATGCATTACAATGCAATGCACCAAAGAGAAAGAAGAGGATCTCACGAAATCCAAAACTCTGAACAAGGGGAGGAAGCAGGGAGGGGGTCAGTGGTGGATGAGAGATTTTATCTTTAGGGGGTTAAGATATTCTTTAAAATACATTTGTTGTGCTGTCACTTAGGGGCCTATTTATTAAACCTCAAATTTTTCTGGTTGAGTTTTTAAAGGGGAAAACTTGATTTTTTTTAGAGGAGAATTGTTTTTTTTTAGAGATTTATTATCCCCCAAAGCTGCTAAAAATCCAAATCTGAAAGTACTCCAGCTAAAACCTGTCGAGGTCATGCACTGTAGACAGATATCTCTGAAGAGGTTTCTTGACATTTTGATCTTCACTGATTTTTTTTCGATAATCTGATCAATTTGAGTTGTTGCCGTGAGTTTTGGTACATCAATTTGAAAAATTCACACAATACGAATTGACGCTTGATTTTGTTCATTTTTTCGCACCAACTTTTTTGAGAAGAATTATTGGTAAATTAATGGGGTTTGGGAGTTTGATCGAAAAAATTTTATTACGGTGAGAAAAAGTTGAGTTTTAGTAAATACCCCCTACTCTTTGAGAATGTGCCATACCCCCCTCACTGAAATTCTCACTCCTCCCTAGAACTAAGTACAATCTAAGCTCCTCAGTATAAATCATACTTTAAATCTGTGTGTATTGTTATTTCCAATCTCGGTTTGTTATCTGATGATCCTGAGCTTACATTTTTCACTTTTAAAACTGAATGTATTTATAAAATCCCGCATGCTTAAGGAATGAGTCATTTCTGAGAAATACTATAGAGCGAGCTGGTTTCTATGCAACCGTGCAGGGCAAATATCAGCTGGCTTCTGATCAGCCATGTATTATGTGGAATTTTGTGGGTTTGGATTCTATGCTTTAATTTTTTGGTTTTAGTGGGATTTTCTGTAAATGCTATGTTATGCTAGGCTTAGAGTGACTAGATGACCACCTTAAAGGGTTTGTTCATTTTGGAGCACTTTTTACAGTTCAGTTATTTTCAGCTAGTTTGCCAGGAATATATACTTTTCAATTGCTTTCTATCTTCTATTTGTGGCAATTTTTCTAATATTGAAGTGTATCGTTTCAGTTTAAACCTTCTTATGTCTTTCTGAATAAGCTCTGGGAGGTTGTCACATATTCTGTTCTAAATTTACACATTTAGTAGATACAATTCTTATCTTTGTCCCTGCTGAGCATAATCCCTGAGTTTCATTAAAGGAAGTTGTAATTGATAGAATAGTTGCTCATATTCCACAGATGCTGCTGAAAAATGTATCAACTAAATGTAGAAAATTGTAACAGTTCAGCATCTGCACCTGGATCACTGAAATATCAGAGAAACAAACCGTAAACTTTAAACTTCAATTCAGGAAAAACATTAAACAAAATAAAACATGGAAACAATTGAAAAAAGTCTTTATTTCTGGAGTTCAGCCTGAAAACATCTGAACTAAAACAGTTTTTTTTGGAAGGTGAACAGCCCTTTTAACCAGGTACACAAAAATGCATCCTAATATTTGCCCTTATTACCTAAGGTGAATGAATGTATGGGGTGACTAAAAGAGAAGCTTCTACTAGATGTACAGTGAATAAAACATTAAGTTAGTGCTTTTCTGTAGGTATTACTCCTGCTGAGAAGCATTGGGGCTGTGCTTGTAGTCCATAAACACCAAATATTTACAGTGCAATAATGAAACAGTATAATGAAGGCATGCCAACTGTTCCCTGGTGCTATGTGCCATGTTAAATAAGAAGGAAAGTCATCCTGCATTTGGGGGTGCCAAATGTTAGGCACCCCCAAGTGATTGTATCGACTTACCTGAAACCCAGGGCCGGTGTTCCTATCAGCAGAAAACTGCACCGGCCCGGGGGTTATACAGTGAGCACCACGGAGTGCTTCTCTTCCGTCTTTCGCTTTCTTCTCGTGGCTGTGCATGCGCAGTAGAACGAAAAGCCGAACTTTACCTAAAAAGTCGGTTATTTCGTTTAACCGAGCATGCGCTTGCCCAGGGAAATTAGAAGAAAGAGTAAGACGAAAGAGGATCGCTCCGTGGTGCTCACTGGTATAACCCTGGGCCGGTGCAGTTTTCTGCTGATAGGAGCACCAGCCCGGGGTTTCAGGGAAGACAATACAATCACTTGGGGGGGGTGCCTCACATTTACTTAAAACCAATAGCTTCAGGGAGAGTGAATTAAAAATGCATATGGATTATCAGAGCTGCTCAAAATTTAGGATACCCAACCCTCTGCTCAGACATACTGTTCCCCACACTTATAGGTAAAAAGGGCCCTTGCTAGCAGAATGGAGCTTAAGTTTCACTCTAATATTAATTTACTATAAGGCAATGTCCAAACACAGACATTTTTTTGGCTTTCCCTTTTCTTCTTTTTCTCTTTTGTTTTCTCGCTCTCCAACCCCTTCTTTATGACATAGCACAAAGGTTCCGACACAAGTGCTATGCGCAGGCCTCTTGGATATATTAGAGCATTTTACTAGCTGTTCAGTGGGAATAGCTACAATGTCTCGAACTCATTAACTCATCAGGCACCTGAGATACTTAATCAATCAGCAACTTTATTGAACAGAACATACAGTACAAGTCCACACTGCTCTAAGCATACTAAATTATCACACAACACAAACTTCTAATGATTTCAAATAGAAACCACCATTCTTTTTCTTTTTTTTTTTCCCTACTGTATTTGATTATCCATGAGAAACCTATCGCTGTAATATCCACGGGAAAAGAACAGGATCTGAGAATGTATCCGTAACATTCAACAGTAATTCTCAACATCCACATCCACAGATACTAAAATAATGTTGTATCGTTGTCCTTGTTTTGCATTCTTTCTACTTTAGAAGAGCCATGGTGAAGCAGTGTAAGGTAATGATGAGTCATATGTGTCATGCTGGTCGAGATGGCGCATTACATAACCAGCCGTCAGTTTTAGAAGCAAGCAGACTGCATGAGTCAGTTACCTAACTGTGCTTTCTGTAAAACAAACAGCTTATGATATATATAAAAATGGGTTCATAAGCGAAGCATAGCTGTTGAAATGAAATAAAACCGAAGACGGATGTCAAATTATTGTCCTCCTACTTATGTTCTGGATCAATTAAAGCCGGGGCATAAGACAAACTTCCCAAGGGTACACTTTATGTATTTTCTTTCACCGGCCACAGTTTTGCAATTTATAAAATTAAATTACTTCATAATCTGTTTATTGTTTCACTTCTACCTGATTTATGTCTTTTTCACAGCCCAGTAATTACACTGGTAAATAATAAATATGAACATTTTTAATGCCTTTGTGCTCAACTGCTGAAAGTCATGGACTGTCAGATAGACGTGAAACGAGAAGCTATATTTCATGGCAGAACTACAGTTAAATGAATACTGGGAATTGCTCATTCTAAGGTAAAATGACATGACTGAACAGCAGCACTATATTTTTCTGTGCAGTTCAGTAATTGCTTGCAAGGTGCTTTGTACCAACAAAAAAAAATCAGCCCCTATTCTACAGCAACAGCTTATAGCCCTACCCTGAAAACAGAGCCAATTATACAGTACAATTATATTTTTGGACATAATATAAATAATAAATACAGTATATAAAGTACCAGAATCATATGGAAAGACATTGGGGCTTATAGGAAAAACATTCAATAACTGTGAATGCAGGTAAGCAAGAGTGCTTTAACCACTGCATTTCTCCCTGACAGGGCTGAGATGGTTAAAACATAAAAGGGGTCATTTACTGACACCTTGGACTCAAGTGCACAAGCAGTATGCGATGCAAAAATTCTCATATAAAAAGAACTGGAATCTGCCAATGATCCCTAACTTGAATTATGAGCAGGTTGGTCATGACCCCTACACTGGCTTCTTTTAGGAGTGATATCTGAATGGACATAAGCTTTTAGAGGCAGAAGTAAGGAGGATTATGGGAATCATACAATATCTAAAATGCTGGTGTGGTCAAGTGGAATGTAAAATGAGAATTCCCAAGCAACACTCCATCTGACAACACCAACATCTTGCTAACAGCATCAACTGCAGGTAAGAACATGTTTTGAGCATCTTTTGGCAACTGTAATTCTCCATGAAAGGTATGTGACAGTCAAAACCTAATGGACCTGACTTATTCTATAGCAGAAGAAGATGCAGAGAGACCCATCTGCTTTGTTTATAGACAGCAGGCTACTGCCAAAGCAAACTCATCATTCCCTCAAGCAAGGAACATTCAGCTCTGCTCTCAAATAAAGAACTTTAGTCTCCAGGAAGAACCAGCAACAACGGCATATTTTGAAAAAACAAAAAATATATTCAGTGAACCAACCAAATGTTTTGGGACCTTTCTCAAGGCAACTACACCCTACACACATTGTGATATATATATATAGTATATCCAGTAAATCGTTAACAATTAAGGAATGACATCACATTAAAGGAGAACTAAAGCTTAGCTAAAGAAGTAGCTAGAAATGTTGTACATTATGTTTTGGGCTTCTATACCAGCCCAAGGCAAACTCTGATCAGTGTCTCCAATGATGCCCAAGTAGCTCCCATCCCCATCCCCATTATTTTCTGCTGATTCACTGCACAATATTTAGCACATATGGGGGCAGATTTATCATGGGTCAAATTTCAAATTTGAAAAACTAATTCCGAAATTAAATCAATGTTTTTTTTGGGCCAAATAGTTTTCCCCCCAAAAAAACTGTGAGTCCACCAATTGACTCCAAATAGGTTCTAGGAGGCCCCCCATAGGCTAAAACAGCAATTTGTCAGGCTTTGGATGGCAAATGATCAAAGTCGAATTTTTAAAGAGATAGTACATGATAAATTTTAAAATTCGAATTTTCGTTTTTTTTTCAAATTTGGACTATTCTCTGGTCGAAGTACACAAAAATTAGCTCAAAATTAGATTTGAATTTTCACTTCAACCTTTGATAAATCTGGCCCATAGAATATAAATGTCACAATATAAGGCTGGATTCACCCCTCTGTCCCTACACAATGATCAGGGAAGTTGTGCAAATTGCCCTGGAACATAGTTCTAGAGCACAGTGTCTGCTGTTGTCACTGTTTCCAAAATCCCGCTGTCATGGGATGGCCCTCCTCTCGTTCCTTGAGGCCTTAAAGAAGAACTAAAGCTTAACTAAAGAAGTACCTAGAAGTGCTGTAAATTATGTTTTGTGCTTCTGTACCAACCCAAGGCAACCTCAGCCCTTTAGCAGTAAAGATCTGTGTCTCCAAAATTGCCCCAGTAGCTCCCAATCTTCTTTTCTGCTGATTCTTTGCACATGCTCTGTGCTGCTGTCACTGAGTTTAGGGGCCGACGCACAATACACACATAGAATATAAATGTCATAATATAAGGCTGATTAGTAATTAATTCAGATAATTACTACACGGCAGCACAGAAACCAGTGCAATAAGCATCAGAATTTAATAATCAATCTTGTAGCATCAGCTTATATTACAGACAAACCTCATTTTCTGCTTAATAATTTGCGACGACGCCTAAGCTTAGCTTCTCAACAGCTGCTCAGAACCCACTGAGCATGTGAGTGTCACAGACACTTTCCAAGATGGTGACTCCCTGTGACAAGCTTGAAGTCCTGGATCATCGCTGCTATTGACAAGCTGAAACTTTAGGCTGGTGTAATAAGTTCAGTGTATAAAATATGGCATTTTTAGCCACATTCCTTTTTAGGGTTTAGTTCTCCTTTAAAGGATATTCATTAAAGTTATTAGTGCAACATATTAGCCTAGGGAAAAACTTCTCATTTGGTTATAAAAGTGACTCGTGCATAATAAATTACCATATTAATTTTTAGTAAAAACATATTACAAAACCCAATTAATTAAAAATTGATGTAAATTGTGATGTGAATACTGTGCACATATAAAGAATATAAGAATTAAAAATACATCCAGTAAATCTACAAAGCAATGTTAGCTGCAACATATTATATATTGCTAACTCAATCTTAGGGGACCCCCTAATATACCTTCCCCTACTTATCTAAACAATATACGTCATCAAATGTACAGTAAGTAACATACAATAAAAGACACCTTATCAAAATCAACAGCATATCATGTACAATATATATGGATATTAGGTTACAGACCCATATCTAATAAACCAAAATAATAAATAGTGAATAAAGTACCCCCTCTTGTAAAATATAAGGATATTATAAGTTACCGAGGAGTTTCATGACCATATAAAAACACGAGGCCGAAGGCCGAGTGTTTTTATACAGGTCATGGAACTCCGAGGTTACTTCTAATATCCTCATATTTTACAACTGGGGGTAGTTTATTTATTATAATACACAAATTTTAGTGAGTCATGTGACAGAAATGACATCAAAACCCACCGTTTATAACTGATGACATCAGAACTCATCGTTTATAAGGATATAATTTACAAGATATTCATAGCTTTTGTGTATTATACCCAAATACAGGTACTGTACTCGTCAACACAAGCAAATCATACATGAACATAGAAGACATATCTCAAACTATGTATCATACATGTCCATATATAGAATTTGCCCATCATGTAGGTAGAAAACAATTCAATGGTAGAGAACTATTCAAACCACGGAGGGATACACATTATAATTCAAATGTCCTAAATGCTTTCCTTTGGAGCAATAGTTGATCTAAATTACCTCCTCGAGGTAAATCTTGAATACAATCTATGGGATGAAGCTGGATGTTTGGCTTGCAGCCAGTTTGGTGTCCTTTTTGGTTTAGGATCAAGTGCTGTTCGGATGTTGCACGATGCATGCTCACTCATTCTCTCAATAAAGAATCACAGGGGTATTTAATAATACCTGGCAGGCCCGGACTGGCAATCTGTGGGTTCTGGCAAATGCCAGAGGGACTGCTATAAGGTCCCATTGAAAGTCAGTATTTAGTGGGCTGATTGGGCCTCTGTGTACCTGAAATACCAGGACCTATTTTAATGCTCAGTCTGGACCTGCTGGCAGGGCATTCCACAACCTCTGCCTTCACCTTGAAGATCTACCTAAGCTGCTTCAAATTAAAGTTATGTTGCTCAAGTCTAAAGGGGTGCACTTTAATCTTCCATCCCTCTTACTGATTTACTTACACATTGCACTCTCTCCTGATGATTAATATAAGGTTGTTCACCTTAATATTCTTAGTTAATTATATGGTAAGAACAGCTTTCCAGAAAAGAGACAAATCTTTCAGGAACAAGGTTAATTAATTGCATAAGACTTTGTTGAGCCCCACAAAGTGCAGGACCAAGGGAGTAAATCCACTAATAACTTTAGGTTTTCTAAGAGTCTCTGTATTATTCCATTGCAATCATATTTGTACCTTTCAGCCCTTTTTTACCTTTAAAACCAATGATGCCGTATGGTAGACCTGCAAAATCATTATTATCCTTTTTCATATGCAGGTTCTTAAACTGTGTTAAATACAATTTCAGCTTTTATTTGAAAGACAACTTTGACAAGTTTTTTTTTTCCCAAAATGAACTGATGCATATATAAAATTGTCTGGTACATCTGTGCGATGAGTGCATGTCAAGAGCCAAGAATGTGGCACATTAAATGATGGGGACCTGGAACAGCCACTGTCAATCTCTGTTCAACTAATAAGTCATCCTCACATCTAAAAGTCTCGATTTGGCTTCCCATCATCAGTTCCTTCTCTCTGGATCTCGGAAGAGACATTCTTCCGTCTGCAAAGAATAAACATGCAAGAGGACAGCTCCTGCAACAGATATGGCAATATTCATTTCTATGATAATCACATTTTCCTTGCAGCCAAGAAAGCAGTCACACTCACCCAATTAAACATGAACCTAAAGTTGGCTTTTCTCGGAAATGAGCTGTGCTGTCATTTTGCAGGCCACTGAGCACTGCCTTGCCATATACAGATGGATGTCTCTTACACTTTTCAAGTACTGACTAGCTTGCACTTGCAATGGGAACATTGCAAACTCATTACTTTAAGTATATGCCCATATAGCTGTCAACTGGCTTTATTAAAAGTACTTCTGAACCAAGCTTGCCTTTTATTAAAATATTGTATAATATGGTAGGATATCTCAAAAGATACAAAATAGGGCCATAATTTCATAGGTTCACAATTGACATTTCTATGTGACTTTAGTAGTGCCATACTAAATCTGTATTGTCCAGTACAGTACAATGAGCATTTCAGAGCAAGCTGCACTATCCACAGCTCTAACTGGACAGGGTCATCATTTCCTCGGGGGAAGGCTGGAGGGACATACATTCACATTCCAGAGCTAAATCGGTATTGTCAATCTTTTTTCTCATTCCACATTGCCACATAAATGCACAATTCTCAGATGCAGAACCACGTCTAGGGGAATAGAAAAATCAGTCTGTATTCCTATTTGTATACACTGCAACAGGCTCAATACACTTTCACTATTGTGGGCCTATTTATCATGCTGTGTATAAAGAGGAGTGATGCATTACCAGTGAAGTTGTCCAGGGCAACCAATCAGCAATTAGATTTCATCAGTTGGAAAACAAAAGCAAAGATCTGATTGGCTGCTATGAGCAACATCACCAGTAATGCTCTTGTTCTGGCTTCATATTATATTTATATGAAATCTGAATTCCTGGTCAAGTGGCCTTTCTTGGTGTCAGTGCATGACTACTGTAAGGCATTACTGGGCCCAAAGATCAGTCTGCCATGGTAAGGAATCTATCGAAGTCTGATGAAGTTCAATGCAATTTCTGGTCACACTGAGGTTGCAGCATACTATGAGTTTCATACAAGCCATCACATGCTCAAAAACTGCAATCAACCCCAACAGAATTTAGTGGATGGTATTTATAAGTGCTGGCATAATTATATGGATCAGATCTTTCATATGAATAGTCTGTCTAATGGCACTTCTACGTAAACCTCAAAAGTGCAAGAGTCTAATGGTGGAAAAAAAGTCAAGTCAAGTCAAGTGGACCAATCATCTAACATACATAATACATTATTATATTAAATTTCATAAGGTTCTAACTGAAAACTGTAGAAAATATAAAACAGCAATGGTATTGTTGGCTCCTATGTTAGTAAATTAGCCCGTAATCTCATATTAAAGGGGTGGTTATCCTTTAAGTTAACTTTTAGTATGTTATAGAATGGTCAATTCTAAGCAACTTTTCAGTTGGTTTTCATTATTTAATTTTGATTGTTTTTGATTTGCTTTCTTCTTCTGACTCTTTCCAGCTTTCAAATGGGGGTCATCGACCCCATCTAAAAACAAATGCTCTGTAAAGTTACACATGTAGGGGCAGATTTATCAAAGGTCGAGCTTTAGAGGTTTGTGAAGTATTTTTTTTATACCTCAAGTGAACTCACAACTCCCAAAATTCCCAATTTAATAAAAAATGGAATTGAAAGTCAATTTGGGGTGAACAACCCCAAAACTCAAATTAATGAGGTTTTCGAATGAAGCCCACTGAACAAAAACCTGCACATCAAAAAGACCATTCAACGGTTCAAGGGTTTCCACATGACCTCGACAGTTTTTAGTTGGAGTATTTTCGGATATAAGCTATTTCCAACTTCAGGGTGTAATAAACCTTGAAAAATGTGAGTTTTTTCCAAAAACTTGAAAAATCTGAGTTATTTTTAAACCCCAAAGTTTTTTTTTACTGAAAACTACCCTCGAAACATTTGTATTTTTCGGGAAATCACAACATGACCTTTGGAAAATCTGTCCCTTATTGTTATTGCTAATTTTTAACTACTCATCTTTTTATCTAGGTCCTCTCCTACAAGGTTGGACTGGGCCGACGGGACACTGCGAAAAAACCTGGTGCACCCAGGCTCTTTTGTGCCCCGGGTGCCCAGACCCACTCCTGCACTCCCTCTTATACTGGAAAAAAATATCAGCATGCACGTGCACTTGTGGTGGGGGTGCAGGATGGCGGCACACAACAGTTTGCAGCGGGCGGCCCAGACCCACTCTTGTACTCCCTCTTCTGCCAGAAAAACTTACCAGCGTGCGTTTGTGCGCACATGGAGGGGGTGCAGGAGGTATCGGCGGAACACTGAATAGTTTGCAGCTTGGGGGCTTGGGGAGATGGTGTGCGGGCAGGCCCAGATTTGTGGCAAGGGCACATAGGCCCGAGCCTAGGGCGGCATGCCGCCCAGCCACATTATGGGGACGTGTGCGTCCCCATTCAATTACACCAGCTGCGCCGGAATTTTTTCCCCGGTGCGCTGGGAAGGGGTAGTGTGGGCGGGTGCTAGGACCGCGCGGCCGCCTGGTCAGACCGCGCGGCCTAGGGGCGGCCGGCAAAGAAATCCGGCGCTGTGTGCTGGGCCCTGAGGCTGCAGGCCCAGTGGGCCTGGGTCCCCCAGTCCGACACTACTCTCCTATTCATATTCCAGTCTCTTATTCAAATCAATGCATGTAACTAGGATAATTTGGACCCTAGCAACGAGACTGCTGCAATTTCAAACTGAAGAGCTGCTAAATACAAAACTATTAAACTAAAAAAAAACACAAATAATAAAATAATAGAACAATAAAAAAAAGCTAATTGCAAATTGTCTCAGAATATCACTCTCTATGTCTTACTAAATTAATTTAAGAATGAACAACCTGTTTAAATGTAGGGATTAAAAGGTGTTGCTGTATATTCCTCTAAATCTGTACCCAAAATCTATTCTATCAATTAAAATAATGAAATAAATCTATTCCCTTTCCTTTTTGAATATGAAAAAAAGGCATGAGATGACCCATTCCCATTTATGCAGCTTCTCTTTCTTTTTGCACAAACTGAAACACAATACAATACTATTTTGTGGCACCTATGATTGTAAACCCCTGGAAATCCTATTATTCAAAATGGCTAATGTATGAATGCTATGCTCAAAGGGCAAAAAACGGAATAAAATTCTGTTTTTTTATTGCATACCAAGAGCATTACTTTGCCAGCATTCTGGTGTAATTGCAGGAGTCTGCAGAGCAACATTCACACTTACATTGTGTCATTGTGAATGCAAATTGTGTCAGTGCAGAGCTCTGATAGTAACACCTTCTAAAGGCAATTGCTAAATCCAGTTCCTTTATAACCATGTGTCCTGTACTTTACACCTTATTCAGCAAAGCAGAAGAAACCAGCAATTAAGTGCAAGGAGTAAGTACTGAGGAGAATAGACTGTTATATTGTGCATGTATAGTGTATATATATATATATATATATATATATATACACATATATAGAGAGCAAGTGATGTATATTCTGTTAAATTAATTAACCCAGAAAAGTTGTAGCTTCTTTCTCCAAACATAGTTTAGCTTCCACATCAGTTCTTTTAATGTAGTCCAAATTAGTCTAGCTGTAGCTCAGAAAACACTCAATTGTTTCAGGTTGTTAACCACAAATGTCTTATAAAATGAAGCATGTTTACTATCGTTTTGCAGAAGTCAAATCTTCCCTTATGAATTTGGCAATGCACAAATTTAAAGATACCAGTGTGGGATTGTTATCATGCTCAAGTCAAAGCTGTCAGGCCTCATTACTTCCAAGACAAAAATTACAGAATAATGCATTAAATGCTTGAATAGAAGTGCACACTATGGCTCTGTACAATGGTGTCACGATGACACCATCAGATTCTGCAATGAACTGCATCTACTCAGCCTCAGGTTATTTCAGCAAATCACTATGTGAGCAGTATAAGTGCTCAAAAGAACATACAGCACAATATGAAGGAAAAAAACACTGGGGCCCTTTCCTATAGCTCATTGTAATTTGATTAAAAAAACCTATATAAATACAGGTATGGGATGTGTTGTCTGGAAACCCCAGAAAGTTCCGAATTATGGAAAGGCAGACTCCCATTTTATCAAAATAATCCAAATTTTTAAATAATCCTTATTAGGAAGCAAAACCATCCTACTGGGTTTATTTAATATTTACTTGATTTTCCAGTAGACTTAAGGTATGAATATATTACGGAAATATCTTTTATCTACTGATGGGTAAATGTATTATTAATTTCCAGGTTTCGACGCTGGTGAATAAATTCTCGAATTTGCCGCGGAAATTCACTGGCGAAAATTCAGACACCATTGAGAATTAAACGCACGCCCATTATGTTTAATGCATGTCATATTTCACGGGAAATTCACACATTTTTCGGCCAAAACTAAATGTGACAAATTCGCCCATCACTACTGTTATCTGAAAAAACCCAGGTCCTGAGCATTCTGGATAACAGGTCCCATACATGTACAAGCAAAAATATCTAACCCCTTCACTTAAAAAAATTCTGGGTCCACTCCTGATGATATAAGCAAGAAACCAACCTTATAGGAAACCTAGAAGTTCCCCTATAAACCCTGCATTATAGAGCTGAATCCCACCACCGCTCTGATGCTTCCCATCTCAGTCCGAGGAACTGCAAAGAGGGATTGCTTAAAATTCTTTAGCAGTCAAACTTTTTATTCATTACAATTTCTCTAAGTCATTGTGCTAATTTTCTTTCTACGCATGGAAAAATTCTTAATTTGACGGCTGCAATTATGTTATCTCTGTAAAATACTGATGTGGCTCTACTGAGAAGATTTATTAGGAACTCATTTGTTTTAAATGCACACTATGTTGTCATCTGAGTGTAAAGCAGTGTACTACTGTTTTTATTATTCCCTTGGGTATTACTGGTGGGTTTCATATTTAGGCATCCTAATATTGTTTCATTGAAACTAAAATCTTATCCTTTTAGATTTGATCATAATTTAGTGACTTACACCCTGCTTTTACGCCCATGTTTGTTGGTTCCTAAAGAAGAGATGAAGCAGACTTTATCGGCTGATTATATCTTATCCAGGGCAAGGTAGCTGAGTAACACCATTTATTGCAATGGAAAAAAAGTGGTGTGTTAAATGGCAATACCGAAATATTGATCTCTGTGGTTGCATGGTAAGAATTAAGATTTAAGTACAGGTATGGGACCTGTTATCCAGAATGCTCAGGACTTGGGGTTTTCCATATAATGGTTCTTTCCATGATTTGGATCTTTTACTAGAAAATCATGCAAACACTTAATAAACCCAATAGGCTGGTTTTGCCTCCAATAAGGATTAATTATATCTTAGTTTGGATCAAGTACAAGGTACTGTTTTATTATTACAGAGAAAGAGGAAATCATTTTGGATTATTTGGATAAAATGGAGTCTATGGTAGATGACCTTTCCATAATTGGGAGCTTTCTGTATAACGGGTTTCCAAATAAAGGATCCCAAACCTGTATAAGCAATGGCAAAAGACAACTAACCTTTTTTTCAGCATATTTTGGAGGCTGAAAACTCGGCTTATACTCGAGTATATATGGTAGGTCTCTTTAGAGACCAAAGTAATGAGGCTGAGGGGCAAATGTACTTACCTCTGAAAATCCCCAGCACTGGCATTGCACACATCGAAACACTTCGCCAGGCGTAAATTCATCTGGACAACGCTAATTCACGAAGATCCGAAGTTGCACACAGGGTACCGAACGCTTGCGAAGTTGCGCTAGCGATAATACGATCAGCAGTTCGATGCTACACTAGCGTTGGCTGATTAGCATACGGCATGCAGTTAAAGTACAATGGACGTATATGTTGGAGCAAATACATTACACTACACAAGGCCAGGGAACCTTAATAAAATAAAATAAAGGTGTTATATTGCCCTACACATGTGCCCACTGTATAGTTTATGTGCCATATGTAAGGAAATGTAGGGGGGAAGCTGGGTACCCTTAAAAAAAATGTACGCACTTTTGCAGGCTATCACCCTGAAAAAAGGAAAAGACGCCAGCGTTTTTTGTGACTTTTCAATTTTTAACAAAATTTCAAGTACTCTCGAAGTACATTGCACTTTGCCTGGTCTGAAGTCTTGCGATAGACTTAAACTTAGGTAAAATCAAAAACTTAGTGAATTTGCGTAGTGACGCTCTTTCGCCAGAGCGAAAATTCGCCTGGTGTTAAAGTGCGGTTGCGCCAGAGTCTCCTTCGCTAGTGAAATTACGCCTGCGACCGTTATTAAATTGGCAAAGTGACAAAATGACGTCACGCTGGCGAATTTTCGAAAGCATTATCCACTTCGCCCATTAGTAAATTTGCCTCCCAGTGTCTGGATTCTGTTAGTATTGGCCCACAATAAGCAAACTCAGAATCCAATTATTAAAGGGGGAATATAATTAATTATCACAAGCAATGTTTAAAATGTAATTTTTAAAAATGCTTAGCACTGCTTGCAATGTAAAATCATTCGCTGGCGAATATTACATCGCTAAGCAAAGGTTAGCATTAACACCTGCTCTGGAGTTTCATTAAATATTTTGATGCAAAATACGATTTCCAATTGCAAAATGTTATTTCATACACTGAGAATGTTTGCAAAAGCCATTTAGTCACAACTGATAAAAAAAAGGACACAAAAATGGTCGCTAACATTCGCAATGGTCTTTGAGAACATTTTTTGCTATAACGAAACATATTACATTCCCCCAATAGTGTCCTTTGACCCTTACTTATTGTCAGAGGCATAAGAAATGTCTTTAGGCTCATGAGTGCGTCATAAGAGTAGTTTTCTTCAGTTTACTTGGCGTTTGAGCTTGTGCAAGGCCTGTGGGAAGACTTTGTTGAGTTTGAGGCCTCGCAATGCAGTCCTTTCTGGGAGCATGGATAAGCTTCTCTGCAGATGCAGAACATTAAGGGGATTATTTATCAAAGGTCAAATTTTAGAGTTTTTATACCTCGAATGAACTTGAATAAACTCACAACTCACCTGATTTCGAATGGGAAAACCTTTAATCAGCCAGTTAAAAAAACAGAATCGCTTGATCTGATCAAGTTTAGGGGCAAAACCCTCTAAAAAAAACTTGAACATCATGAAGGCTATTAATATCTTCAAATGGTTCAAGGGACCTCTGCCATTGATTCCAACATGACAGGTTTTAGATGGTGTATTTTCAGATTCTAGCTACTTTTAGGGTTCAGGGTATAATAAATCTCAAAATATTCTTTTTTTTTTTTTTGAACGGAAAATGTGAATTTTGACCAAAAAAATCAACTTGAAAACTCGAATTTTCATGGAAAAGAAAACTCGAACCTTAATAAATCTGCCCCTTAATCTGTGCCATCCTTTCAAAGACACTCATTTGGCCATTGACCTAAATGAGCAGAAAAAGGAGTATACAACTGTTTGACATGAGGGCGAGTTGGTCAGATGTTGTTTTCTTACAATTAGGAACAAATGTACCTCTATTACAAATATGGGTAATTTTTGGAGTTTGAGGAATACGTGTTTAACACACACACAATACATTTTATTTTATAATTGTATTTACATTTCATCTATGGGGGTGTATTAAATCATTCTCATGCATTTTATCATGTCCTCCTAAAATATGCCTATAATCCATAAATCACACATTTTTTTCCTGTTAGAGAGGATTATGCAAAACGCTTTCGAATGCCAATGCATATTAATGCCGACATATTACATAGAAACAGGATTGCAGCACATACAAAACCCCACATGCTTCACTACTGATTAGCATCTTAAAATCTAGTGCACTCTGCTGCAAGCACAATGGCCTGATGGGAGAGTGCTGAGCTTTCTAAACATTTTTATGTTTACTTTGAATTGAAATTGAAAAAACGAAAAACAGAATCCATTGTTGCGCTATTGATAAGGAATATTATAATATATTAGTTCAAACTTTATAACATGTATAAGACAGTAGAGGATCTGTTACCCGGAAACCCGTTATCCAGAATGCTCCAAATTACATTATCTCACAGTGACTCAATTTTTAATCAAATATTTCACAATTTTAAAGGAGAACTAAACCCCTACCATCCATAGTCCCCCCTCCCTGTTCCCCTCCACATAGGTGTTAATACCTGTAAATGCCCCTAAGTCTTTAATTACCCTTCGATCCAGGTTCAGCACAGGGGAGCTCACGGGCAGCATCTTCACCGCTCTGGGAACCTTTGGGTCCCTTCGCCAATTTCCGTAGCTGTTGGTTGTTCTGGACCAGAAAATTGCTATAACTGCGTATACACCGATATGCCACTTACTTACTAAAGACTCCCGAAACGGTGAAGATGGTGCCCGTGAGCTCTGCTGGGCTGACTCTGCATCGAGGGGTAATTAAAGACTTAGGGGCATTTACAGGTATTAAGACCTGTGTGGGGGGAACAGGGAGGGGGGACTGTGGGGGGTAGGGGTTTTCATTAGTTTGGGGGTTTAGTTCTCCATTAAAAATTATTTCCTTTTTTTCTGTAATAATAAGACAGTGCCTTGTACTTGATTCTTACTACGGTATAATTAATCCTTGGTTTTGGAGGCAAATTGAATTTATTTAATGTTTAAATTATTTTTTAGTCGATCCAAATTACAGAAAGATTCCTTATCTGGAAAACCCCAAGTCCAGAGCATTCTGCATAATATATCCCTTACCTGTATTGCCCAAACCAACTAATGACACCTGCCAAGCCCTATATGAATATAGAAGTAAATAGGGATGCACCGAATCCAGGATTCGGTTCGGGATTCGGCCAGGATTCGGCCTTTTTCCGCAGGATTCGGATTCGGCCGAATCCTTCTGCCCGGCCGAACCGAATCCGAATCCTAATCTGCATATGCAAATTAGGGGCAGGGAGGGAAATTGCGTGACTTTTTGTCAGAAAACAAGGAAGTAAAAAATGTTTTCCCCTTCCCACCCCTAATTTACATATGCAAATTAGGGTTCGGATTCGGTTCGGTATTCGGCCGAATCCTTCGTGAAGGATTCGGGGGTTCGGCCGAATCCAAAAAAGTGATTCGGTGCATCCCTAGAAGTAAACAAACATAAAAGTAAACTAATTAAGGGATTTGTTTAAATATTCTTCAAACAGTCAAGAGCCAATGGCATGGATTTAGAGGTGGTGGGGTGCCACAAAAGTACACAATTACATGTATAGACTGTCTGTCTAGACCCATCCAAATTTGCTGTAAATTGCTATAAGACTTGGTAAGTTTTAATGAATTGGTCTGTTTTCTATTTATTTGTACCAGCAGATTGGCAGAGATAAGTACATCCCTTGCAACCCTTTGGTTCTGTATGGCTAAACACAGATATTACATCTGCAGTGACTACCTAACAGCAGCTAACAATCTCATTTTGTTGGCCTCAAGCACAATAAGATAAAGCACTCACACAAAATCTCAAGGACCTTACATTGTGCTACACGAGCCTTGAAAGTCAAGGTCATTACTAGTTCCAAGAATAACAGTTTTTAAATACCAAAGGAACTATTCTAGTAAAGAACGTAAAAAAATGCAGTGTTTATATGTAGAATAGAAATAGAAATCAGCGTCATACACCTCTTAGGAACACTAATCTGTGAAGACATTATATAATTAAGAATGTAAATGGGGAATTCTAGAAGGGTAAGAACAAGTTTGTATTCTTTTGTCTCGGGGCTTTGGCTAGTGCTTGCAGTTATACGCTACAGCAGATGTTTTGTATTGTAATTAATGCACAAATTCCTCCTGACCTTCATTACTTGCAATGCAGTGGGGATACTAGTGGACACTTTGACATTTGTACTTGTTCATGTAAGAAACTTTGCTAAATGGGTACAAAGAGTGTAACTCTTTACTATCCCCAGTTTGTGTTTGGAGAACTGGCATAGCCAAGACCAAGGATGACGAAGTATATTCTCTAGTGACATGGGATTGCTAGAAATTGTAGTTCAGTAAACAGATATTTATGAAGCAGAAAGTAGTACTCAGCAATAGGAAAAAACTGAACAATTTTTGTGTGCTTGCCTTAAAAATATTCTCATATTGTCAGTTTTAGGGATCTATTTATCATGCTATGTAAAAATCGAAGAGAACCAGTACTGGTGATGTTGCTCATAGCAACCAATTAAATTTGCTTTTATTTTCTAACTTTTGAAATCTAATTGCTAATTGGTTGCTATCAGCAAAATCACTGTTAGGGGCATATTAATCAAAGATCGAAGTTCGAAGTTAAAAAAATTTGGAATTCAAAAAGACCAACCGAGGTCAAAGTTTTTTGGGGTCGAAGTGGGCCGAATCATACGATCGTACTTCGATTCAAAGTTTTTTTAACTTCGACCTTTGATCTCCCAAACTCCCCCAATTGCCTGCATACAGGTTGTAGGAGGTCCCCCATAGGCTAAAACAGCACTTCGGCAGCTTTTAGGTGGCAAATGGTCGAAGTCAAATCTTTAAAGAGACAGTACTTCAAAATAATTCGACCTTCGAATTTCTAAGTTTTTTCAAATTCAAATCGAAGTTGGACTATTCCCTAGTCGAAGTAAAAATAGCTCGAAATTCGAAGTTTTTCAATTCGAAACTTCACCTCGAACTTTGATAAATCTGCCCTTAAATGTTTCTCTCCATTTTTTACACAGCATGATAAATAGACCCCATAATGTAGGTTGCTAGACACAGAAATCTTATGCAAATAATCATATGACCGCCCACCCCTCTGCCGTCTCTCAAGCATGTACACTTCAAGCTGACTTTTATACAACTGCAGCTCAGGGAACAGAACTGCTGGAACGTTCCTTTGTTGTTGGAGCAGGGCAAAGTGGTGACCATAAGATAGACCTACTGTAGAAGGAAGATGTTGGGCACTGGGTTGCAAATAACATTCTGCATAAATATACTGGGGGTCATTTATAAAGTTTGTGGAGCGCATATTTATTCGCCCATGCTTTTTCCTGAACGCTAAAATATTGCACAGCTGTGCCCGTCGCATTGTGAATACATTTTTGCAAATGGCTCGCAAATGAGATGGGTCTTTGCGTGAGTGCGACCAGTGTGCGAGGTAGTTGTGCGCAAAATAGGGTTGAAAGTAACTTAAATTCGCAATTTGCAAAACTGTTTTGCGAATATTTTCTCCGCCACCAAAGGTGTGGCGTGATTCAAACGCAGGGTGTGCTCATAAATATTTGCAATTTGCAATTTTGCCATATTTAAAAAGCTATTATAGACATTCAAATTGTAGACAACAAATTTGCAAATCTCTTATTCAGCTTTATAAATATAACCAGGTGCAAATATATTCACTGTGCGAACCAATCTGCCCTGCGCAAAGTTTATAAATGAGCCCCACTGTGTTTGGGAATCAGTATTGCAGCCCAGTGTATTATTATAGACAATGTATTTCTTTAGGAGATAAATTGGCCTTTATTGGCCCACTCATTTAAGGGGTAGTAAAGTTATTTAAATGATTTAAATATTAAATAAACCCGATAGGACTGTTTTGCCTCCAATAAGGATTAGTTATATATTAGTTGGGAAAAATACAAGGTGCTGTTTAATTATTACAAATAAAAAGGAAATCATTTTTAAAAAATTGAATTATTTGATTTTAAATAGAGTCTATGCAGTGGCGTAATTAGATATTACTGGGCCTAAACCCGGAGTCCCGGGATTGTTACTGAAATTTCCAGACTTTAACTTTTAACTTTTTAGCAGTAGGCACGGAGGATTTTTTATCAGAGAATAGACAGAGGCAGCAAAATTGCCTTTACATGAACTTTATTTCATAGTTCAACAGGACACATTTTGTTGACAGGTTCTTATCAGACACCTTTGACAAGCCATATTAGCCACAGTACCAAAAATAACTAATGATCGTCTCAGCACTAACATATACATAGGGGCAGATTTACTAAAGGGCAAGTGGCTAACTCACATCCCATCCGCAGGGACATCACCAATTCACTAATAGACGCAGGTGTCAATTCGCTAGCGAAAGAGATTGTCACTAGCGTTCGTTCGTACGAAAGGCAAAAGGTCGTTGCTCCGCAAATTCAGTAAAGTGCGGATTTTACTGAATGTTACCTCTTTCGCCAGAGTTGACTTCGCCACCTCAGACCAGGCGAACTGCTAAAATGTAGCTAGATCTTCCTCAATCTTCTGTCACTTACATTATATCCTGTGTGCCGAAAATGCATTAACGTTCCAAAAACGCTGGCGACTTTTCCTTTTTTGAAGCGGGATTGCCTGCAAAAGTCCTGACAAACTTTTTTTGGGTAACCAGTTTTCTCCAGACATTTCATAACATATGGAACATTCATTTTACAGTGGGCTCATGTGTAGGGCATTATATTAACTCTCTTGTCTTTATTAAGGTTCCCTGGACATGTATAAGAAAAAGTGGTGACTTCAAGCATTTGCACCAACATTTATAATAAAGACCTCCATACAACTTTAAATTACTCGCCATATGCAAATTGACCTAAGCGCAATATCACTGGCGAATTTTCACTAGGCACAAACGAACGCTAGCGCATCGTCACTATGAAATGCTTGCACTGCCGAAGTAACAAAAAAATCCTGAATTGAATTTTTTTTTTTAGGTTGCAACATTGCATATTAGTGAATTAGTGCAGTGGTAGCGACTTTGCACCTGACGAAGTGGTGCGATGTGTGCGAATTCGCCCTTTAGTGAATCTGCCCAATAGTTTTCCTTCAGTATATACAGAATATGCCCTGTACAAGACATATGGAACAAAATTACAGGCAGACTTGTTTCTGCACACTTACACTCACAAACTCTCCGTCTTCAGGCAGAGACATTGCTTTCCTTTCAGGCAAACAGGGCAATTGCAAGTAAACACACCTATATTGTCAGATGAGGGTTATTTAATCCAGATACCCGTATAGAAATACTGAACACTTTCTGCTCTTTCGTAGGGTAAAGACAAACAGAGGCCGAGCTACTAGTAACAGGTACTTGCCATGGCTACAAAATAGACAATAGTGATGAATGGCTTTGCTAAGACTCTACTTGTGTTTTTAGCAATTCTCAGTATTGTCTATTGCAGTGCATTTTGTAGCCAAAACAATGAGTGTGACTAGTAGCTCCAGTGCTCACCCCACCCCTTTAGCACTTCTCCCCATGAATACAGATGACAGCACTGATAATTATTGAGCAATGCATTCCGCCCCCCCATGCGCCACAGTTGCATAACGCAGCCTGCTGGTGTGTGCAGGCCAGTCCAACCCTGTGCTCTGCATAATATAGCATTCTAGGAGAAATTAGGCCAACTTTTGTGGCTTGGAAGTCCAGGCAGAGGTGCCCTGAAGAACCCTGGAGCTACTGCCACCTGCCAGACTGTTGATAACTCTAGGGTTCTCACTGTAGGTTGCAACAATAGACACACCAAAGTAGCGACTACAGAATTTAATACAAACATTGTTTTGAAGTGCCACAACCCCCTCTAAATATACTAGATGCCAGCAACGTAACTAGAGGGGGGCGGGCCCTGTCGCGGGACGTGCAGCCGGGCCCCTCCATACTCCTGGAATCTGTCCAGAATCATCGGCGCGTGAGCTGCCGGGGGGCCCTGAGGGGGTGCGGACCCTGGCCCACTCGCACCCCCTGCTCCCCCGGTAGTTACGCCACTGCTAGATTCACGTTTATCTCTCGGCAGGACAATAAACCCAAGCACAAGGCCAAAGTAACACTGATGTGGCTCAAGAACAAAAAGGAGAACTATGTATTTGTTAAGAACCTTATAAACATCAAGTGTTATGTTAATTTTAACAACACAACGCTTATCTGTCTTGGAATTACAAATAGGTGAAAATTTACAACACATATAAAGTTTTGCCATTGGCAAAAAAGAAAATCTGATAAATAATAAATCAGATCAGTTTGCATACATTTAGTTTAATATGAAACTATTAATACTTTGACATTATCTATGATATGATTTATCTATGTTAATTTATACAACCTAAAGTATAAATCAGTGGTGTCCAAAAGGTTACAGATCATGAGCAACCAGTAGTTCACACCTCCAACTGTCCAGTTTTTGGTGGGATAGTCCTGATTCTGACCGCTCAACCCGCAGTCCCGGATTGTTACTGAAATGTCCTGACTTTCTCTTTGAGCTCCTGCACTGAACAGCCACAAAAAGATACATAGTTTCTAAAACTGAGGCAGGTGCACTTAGATACATTTGTAACAATTTAAGATAAGCAAAGAAACAATTGTAACTATTTAAGAAAAGCAGGTCTCTTGGGGAAACTGTGACTTGCAGCTTAAAGGGCATTTCACTTTTATTAACAAAACTGTAATAACACATAAACCCTGAACTCTAAAACCCCCAGAAATGTGTTTAAACTTTCCATAACCTGCCACATTTTGTAAAAAAAGGATGTGATATTTAGGGGGTGTGGCTATAAAATGGGCATGTTTCAAAAAAAAATCCCTGCACTACACGTGGCAAGTGTTTTTGTCCTTCTTTCTATTTTCCAAATATTGTCAGGTATAGTAGTGGTAAACAGTATAATACAACATAACCACAGCCGCTCCATTAGAACCCCACCATTATTCTGATTTATAACTGTTATGTGCAGGAATGGTGCTATTTATTTATGCAATAGGCAATGCATTTTAACTCAGTATAAAAGTTTGCAGGTAAACAACACCTTTACTAAAATCAACAAATTCTGCAAATACGTGTTGGCTGTTCCTAAAATGCCACCTAAGCAATGCATGTTTGCCCAAGGCTTACTTCAGGTAATTGTGCTAAATCTAATTTCTTATGGACAGATGCCATTCATTTATAATTAAATCTGCAATGGGAATTTAATCTATACATGGCAAAGGCACGCTTAAATAAATCTAGTACATTATACACTTTCAAAATGTTTGCAATGCTGGTGCTTAAAGGTAGATTTGTCAGTGAACCGTTATTTGGGGAATAAAATTAAAGTCATTAAGTAGAATGTACAAAAAAGCTACATTGCTAGAAAATGTTTATAATGTGCATTTTAATTGCAGTCGCTGCTTTTTTAACACCTGCTTGATGGTGGCATTTCTAATTCTTAAATAAAAAAAAGTTGTGTTTAAATTTTTTGCCACTATGATTACATTTCCCTCTTATTAGTTAAAGGAACATTGAACTCACACACCAGTTGGAGATTTTAAAATGTTACCGTTTATATGAATGTTTGGTCACATGGAACACAATTTAATTGTAATTTCTGAATATCAACAAAGCAAACAGTATGCATGCTCGCACACATTTGCACAGTATAATAAAATATCTATTTTAGGCATCTGTTCGATGGTTCAAAGACATAATCTCTTGTTAAACCCTCTTAAGTACGCAGTTGTGTGACTTGAAAATCATCATCATCATTTATTTATATAGCGCTGTCAAGATACGCAGTGCTTTACTGCAGTTATAGCAAACAGGGAATAAATGGTGGATAACAAACAGATAACAAACAAGGATTACAGAATACAATAGGGTTAGAAGGACCTAGAGATTAGAGTTTACAAACTAAAAGGGTAGGGTACAATTGAGACATTAGGATTATATAAACACTTTGTCATTTTTGATACAGCAATGATTAATTAAGGTACATCGAATAAGCCTCTTTAAACAGATGGGTCTTTAAGGAGCGCTTGAAAGTTTGGAAAGAAGCAGAATGTCTGACAGCTTGTGGCAGAGAGTTCCAAAGAAGAGCAGAAGCCTGAGAGAAGTCTTGTAGAAGAGAATGGGCAGAAGTGATCAGAGGAGAAGTGAGGCGAAGATCAGAAGCAGAGCGTAGGTTTCGTGAAGGAGAGTATTTGGAGATTAGAGATGAAATATAGGGAGGGGTTTCATTATTAAGGGCCTTGAATATGAGTGTAAGTAATCTGAATTTGATTCTAGAAGAGATTGGGAGCCAGTGAAGGGACATGCATATGGGAGCAGCTGATGTTGAGCGGCGAGCTAGATGAATGAGTCTAGTGGCTGCGTATAGAACAGATTGAAGTTGTGAAAGGTGACTTGTTGGAATACCTTTGAGGAGTAAGTTGCAGTAATCAAGGCGGAAGATGATGAGAGACTAAATCAGTGTTTTAGTTGATTCTGAACTGAGATAGGGTCGTATTCAAGCAATGTTGCGCAGTTGAATACGGCAAGATTTTGCAAGTGTTTGAATGTGTGGTGAAAAAGACAGATGAGAGTCTAAGATAACTCCTAGGCAGTGTGCCTGTGTGGTGGAATGAAAGGTGGTGTTGTTTACAGTGAGTGATATCTGAGGGACAGGGAAAGATCTTGGAGGAAATATAATGAGTTCTGTTTTAGAAAGGTTCAGTTTCAGGTGGCGCTGTGACATCCAGGAGGAGACAGCAGAGAGACAGTCTGTGACTTGGGAAAGGACAGAATTAGAAAGATCAGGAGTAGACAAGTAGAGTTGGGTGTCATCAGCATAAAGGTGATACTGAAGTCCAAATGACTGAATAAGTTTTCCTAGTGAAGTTGTATAGAGCGAGAACAGCAGGGGGCCAAGAACAGAGCCTTGAGGAACTCCAACACAGAGTGGGAAAGTAGTAGAAGTAGAGTTAGAGAAGGAAACTTTAAAGGAACGGTCAGACAGATAAGATATAAACCATGAAAGAGCAGTGTCCCGAATGCCAGCTGAGTGTAGAATGTCAAGGAGGAGTGTGTTTTAAACTGTGTCAAAGGCTGCAGAGAGATCTAGAAGGATTAGAATGGAATAATGACCTTTAGACTTTGCCAATAGAAGATCATTGGTTACTTTGGTGAGTGCAGTTTCAGTCGAGTGTGATGGGCGGAAGCCAGATTGCAAGGGGTCGAGGAGGGAGTTGTGAGTGAGATGCTGGATCAGGCGTTTGTAAACAAGCCTTTCTAGTAATTTGGATGCGAATGGAAGAAGGGAGACCGGTCGATAGTTAGTGGGAGAGCTGGGATCAAGGGAAGGTTTTTTGAGGATAGGAGTGATTAGTGCTTGTTTGTATAATGATGGAAAGGTACCAGTAGAGAGTGGAAGATTAAATAGGTGGGTAAGTGCAGGAGAGAGTGTATCAGAGATTGGGTGGAGGAGGCGAGAGGGAATGGGGTCAAGGGAGCAGGTGGTGGGTTTTGAGCTGGCTAGAAGTTTGCTAACTTCATCTAGAGTTGCAGGGGTGAAGGAGTGCAAAGTAGATGTGAGTGGACTGCACGTTGGTCTGAGATTTTTGTCGGACGGTATGCTCAGCCTAATGAGATCGATTTTTTCATTAAAGAAATGAGCAAGGTCTTGGGCGGTAACATTAATAGATGGAGGAGGTGGAGGGGGGCATAAGAGTGAGTTAAATGTGGCAAACAGCTGCTGTGGTTTGGAGGACATAGTAGATATTAGAGAAGTATTGTTCTTTGGCTAATGATAGAGCTCGGTTATAGCAGGAGAGCATGAATTTGAAGTGGATGAAGTCAGGATCAGTTTGTGACTTTCTCCACCGTCGCTCAGCTGATCTCTTGTTAAACCCTCTTAAGTACGCAGTTGTGTGACTTGAAAATCTGTCCTATATAACAATATTTCTGCATCAATGATGTAGCAAAATATTGTGTTGAAAATATCTCCCCATTATGATACAATATTTTAAATACAGGTATAGGATCCGTTATCCAGAAACCCGTTATCCAGAAAGATCAGAATTACAGAAAGGCCGTCTCCCATAGACTCCATTATAATCAAATAATCCAAATTTTTTAAAATGATTTCCCTTTTCTCTAAAACAGTATAAAACAGTAATTTGTACTTGCTCTAAACTAAGAGACGAAACCAGCAAAACCAGCCTATTGGGTTTATTTAATGTTTACATGATTTTCTAGTAGACTTTAAGGGGCAGATTTATCAAGGGCCGAATTTCGAAGTAGAAAAAGCTTCGAAATTTGACCATCGAATTGGAATACTTCGACTTCCAATATTGAAGTTGAAGTTTTTTTTCATTGAATTTGGCCAGTTGCGGTCGAAGTAAAATCGTTTGATCGAACGATGAATACGAATGAAAACAGACCTATTTGGCCAAAAAAAAAAACCCCTTCGAAAAAATTTTTTTAAAAGTTAACATAGGTAAGAAAGGTGTGTCGGCCCATATAAATAACTTGTACAGGGCCCCAAAGTTTCTGGTGGTGACTCTCCACCTGTGTTTAAATAATAAATATTATGCTTTCTGTAAACTGTTCAGAATTTGATTTTGGGTGTTTATATGAGCATTAAGGTGCAATGTAATGAAAGGAATAAATTTGCCCAAGTGCAGTAACTCCTGGGCAACCATTAAGAAGTTTGTGACCAAAAAATGTTACCTACTAATTTGTTGCTATATTGTAGGTGAATAAGCCAGCAACAAACTGTGCACCTTTTATTCAAACCCCCCTATTAACGCATAACTGGTAAAATGCATACAAGTTGTGTTGCCATTTTTAAATTCAGTGTGTGCATGTGATGCGTTATATTTAACATGCTAGTGTGCATGGGGCCAGAAGTGTTGTTAGTGTGCAAGTCATTAGGTAAACGTGTATGGGGTACAAGAGGGCAAATTGAGCGTTGTAAGTAGTGATGAGCGAATCTGTCCCATTTCGCTTCGCCGAAAAATTAGCAAAACCCCCGAAAAAATGTTGCGAAGTGAACTGAAGTTAATGGCATCATTTAGGGGGTTATTTATCAAAGTCTGAACTCATCTCAATATTTTCTGCTACAAACTCCGATCAATAATTTGCACTTATTTATTATTACATTTTGCAGAAAATTTGCTTTGCGGTAAAAAAATCAAACCCAGCGCACATCAATTCTCCCATTGACTTATATGCAACATTGACAGGTCTGAGATGGCAGATTTTCCTCGGGGTTTAATAAATTCCAAAAAATTTGTGGTTTTCTAAAAAGAAAATCACAAATTTTTCATGATTTTTGCATTCGGAGTTAAGTAAATAACCCCCTAATTGTAAGTAATACCTCCTCAAGACCAGTGTTAATTCCAGGGCTCCCTTGTCTCCCTTTCAGTTTGCACTCAGATTATCAAGGCAGCCTAAACCATAGTGATGGAGGTAGGTGCAAGTTATAATAAGCATGTGTAAGATCAGGTACCTTTGTGTTTACCTACATGTATATAACACAATCCATTTCCAACACAGCTCCTATTTAATGAGCTTATGAAAGCTCATTAACTTATCTTTTATAAAAAAATATAATAATTCTTACATCCACTTACTTCGTGTTGCAAGGGTATTTTTAGTGTAAGCATATAATCATTTTCACTTTGCCAAAACTTGCAGATTTCCAGTCGGTCTGTAAAGCTTCTCAAAGGCAGTCATTAACCTAGTGAATGATGCAAGGAGCAGCCTTGTCAACCATCTGTAAATTTACTGGCATTCGGGATGGGGTCACATTTTCATGTGTCATTAGGAAAAGGGAGGATATTAAAAAATATGATTCACTTGTGACAGCAGTAGAAGGCACTCAACAGCTGTCTGAGCGGTCATTCTGGTACTGTGCCGAGATGGCAGCCACGGATACAGGAAAGGGATTTACAGTTTATAAAATGATCATGCTTCATTATGAAGATAATTTAAAAAAATATTAGGAATCAGTCAAAATGTTTCTAAGGAAGATGAATGAAGGGGCTAGCAAACTTGACAAACAGGGACCATATAACAAAGACTGAGATCAAACCAATGGGATTATGTTATAAAAGTTTGTTGCTTTTTTCACACTATTTAATATTAATCAAGTGTTTGGGCTCGAGCAATCTTTAAGGAAACCCCATGTGAGTTAATGAACTTGTCCTGGGTTTTGGGCCAGATAACCTCATTAATCTTTTTTTCCCCACAAACATAAAGGTTCAGCAGTTTTTTTTATTTATTTATTTATTTTAAATTCTGGTGGAAAAATATGAAGATTGACAAGATTATAAGGGTTATCTGGCCAAATAACCAGCATAAGTTCATTAACCTCAAATAGGACCCAAAGTTTGTCCACGTGCAGCAATCCATAGCGACCAAACTGGAGGTAGTTGTTACTGGTCACCTGTTTAAAAGCAAACATTAGTTTTGTCTACTATGGGTTATTGCACCTGGGCAAACCTAGTGACATTATTATTACATATGGGGACAAGACTTCAATACATGCATATGAAAGAAGTTTGGAGAGTACTGTTTGCAAGTAGGGAAACAATATACAAATTAAAAGAAAATTTGATTTCTATTTAACGATGTTACCCCATAATATAGAATGTAACAGAATATTTACCTTGAGTTAAAGAGAACACAACACTAAACATATGTTTCAATGCCGTGAGTAATCAGGAACTTTAAGTACGTGCCCTAATTCAATGGCAATCTACTATGATTCTAATTATTGCTGCGCCAATTTATCAAGGGCTTGTAATCATTTTGGCCTGGGGAAAAATGCTTGTTTTGCTGCTGGTTAAAAAGGAAAACAGCAAAACAATAGGTTCATGAATATGATAATAATCCCCTTAGCAGTGGAATGGCCCAGACGAGGTTCCATCTTAATCACGTTCGCTCTTCCTGCTAGAGAATAAAATATGAATAAAAAAATGAAATTATTGCTGGCTGATTTCACTTCATTTGTCTTAGCAGCTTGCTGTTTGCTGTATGACAAGACCTCAACTTGGCCTTCATAAGAATATTCATTACTGCAATAACAACACTATGTACAAGGTGAATTCTTCCTAGACACAACATTTTAGATACCTGCTAATTCTGTGTGTGGCAGCATTATATGTACATAGCACATTAGTAATCATTCATTGAACATGTCTTTTTAACCTATTTGAGTCATGTTCCGCAATATATTGCATGTATGCTTTCCGACAGAGTCTGTTGCCTTAATATTCACATTTCATTATAGTCTGAAATAATGTTTCACAGTAAATTGAACTGTCAGTACAGAATGCACCTATACTAATCTAGCAATTCAGCCATTATCCAATCCAGAGTGTGGCAGTGTACACCACTCTCATTCTCATATATTATTATCATATACTTATTTAAGGGCTAGGGAATTCTTTAGGAGAATGAAGTGTCAAGTATTATGTTGTGCAGCTCCTAAACAGCAAAGAATCTGTAATGGCAAATGGTTCTGTAAAGTATTTAAAGAAAATTCAGTGCAATTTAATTCATCCCTTCCCTAATCATTCCCTGTGGTTCTGTTCTATAGCATCCTGTAAAACTGTTATCTGGAAACCTATTATCCAGAAGGGTCTGAATTACATGAAGACAGTCTCTCATATTTATCAAAATAATTAGAATTTTTAAAAAGGATTCACTTTTTATCTGTAAAAGTACCGTGTACTTGATCCAAACTAAGATATAAGTAATCCGTTTTGGAGGCAAACCAATCCTATTGGCTTTATTTAATATTTAAATGATTTTCTAGTAGGCTTAAGGTATAGTGATCTTAATTATGAAAACATCCATTATCCAGAAAACCCTAGGTCCCGAACATTCTGGATAACAGATCCCATATCTGTTTAGTAAACATATGTCTTTGAAAATGCATTTATATGTTAATGTAGAAGGAGCACAGTACCACTTTGCCATACACACTACATACATTAACACAATACATTAATACTAATGGCAGTGACAATAGCTAGTTGAAACACTGCATTAATCCAGGCATACCTTTTGGATTTAGGAATTGATTTCGCTTTATGCAACAATAATGATTTTAGGGTTAGCGTTCCAAGTAACAAATTTAGTTAAATTTGATTGTTGGTTCACAAACTTTTTTGACCTTCGTCAAGCACTGCCACTTAAAAAAGGTGCGTACCCCCCAAAAAGTATCATTTCATTTACACTGCAATTGGATTTTGGGATTTGGCCAAAACTCCAGATCAATGTTCCAAGTGTTAGAGCCCATAGGACCGGAGTAATGACAATTTCAATAGGATCATAGTGTGCCCGACCATTTGGACATGTATGCCAGGTTCGCGGTCCGTATTGACAAATCATCCTATTAGATTACAGATGATTTTACATGTCTTAAAATTTAATCTTCTGATGCACATCGGTCGGTTAGAGGCAGATTTATCAAGGGTTGAATTTCGAAGTACAAAAAACTTCGAAATTCGACCATCGAATTGAAAAACTTCGAATTTGAATACCGAATTCAAAGTTTTTTCACCAAATTTGGCCATCGAACGATCGAAGTAAAATCGTTCAATTGTACAATTAAATCGTTCGAAACAAACTATTCGAACGATTTTAGCGTACGATCGAATGATTTTTTTCGATGTGTAAAACTTAGAAAAAGTTTGTAGAAGGTCCCCATAGGCTAACATAGCAATTCGGCAGGTTTAATTTGGTGAAGTATTGAAGTCAAAGTTTTATTAAAGAGACAGTACTTTGAGTATGAAATGGTCGAATATTCGAACAATTTTTACTTTGAATCGAAGTCTAAGTAAATTCATAGTCGTAGTATCCTATTCGATGGTTGAAGTATCCAAAAAATTACTTTGAAATTTGAACTTTTTGTACTTCCAAAATTCATTTGAACCTTAGGACTAGTGCTTCTCCAAATTACAAGCACACACCCTGGCCCTCCTGGAACTCGAATCCCTGGTGCCCAGCGAAAATAGGGGATCGGCCAACCCCTCCACAGTCCAAACGAAAAGAAATTCACTGGCATTCAGATAATGCTCTCAGGGTGAAACCCTTGCTTTAAATTTATTTACTGCTGGCATGCCACATTAAATAAATTTAAAGCAAGGGTTTCACCCTGCGAGCATTACCTGAGTGCCAGTGAATTTCTTTTCGTTTGGACTCTGGGACTAGTGCTACATAAGTTTGCTTTTCCTACTCTTAACTAGGGTAAAGTCATCTACATGCTAGACGAGAAGCATGGGCAATGCTCCGAGTCCAGCTCTTGCACTGAGTCCAGCTGTGCACCATCCCTCTCTGGTTTCTATGGTCTCAGTGTTGATGCACAGGTTACAAAGTCTACCCTCACTACATGACTGGTCCTTATTGACCTGTAATTAATTGAAGCCAATCAAACAGGTAGTTTAGTGACTTGTTTCCTATGTGAAGCTTGGTCCCACTTTGTAAGGACTGCTGGCCTATTCTCTCCAACTCAAGATAGCTGTCAAACACTACAGTACTTCTCCTTAAAACAATTGTGAACAGCATGCACAATGGATATACTGTATAATGTAGAAAGCATAGTAAAGCATCAACACAAGCAACACCCTCTTCCCAACTATCACTTCCAGTTATAGCCTCAGGGCAGTGCACAGTCCAGAGTTCACCTCTATACATGCTTGTTACTAGCCCCCTATAGTAATGGGCGAATAAATTTGACTGGCACAAATTTGTGGCAGATTTCCCACAAAAAAATTGTTCACTATTTTTGTTGTGAAAACGTTTGATTTGCTAAATTTTTTCATGAAAATGGTCGAATTGCTCGATTTTTTGTGAACTTTCAGGTTTCGTGATTTTTGTGAATTTTTCACCGTTTTGCGAATTTTGCAGGAAATGTACGAATTTTTCGGCAAAGCGAAACGGGAGAAATTCACCCATCACTAGTCCCCATGATACATTCATTAATTTACCTTCAAATAACATTTTGTTCAACGATGCACATCAAAGTCCAAATCTACAGCTAGTAGACATTTTCCATATTTTGTTTGGCTCCACACATAATTTGAATAATTATTATTTTCACTCTGTTGTCTTTAATTCCTTACATTTAGCTTATATCATTGTACACAAACAAGACCTTACACCTCAGGATAAAGTCCTTGAATGTGTCAGCCTTGTCATAGTCAATTACTGTAGCTAGCCTTCTTTGTTGAACAGAGGTAAATGCACTGCAGCAATAGCCTTGAAGGAAGTATGCCTAAGAGATTTATTTACGAAAGGACAAGTGGTTTTACATTGCTATTTGTGATGAACCAAATACTTCTGCAATAATTACTGTATTTCTTTTTTTTTTTTTGCCTATTATCGTGTAAACCTAGGGAATTGTGTTCTTCAACAGAACAAACATACAAAAGTGTATTAAAGTTAATTTAATGTCACAGTCATTGACAGAGCCAGTCAAATTTTCTCAGCACCATCATTCACATCTGGGAGCAGAACGCCACAGGTAAGACAAAATGTGTCCTGTAATAAGTCTGCATTATTTGAACCATAGTGACATTTCCAGTAAGTTGTAGGTCTGGCTAATTGTCTGAATCCCTGTTAATTATACCAGCTGCTATAACCAGAATGACTATTTCTTTACATGTTGTATATATGCAGGTGGAAGCATTAAGATAGAAAAATGCTCCATTTTGATTCTAAACAACTGTATAGATGATTTATTTAGCTAGTGAGCTAAACTGGTTCCTTAAATAGAGAATTGGTGCTTTTCTTGATGCCGGGCAACAGATACCATAATTTATCCTTGATGTGCTTTGTTTGAATGAGTGATCTGCTAGTGGTTTTAACCCACAATGCAATTTATCATGAAGGCAATTTAAAACCTGTCATTTCAGAGCAAACTAAGATTGAAAGTGGGCACTTTGCCCATATCGTTTGTTAGGTGAACATTCTAGCAAATGATAATGAATATATAACTATAAAAATGAAATTATATAATTTTAATATTACAATATTGACATGTTTGCTGTATATTTAAAGGAGACAAAAACCTGTCCAAAACACTCACTGTATAAGAGCTAAAAGGATTCTTCCTCCACTTCTGCATGCTTTCCTTTCGGCCAACCAGATCCTGTGCCTGGTTCAGACATGGAAGTGACTTGATTGGCTGGGAGGCAGGAGAAGTGCCTGAAGTTTGTTGAGTATGTTTTGCTGAGTACATCTAAGTACAATGCTGCAAACTAGGCAATTGGAAAAATGTTAATTTCAAATGTAATAATTCCACAACTAAAACTGGAGAATTCAAGTAGAAGTTAACAGGAGTTGTTTTAGGCAAAATGTAAGGATTGTTTTCAATTTAATTTTTTTTCTTTTTCTTTTTTTTGAGATTTGGTAGACCTATTGAAAAAAATGAGTAGAATTAAATATATGTCTTTCTCACATTTTTATTTATTTTTTTCCACACATGCATACAGTTGAGTCTATTTAAATTTAAAAAACCTATAAAATACACAAATTAAAATTTTGATAAATAAGTCTCTCCATCTGACAAACGTATTGGTTATAAAATCACAAACTTGTATTTCGATACTCAAATACAAAGCCTTTATACTGCCCGACTCTTTTACCATATTGCACTATACTCTTCTACTCCCACACTCTTTTATACTTTCCCACTTCCACACACCACTTTAATGCTATCATACTCATGGAAATATATTTAAATACCAACACACTCTTATACTCCTTAAAATGCCTGTATTCTTATACTCTAATACTCCCATAATCGTAAGGCTATGGCAGACAGGGATATTTCTCAACCCAGTTTAATCTGCTCTACAAATCTCACAAAAATGCTTTCCTACTGTAATTCCCACAATAAAGTAAATCACCTATGGGAAAACATACATGACACGTTCAATGAATCTCCCAGTCTTCCATAACCCTTATGCTTCAATACTCCTATCTATAGTCATGTACTGAGAATATCCCATACTCCCAGATCCCAAAATGCTTTTATATTCCAAGACTCTCAATTAAAGGCTACAAAAATGCAGATTGATGGTCACACTGTTGATAAATAAGCAGAAGAAATATGGCTTCATTTCATTTCTTTGTTAACTCCAAGATCACTTTTTGACTGTCTCATTAGTAAATGGTGAGAAATGATTCAGCTTTTCTCAGAATAAAGCAATAGACCTTCACACATTGCACATATAAATATGCCAGAAACACTGACAAATTGCATGTGTCATACTAACCCTTTGTAATTTTTCTGCTACTTAAAATATTACCGAGCTATTTTGTTACATAACTTTAAAAAGTACAAGCCTTTACTAAACACACAAAACAAATGTGTCCACACCAGGCAGTGTTGGCAACTGGAAAGAAGGATTATGCATAGTGAGGATCTTCAAAAAATTTAATAACTTACTGTGAGCTTCAAAAATCACATCATAGTCCAAAGTTTGCGGTTTATGAGAAGTAAAAAAAAAAAACGAAAGACATGGCTTTAGAATTCTTTCTGCGAGGGGCAGGGAAAGAATGGCTTCAGTTATCGAAAGTTAGATAAAGACAGAGTAATTCAGAATACAAGAGAAGAATGCAAGAGAAGCCTAAATGAACAAGGTTCACAAAACACCCTTTTGGAAAACAATTTCATTTGACAGCTTGTTGGAAATGAACCACTACCAAAGTACATTTTTATCATACAACTCCCTTGAATTTGCAAATGACATTTGGATGACAATGTATCGTGCATTTTAGCCTTCAGTAGAATACATCATATAAGCAATTTCAAATATGTCATTTCAAAGGAAAGAAAGATTGGACTGTGTAGCGCACAAATACAAATGCGATAAATATGATCAGAATGAAGTCTTGTTTGTATTCTAAAGTTGTGGTTGATTGATTTGTGAATTGGATTTGCTGCAAAGCCAAATGCCAGATGTGGAATTCACGTATTTCGAATTTACCAACATCTAATTGTGCCCAAGGCTAATCTAAAACAGTTTTACAAAAGAGGGCCTTAGTTTACTAAGCAGTAAACTGCAACCATCTTTCCCCTATTCCACCAAGAAAAGAACATGAAAAACCATGTACTGTAATAATGTTAGCATTTTAAAGCCATTTAAAAAAATGTTGATTACGTCTGTTTATCTAGCACAAAGGCATGTTAACTGATATGAGTGTGAAGGTAAATTAATATCAAGGTACTTGTACTTATCCAAATAATGCTGTAATATGAAACAAAAGCTGTTATCTCATCTTTTTTAAATCTTATCTCCAATGTCCCTCCATTTTCCAAACTGGTTCTTAAGCAATTATAATATGAATTCAAAGACACAGCGGTTATGGGAAACCATTGGCCAGAATAAGGACTTACATGCCAAGTTTTATTTTATGTTTGCTCTTTGGATCCTTATAATACACACAGGCCAAATGCATATATTTTCTTTTAGTTTAAAGACAAAAAAAAAAGCAAGATTGATTTGGGCACATGAATGAGAGCGAATGGAACGCCTTGTCTGAAAAATCTATTTTAAGTCCACCAATTGACTCCAAATAGGTTCTAGGAGGTCCCCCATTGGCTAAAATAGCAATTCCGCAGGTTCTAGATGCCTGAATGGTCAAAAGAGACAGTACATGATAAATTTCAATATTTGAATTTTCTATTTTTTTTTCAAATTCAAATCAAATTTGGACTATTTCCTAGTTGAACTACACAAAAAATAGCACGAAATTTGAATTGTTTGAATTCAAAAATTCACCTCAACCTTTGATAAATCTGCCCCCATATATTTGGGTCCTGGCCTTCTATTGGATAATAGAATAAATAAAATCAGGCTATATTTTATGGGGGTACTTTATGGTTCACCCTTTCTTAATTCCTCTTAAAAGTTAAATAGTGGGCAAATCCCTTGCTATATTTTCCTGCAACTACAACTCACTTTGTTTTGCATGTTACTAGCTAGTTTTCTGTATCAAAAATCTACAATATATAGGGGTATATTTAGCAAAGAGTGAAGTTAGAGTACACCACAGTCCTCTAGAATGAAATTCTGCCATTCTCCATTCATTCTATGGGATTTCTAAAGGCATATTTATCAAAGGATGAACTTTAACTTTCATCCATTGATAAGTACAAATCTCATAGAAATGAATGGAGAGTGGCGGAATTTCACTGTAGAGGAGTGTGGCGATCTGTAACTTCACTCTTTGATAAATATACCCCATAGTGTTGTTCAACCCAAAAGGAGGTGAAATTAATCTTTTTTTCCTATTAATTTTCAGGGCAATTCCAACAAATGGGAAACTGTGCTTTTTAAGTGAGAATGTACTCACAAATTTCCTGTGACATCACACAAGTTGTTTGCTAAGTTTCACAATTAAGTTTTTCGTCAAAAAAAACACTGCAAAACAGCACAGAATGAAATAAAAGAGAAATATTTTTTTTTGACGTTTAATAACTCTGTCCCCTAACCTACCGAAGATGTAAATGTTTTGTTTAAAACACATTTTCATTTAAAACTATTATTTATTTATTTTAAATACTTATTGGTGTTTTGAAAGCTAAAAAGTAGCAGAAGATTTCGGAAAGTCTGTTCAGACACAACTTCAGGCTTACTTGTTTCAGGTTAAAAATGCTGCACTGTCTAAAGCTGAAATCCATTTCTTTAAGTACAGTATCTTCTTAAAATAAATCATTTCATGTAGTTTACCTTTCTAGTAACAACAAAGAGATCAAAGGTGTGCCATTATGTTTCAGTGAAAAGTAAATTATGAGCTGAGTCAGCATTAGGACAGAATGTGAAAATGCACTTCAGTGTCAAGTAAATGGCTTGATAAGAGTCATAAAATGTGCAAGGAAAAATCATTGTTTATCTGTAGTCACTTTCAGAATATTCCATATATCAGTTATAGCTGGTAAAAGCCTCTAGCGCCGCAAAACTGTTGTTCATCCAACATCTGAAAATGCAAAATTTCATATAATAAATAAAATTACGTTTTCAAAACATGTGGTTTGCCGTCCATTTTTTACACTGCCTAAGATTGAGGAAATTTACAAGACCAGTAGATCACTGTTGGAAACATGCAAGTGTTTATTTTCAAAGAAGAATGGTCAAAATAGACACATTCTTGTCTTCAGCTGCTTTGTGCACTTATATTGTCTACGAAAGAAGCCCAAAAATGTACATATTCCCCATTTCTAGAAAAAACAGCTGGGATGCAAGGGATTCATTTGAAGCACTAATAGAAATACCATATTTTATTTAAACCTAGAGTAAAATATGACTTCTTTTAATGATCAAATGTATTAATTTTCATTTTCATTTAATCAAAATCACATTTTTTTAATTCAACATATTTCTTTCCATTTTCAATTTTTTTTTACAATATTAAAATCTCAGCATGTTTTAGAAGGAAAGATTTTAATTTTGTAAAAGAAAAATAAATATTTAGACACAATTCATGTATACTGCTTTAAAATTGCAACTCAAAAAAATAATATATTTGCCTCTAAACATTGTCATGACTGTAGTTTTGGCTAGTAAAATCAATAGCAACAGCAAAGTCTTGGGAGTTTGATTTCAGATGGAGGGGAATGTGTTTGACATCCTGCCTCTGCTATACAATGGAAAATAATACAATTGAGTATGAAATGAATAGAAAACCAAATTTACTGCAAGGGTCATTTACACTTTTTGTACATGCCATATTTTTACCAACAATACATTATTTCAGATTTCTATCATAACTGTGAGTTGCACCAGCCAATGCATGAAAACGTTTACATTTGTATTTGTGTATTCTCTGTAAAACAGGCGTAAACTGTTCCTAACATTGGGGATTGTGTCACTTTCATGTCGTTAAAATGGCTTCTGCACCTATTAATGCAATCCACTGTTGGAACCCTGGAATTATCACCACAATCATGGTGTTAGCAGAGTTAGAATTCTCCTATCATCAGTAAGCCAATTTGCACATGATTTAGCAGAAGCTGTACAATGGACACAATGGTACTTAGCACAACTATATGAAAGTGCAAGGTGCATCATGAAAGTATCTTTAATAAATGGTGTCAATAAGCTCAAATTTATGTCCATTTAAGTGCGACCACACTTTCAGATGCATTCATAAATTATCCTTTAACTGTTGGAACACCTCCATAACATCTGACTCAGTCTTGGCACTTGTAATGCAGTGACAACTAATTGTAGCTCTTATCCTCCTGTTTCTGTTTGTTAATCCCCCACCCATGTAGATGTGCATGAACCTCCATCCTCATCTCTTTAACACTTTGCACTTTATAATCTACTTGCGTATTTATGTTTTATTATATTTTTATTATCTTAAATTATATTGTTGATGTGAATACTAAGTTTTATCTGTCAAATTATATGTTGAAGCACCAATAAACCTATCGTGTGGCCGTACCCTCATCGTAAACCAGCCACAGACACAGATGATCTAAAGTAAAAAACTTTATTTCACCTACCATTTCAAGCACAATGAATGTTGAGACAGATGGCCATTCTGTTAAGTACTGTGTTTTGTCTCTGTGTATAATGAAAAATACATAAGCCTTCTGTTACAAAGTGCAAAAAAGACATTTAAGCACCTGTTTCAAATTATTCTGATACTATAAATGTTCTTCAAAATTGGAAAGCCTAGTGTTTTAAGAAAGTGTGAAGTGCCACAGTGAGACAAACTAAATTGGCTAGGCTTAGGTCCAATAAGCAGCGAAAGAGAGAATTATGCTTACAAATTTTGGCAAGCGGCAGATAATAAAAGTGAACTCGCTCAACGCTGAATCTTATCACGGTGGAAATATTGTCAAATGGGGACGTTTTTTCAAAAATGGTAGTTCTGTATCTATACCAAGGCTTTAACATTTTAATAATCTCTTTGCTCAAATAGGTGTTTATTACAGGTGTTTGCTTAAAATAAAATGCAGGGCACGTGTAGCAATGTTCCAGTCTCAGAATAGGTCAGATGGCAAGTCATTAGAATGCTTTGATGCACAAGGTCCCTATTTTGAACTGTTCTTATTTTCTTTCCCTCAACAGAGTGATTTTGTCAAAGTGTTATGAAGTTGTCAACTGTGTAAATGAAATCTTTTACAGGAACATCTGCCTTCTTGATGCTTTTCTTTCTAAAAGACTGGTAAATGACTGTTAACTGCATATTATCAAATAATTAACCTGCAAATATGACTTGAGTGTGGCAGCGAGCCATAGGAACCAGATGCTGTCCCTGGTAGGTCTTTTGGAAAGCAGGTCAGAATTTCTCATCTAACTACTTACTTATATAGATAATGGAATCATATGGTACAGTTCACTAATTACCCCAAATGACACAAAGGAACTCATTAAATCAGCTCTTAGCTGGAATTAATACTGAACTTCTGTACAAACGCCCTTCACAAAAACTTTGTAAAACAAAATTCTTGATCATTTTATATGTCTGTCTGGCATGTGACTACATACTGTATGTTCTGTAAGAAATCACAATGTTCTTAAAGCAGTTCTGTTAATGGCTTTCTATGTCTAATACAGGGCCATACGATTATATGACTCAAAGCAGACTGACAAGTACTTGGTAGAAAATGAGAAAAGAACATATGCTGATTAGACTAAGATTTGTCAAAAAATATGTGTCTCAAAGACAGAATATATTTAATACAAATGTCTGTATCTAAATATTTTTGCAATTTGGATTTTCATACCTTAACTTCTACTAGAAAATTATTTATACATTAAGGGGGTTTAGAATTTGTATACCTCGCATGAACTCACAACTAGAATGGTTTCTTATTTAAGAAAAAGCTCAAAAGGAAAAAAACTCGATTTAGCGAGTTTGAGTTGCCAAAACCAAAAACTCAAGTTATTTGAGTTTTCTGGGAAAAAAAATCTTGAATCACTCAAATTGATTGAGTTTTCGGGCAAAGCACTCCAAAAAAACTCTCAAAGATCATGAAGGCTATTAACATCTTCAAAGGGAGACCTTTGCCATTGACTCCTACATGACTTAGATGATGTATTTTTGCATTTAAGCTATTTCCAGTGTCAGGGTATTATACATCTCCAAAAATTCTAGTTTTCTTTTTAAACCTTAAAATGTGAGTTTTGACCCAAAAAATCACCTTGAAAACTCGAACACATACCACTTCTGTGCTTGTCCCTCCATCACCCACTACCTTAGCTTTATTGCCACATAATTGTAAGCTTGCTCTCTGGGGAAAGGAGGGACGAGGTCACCAGTCATGTTGCCTAGGACCCACTACTCACAAGGACATTGCTAAGTTTAACACCTAGGAAGTGTAAAGGGTTAATATATTATTTTTTGTCATTGCATATTCCAGTTACTAGATAGCAGTTTTGGGCAGGGAATTCCCTTTAGAAGGTGCTTGGAAGCAAGTATCTCTCAGTGTCAATCAAGGGAAGAGAGTCCCTTATCCGGAAAGCTCTGAATTCTGGAAAGGCTGTCTCCCAAAGACTCCATTATAATAAAATAATTCACATTTCTAAAAGTGATTTCTTTTTTTTTCTGTAGTTATGAAATGGTACCTTGTCCCTGATCCCAACTAAGATAAAATAAATCTCAACAGGACGCAAAGCAATCCTATTGGATTTAATGAATGTATTTTTTAGTTAATTTAAGGTATAGAGATCCAAATTACGGGAAGATCCCTTATGCGGGAAACCCAAAGTCCCGAGCATTCTGGATAACAGGTCCCCATACCTGTATAAGGAAATTAGTATTGACCCATCCGCTTTTGAAGAAGATGGTGTGGATCTTTTTCATCCTATGAGTGGATAACATCAAGGGGGTAAATTCACTAAAGGTGGAATTTTCGCCTGTGAAGGCTTGACCACACGTCGCCTGGATCAAATTTGCTACCATTACACTAATTCACTAAAACATTTCATAGCAAACTTTCGCTAACATTCGTTTCTCCCTAGAGAAACTTCATTAGTACACTTAGGTCAATTTAAATAGGGAGGGTTCATATACTGTAGGTTGTATATATGACTTTTTAGAAATGTTGGTGCAAATGATTGAAGTGGCCACTTATTATTAAAAATGTCCAAGGAAGCAAAATAAAGGCAAAAGATCTTCCAATGCCTTAGACATGAGCCCACCCTAAAGAAATGTGACTTTCCCCTCAAATTTGTTTTTAATATGTACTACTTTTAAAGACAATTCCGCTTTAAAATATGAAAAAAAGGCCAGTGTTTTTTAAAAATGATATGACTTTGGCATACAGGATATGATGTCAATGACATAAGATTGAGGAGGATGTAGCTTCATCTTATCAGTTTGCCAGGTCTAAACTGGTGAAGGAAACTCTGGCGAAAGAGGTAACAATCTGTAAAATTTGCATTTTAGTGAATTTGCAGAGTAACGTTCATAGGGCATGAAACTCCACTAGCGATGGTCTCTTTCGCTAGAGAATTGTCCTCTATCCTGATAGTAAATTGGCGATCACCCTGTGGATGGGATTTCTGCTAGCGACAGCCACTTCGCCTTTTAGTAAACCTGCCCCAAGGATTCTGGGGCAGACTACCTCAAAGAGGTGCCAGAGGTGATCCTGTCATCAATCCTAAATAGTAGTTTGTGAGAAATAGGAACAGTCCACTACCTGAACAGCTGAGGCACCTCAAGGAGAAGGACATGGTCAACACCCTGGTTTTACCTTGCTAGTCAGTGACAGTGACACACATAGGGGCAGATTTATCAAGGGTGACATTGAAAATTGGAATTTTCGAGTTTATTTAAGTGTAATTCGACTAGGGTATAGTCCAAATTCGATTCTAGTTTTTAAAAAAAATCTGTCCCTTTAAGAATTTGAATTTGACTGTTTACCATCTATAACCTGCCGAATTGGTGTTTTAACCTATGGGGGACATTCTACAAGCAATTTGGAGTCATTTGGTGGACTTGAAAATCTAAAAAAATTTTGGAGAAAAAACTCGAAAATTGAATTCGATTCGAGTTTGCGGGTCGATCCTATTCACCCGAATTTATAAAATTCAATTTTTTTTATAAATTTCAAATGGTTGGTTTTTTTTTTTTAGAATTTTGAGTTTATGGGAGTTTTAAGAAACTCCCATAAACTCGAAATTGTACCCTTGATAATTCTGCCCCTAAGGGTAAGGATATTGATTTGTATCAGTGACTCCCTTGATGTGTGCTACATCCTAATCTAGACATCTGTGTGCAAAAAGGCTCCCCAAGTGAAGGGAAAGTCTGAGGAAGGTGGTTAAACACCCTGTGGATCTTATACTGTTTTGCTTGTTTATTTTATTAGTAGCTGCATGTGCATCACTGGAAGGACCTTCACTAGTGAGTAAAGCTATGATTCAGTTCAAGTGCAAGAATATGTGGACCTCTAATATGTTACATCTATAATTCTCCTCTTTATCTCTAATGATGGTCTTGGTATGAAAGGGTTGATTTAACAAACTGAAAATTATTCTAACCGATAGTAAACCATTAGTGATGGGCGAATTTGCGCCGTTTCGCTTCGCCGAAAAATTCGCGAATTTCGCGCGAAATCCGCGAAACGGCAAAAAATTCGCGAAACGGCGCCGGCGCCAGTTTTTGACGCCGGCGCCCGTTTTTCCGACGCCGGCGTCCGTTTTTTCGGAAATTTTTTTTTGCCGCCGGCGAATTTTTGCGGGAGTTTCGCGAATTTATTCGCTGGCGGCGAATCGCGCAAATTCGCCGCGAATTCGCGCCTGGCGAATAAATTCGCCCATCACTATAAACCATGTTAGAGTCCTGTAGTGGGTTTGGAAAACACAGAATACCTGTAAAAGGGGTCAGGATTTAGGTGGAAAAGTCCTGACCATATTGGCAGTCCACAGGTACCCAGCAGAACTAGCCAGTAGGTTGCAGCAGCTACACAGCAGTAAATCACTTCCAGTTCCCTTTGCAGAACCTGCCCCACTACAAATGGAACTTCTGCGGGTTACAGAGGCAGTCCAGGTGAGTGGGTTCGGATCATGGCGGAGGTGTATGGGTCTGGGTTGGGCGCAGGTCTGAACCACCCGAGACTCTACACCATATTACATACCTCTCTGTCTGTCCCAATTTATTTCCCAATTATAATCCCACACCATCTCTCACTTGTCAGATGCCCAGATGGCCCTGTTGAAGTTCATCAGGGACCTAGGGTTTTCTGAATATAGGCTCTTTCTAAAAATCACAATCCCATATCAAGTCTACTAAACATTACATTTAAACATTAAATAATAATAGGATTGTTTTGCCACCAAAATGGATTCATGCAGCTCAGTTACAATCAAGCACAGGCTACTGTTTTATTATTATGGAGTAAAAGGAAATATATGCTGAAACTATTTGGGAAACGTCTTCACATACATTAGAGATTTCTAGATATTGGGCTTCCAGATACCAGATCCCATACCTGTACTTTTCAACACACAGTTTATCATAAAATATACACAATGCTGCATATTTGTTAACATTGGAGACAAACATCACTTGAAAAGCAACCAACCAGTAATTAACGAGTAATTAAATTTGAACAGTCACCTACAAGTTAGAAAAAACTATTGTATATTAGCAAAATTCAAGCTACTTTTAAGTTCTGGTTTTCAAGATTATTTCAAGCGTTGGCAGACTTATTGAAAATTAAGATGGTATCAATATTACAGCGCAGAATAAAGACTTTTTAATAAGAAGTTGAATTACATACATTGTGCAAATGTGAGTACACTCTTTTTCCATTCATAGCTGAGGTGCCCCCAGCTTTGCAAACAGGAGGAAAAATGTTTCACATTGAATATATTTTATTTCTGTTAATTATGTTTAACGCATTAAATTTCCCCATATTGCAGTCTTTTGCAGTCTTTTTTAAACCATCGCTCCAATTTCGATTCCGTCTAGAATCCAATGTGCATAATTATTTATCAAATATTGAGTTTCTGAAATGTTAGTTTTTTCTACTTTGAAAAACTCTAAATATAAAAAAAGTCAAATTATTAATACAAAAAATTAAATAGAATTGAATTTTTACTTTATTTACCATTTTCGATGGGTTGAAAAATTCTAAAAACTTGCTTTGAAAAAACACATTAAAACTGCCATAGACAGCTCCCATTGACATCTACCTGAAGTTTTACATTCGAAATTCAAGCATAATTCGATTCACAAGTTTTAGCCCAAAAAAAAAAAAATCCAAATCCGAACATTGATAAATCACCCCTTGACGTGTTATAGCATTTCAGTGTTTTATATTACAGTAAGAAAGTAGATGAATTGACACGATTTAACAAGAAAAACAGAGGCACATTTATTAAATTGAACTGGGAAATCCTAATGGATTCCCAGCAGTGTGAGTTGTAGCACATTTATTAACACTTTCAGGGGCAGGAAAACGTGTTTGTTTTTTTACAGAACAGAAACCATTGTTAACACTTGGCAGAAAAACTGCACATTCTTCCCAACACTGAAATATTTATTCCAAATGTTCATTTATTTCTAGGGATGGGCAAATTTTTTCGCTGTGTTTCGCCGCGCGACAAAATGTTTTTGACACCCATAGAATGGACGTCGGCGACAATTCGCCGGTAGCGAATTTTTGGTGAAACAAAATGGGTCAAATTCGCCCATCCCTATTTATTTCGGTCACATTAAAAAAAAACTGTATCATGGAATCCATTGCCTTATCTTTATCTACTGTAACTACTGGATTTATTAATCTCTCTCTCTGTACTGAATTTATCCATCTCTCTATACTGTATAACAGTACATAGAAAGCACAGTTTTTGTTTTTCTTTGAACATAACACCTAAACCTAATCTAATAAAAAAAATAAGAAATATACAAAATGCTATCTCTTGTAATGTGGGTTATTTATCAAAGTCGTAAAAAATGTGTCACTGTAAACCAATTATTTTCTGTCTCATTCCACATTATGGACAGTCATAACAGCTGACTTAGTCATCATTGGATCCATCACATTTCATTGAAATGTGCACACTGTAAAATCTGGGGAAAAAGCAGAGCATTTTGCATCCCAAATGCATCTTACTGCATTGAAACAAGCTGGTTGTGAGGAGAGAGAGGCATACGTTTTATTTGTTAGAAACCCTCTGAGGATAATATCAGACCATCAGTATCGCTCGCACTTGTACTCTGAGTGTATAGGCAAAAGCTGATAAACTAACTGGAATGCATAATGAGCTCAGCCTCTGAAGCAAACAGATTCAGCTTTTTGCAGATCACAAAAGTCATTTCTGTTTCTGATTCCTAACTCGTTGGGTCGTTATGGGGTTAGGTTTCATGAATGATAATTGACAGTTCTGAATCCCAAGAGTGACATTCTCATTGGTGCCCTTGACTGTGCTGTGCTTGTTTTATGGAGAAAGCCTTTGTAGGCAGACCTTAATAGCAGCTACTGTTTAAGGTACAGAGATGTGTTGTATTTCTTTTTACTTGGGATAATTGCCTATGTTTTATTTGAATAGTTAAACTAGTAATTTGTACGTTAATGCCTACATGCCAGAATTCAATATGGTTTCATTTTAATGTTGATAAGTCAAATACATGCTCTGCTTGCAAATATCTAGAAGATATATGATTATATATCACTGATAAATAAAATGAATAGCTAAAAAGGGCATTCATTGCTGCTAGTAATAATTGAATATTTCCTTACAATGTTTTTATCATCATCCTTTTATTTACCTTGGCAAGAACATAGGACGCCTTATGGAAAAAGGATTATTTATACTTCCTTTCGTAAGGGGCTGGTAGGTGGGTTGGTGGTTGAAGTTGTAGGTTGGAATGTTAAAGTGGAGACCATCATTAGATGCAGTTCAAGCCTCTTGATGCAACTGGCTATGTAAAGCCAGGTTCTAGGGTTTTCCATTGTCAATAGGTGCAGTTGCTCACCATTCATCAGAAGAAGTAGGATGGATGCATTGGTAACCAGGAGTAAATTGCATCAATATGTGCTTTCCATTGCATCTATTTTACAGCACCCACATTTATAGGTGTGTTCCTAATTGATCCCTTGGATGAGAAATGAACAAGAAATCAATAAGATATTAAAGTGTTGTTTAGCAATAAAAGTGCTTGTGTAGCTTTGGGGTGAGCCTTAGTTATTTTATTAACTCTTCTTCTCAGTCAGAGAACCATGTCCTCTTATTAAGACTGTGTAATTTACATTGTGACAAACTCAAAGCACAATAATGGTAATCAAGGAAGCCATTTCTAAGGGGATTGTTCATTAAAGTCCAAATGACAAAAGCTCAAAAAAATCTAGGTTTTTTTGACTAGAAAATCCAAATTTTTAGTGAAAAAAAAAACCTCGAACTTTCCATGATTTATTATACCACGAGGATGGAAAAAGTCAGAATCGGAAAATTCAGCATCTTAGACCGGCCAAGGTTGTATATAAGTCAATGGAAGAAGTCCCAAAGATATAATGGTCTGCACTGGATTTTGTGCAAAAATCTGAACATTTTGTGGTTTTTCGGGCAAAAATCAGAAAAATGCATACTAACTATCTAGTTTACGGGCCCATTTACAGTACTTAGATCGAGTGAAGGAATAGAAGAAAAATACTTCAAATTTCAAATGGTCGAATATGGCTACTTCGACCATTGAATAGGCTACTACAACGTTCGACTTCGATTCGAACAATTCGAACGATTCGAACTAAAAATCGTTCGACTATTCAACCATTCGATAGTCGAAGTACTGTCTCTTTAAAAAATTCTTCGACCCCCTAGTTCGCCACCTAAAACCTACCGAGGCCAATGTTAGCCTATGGGGAAGGTCCCTATAGGCTTCCTAACAATTTTCTGATCGAAGGAAAATCCTTCGAATCGTTAGATTCAAAGGATTTAATCGTTCAATCGCACGATTATTCCTTCGATCGTTCGATCGTAGGAATAGCGATAAATCCTTCAACTTCGATGTTCGAAGTCGAAGGATTTACATTCGGCAGTCGAATATCGAGGGTTAATTAACCCTCGATATTCGACCCTAGGTAAATCTGCCCCTACATGTTTATAATGAGTGGTTTGCTTGGAGTCCCAAATAGAGAGTTATTTTCCCTCCAGAATCACTGGATATCTGATTCCATAAATAAATGCATCGAGAGTCCTCATCTACTAAACATAGATCTAATTTCTCAAAAACTCTGGTCCCCAGCTGGTAAGCAAAATCACCTTGTTTGGCAGAAAAGTGGTCCAATTATTTACAAACAGAAATCACACCTAATCAGCTTTCCATTCACAAATATAATAAGTATATTATATTATATTATAATAACTTTACATCTTAAAATTGAAGAGTGCAATATTTTAAATTGTCCGAAATATTCTCAGCCAAACGTTCACTCATTTCATTGCTTGAACCTCATGTTAAGCAATCTTTTATTGAAACGTGGTCAATATTTTGGGACCAATTTGATTCTAGTTGCAAATCTCGAACTTTGGGATTTCCACAGTTATAACTCACTCTGTAATGGCCAATATAAGTACTTCTATATCATATTGAAAGAAATTATTCTACTTGTTTAGCGCTTAATATTTGCTGAGCGTTGTTAGGTTTGGTTTAATATGGTTCACTTACTTCAGATCTAATTACAGTCTAGTTGATGAAACCAATTATTATTTGCAATTTGTTGTCCTTCTATACTATTAGTCACCTTAAACTGTATAGATTTGTTTCATAGTCCAGCATTGGACTTCTGTTAAAATCTTGCTTGTTTATGTAAAACACAATAAAAATCTTGAAACATATGAAAAAAATTCATACGATTTGAATTTTCGGACGGTTTTCATGATTTTTTTCGAGGTTTTTTACCGAACTGGAATTTTTTGGGAAAATGTATTGATAAATACAGGATATTACCCGTGTGGTTATAAAACGGGAAATAACCCGTGTGGATTTGGTCGGAGTATATTTCAGAAAATAATGAGATAAATTCTGATTTTGATAAATAACCGCCTAAGTGTACAATGAATGCTGACACACCAAGGCTTACATGGTTCTGTCTTGGGTCTTAAAGAGTAAATACTGAGATTCAAACTAAGTATAATAGCCAGCATCAGAGTATAGCATTTACTTATAGGTATGGGTCTATTATCCGGAATACTTGGGACTAGTGATGGGTGAAAAATTCGCGAAACGGTGCAAATTTTTTCTGCGAATTTTCGCAGGCGTTTCGTGAATTTATTCGCTGGCGGCGAATCGCACAAATTTGCCGCAAATTCGCGCCTGAAGAATAAATTCGCCCATCACTACTTGGGACCTGGGTTGTTTTTTCCAGATAAGGGTTTTTTTCTGTAATCATAACCACGCTACTACACAAAACATACAGTAATACTAAAAATGTTTAAAAAAGAAATAAGCCAAACAGGACTGGTTTGCCCCCAATATGGATTTAAGCTGTTTAGCTTTAGTTCAAGTAGAGGGTACTGTTTTATTATTAAAGCAAAAAGGAAAGCATTTAGAAAAATTACAATTACATAGATTCTATAAAAGATGGTCTTCCCTTTAATCCCTTGAAGCCTTCTCACCATTCCATATTAAGTACACTCATCAGAAGTGTATGCCGTCCTCTACAAGGCACAGTGCATGCTCTTATATTAAAGGCATATTGTTAGCAGTAAAAGCAGGGACTATGTGTAAAGCCTGTAACCTTTCAGAGACCTAGTTAAAGACTTCATGCAGCAAACAATTTTCCAGTCACTTAACTCTTTTTTGAAGGTTCAGTCTAAAGGAATGTACAGTATATTATACAGGAAAAAATGATCCATGTCAGTACCTTTGATAGTATGTAAAAAATGACTTGTGTGAAAAGGATAAAACTGCAAATATCTGTTATATGCTTTCAGTTGAGACAAATCCTTATCTGAATCATTGTTATGCTCTTTCAAACTGTTAACACTTCCACTCCTGCAAATACAAATGCATGTAACATTTACAGGTGCGCTGTTATACAGGCATACTATCCCTAATCAGGCATGCATACCTGGGACCTGCTATCCAGAATGCTTGGAACGGATCTTTCCTTAATTTGAATTGTCATACCTTAAGGCTACTAGAAAATCGTGTAAACATGAAATAAACCCAAATAGGCTGGTTCTATTATATCGGAGTTTAGATCAAGTACAAGGTACTGTTTTATTAATACTGAGATAAACGATTTAAATTTTAAAAAAATGTGGAATATTTGGATAAAATGGAGTGTATTGGAGATGGCCTTTCTGTAATTCAGAACTTTCTGAATAACAGGTTTCTGGATAACGGATCCTTTACCTGTATATTCTGTAAAAGGGCACCAACTGCAAAGAGAAATAAACGATCAATGATTTAATGCATTTTATTACTTTTCCTAGTAATTTTTGGTTCAAGCCCCCATATTGAAGTCAATCATTTGCCCCCCTTGACTCACGACAAGGTTAAATAAGTATATTTATTTCTGTTCGGCCCTTGTTGCAAAAATATATACAGCAGGAGATCAAATAAAGGTTTCCATGATTTTTGACCCTGTGTCATTTTATCATGCCATTTTATCAATAGTCTCACAGGAGTAGCAAAGGAGATGGAAGGCTTTTAATAACTAGTGACTTTTCTCACTGCTTAATGCATCTCCCCCATTGAGCCATAGAACAAGATGCAATTATATTCCGTACATAATGTCAATAAGCGCTCTTCAGCATATGCAACTTTATTCTGTTATTAGTCGTGAGTTAAATCAGCAGGATCAGAAGTACAGAAATCCCGTTGCGCCAACAAATTGCAGCTGTGAAAGCGAAGACCCTCAATTTGCATATTTATTTAAGAAAGCGTAATCTATTTCTCATTTCCTTTTTTCTGGGCTCATTTGTTTGTTATTCTCCACAAGATACTCCGGTCAGTGTGTCTCTTGAACGATTATTTAAAACTGACATCAATTCCAAAGCAATCTGCAAAGCTAACCAAAACAGGGAGATATAAATTGGTGCAAAGGGTAGAAAGCACACATGAAACATCACCTGCTCGCTCGGTTCCGAGCAAGTGATGAGCTACACTTTCTGCTTCATTTAATCTAGTGTCTGTATAGATATGCCATAATTACACTGCTCCTTATCGCTAGCACTTATCTTTCATAGAAATTTTAACTGCCACTCGGCACAGTGAGCACACTGTTAAATATATTTATCATTCAGTATAAATTTTTGCTTTATTCTATGAAACTGTTTTCCATTTTAACGTGAGCGCCTTGTTCAGAGTAAACGGATTGTACATTGCTTGGTGCATAGATTTGTGATTTTTTTTTTTTTTTTGTATGTCTATTAAATTGGATTCCATTGTAAAGAGGTTGATCTGCATCTGCTGAAAGCTGCACAGAAGAAAACCCATAAAGAGGTAGAAATTGTATCCAGCACAGAAAATTACATTATGTTGTACCGTCAGACATAAAAAGGAGGGATGTTTTTGAGTAGTTATGCATTTTATGGCATAAAACTATTGCAAATGCGAGCAGGGAGTTAGGGAAGATTAGACCCTGGCAATGCGGGAGGATTAGGGTCCTTATTAGAGAGGATTTGTTAAATAAATCAGGCTCAAACATACTGCCGTCCAATTAAAATGCCCACACTTCAGCTGTTGAACAAGGTGCCACCAGAATGAGGCTCTAAGAGAGTAGCGCCTCTGTTTGTATTAATACTGCCAATGTTTACTGGAGGGGTGGCACATAGGGGCATTTATGTCCCTTATAGCGTTTCTACCTTGCACATCATTCACTTGCACTAGAGGACACAAGGTATAAGGGAACCCTTACATGGATTCCTTGAACCTGTGGGGCAGATTTACTATAGGGAGAAGTGACTAACGCTGGCGATGATGCGCTAGCATTACCACTTTCAGGCACTTCGCCGATTTACCAATGGGCGTAGCTTCGCTCGTGAAAGAGACAGACGCTAGCGCTCATTTGCACTCCATTGCCAGGCAAATTTTCGCTCTAGCGAATGGACGTTACTCCGCAAATTCACTTAGATGTGGATTTTACTGAATGTTACCTCTTTTGCCAGACTTGCTTTCGCCAGCTCAGACCAGACGAAGTGCATTGGAGTGCATAGATCTTCCTAAATTTTCTGCTACTTACATCATATTTTTAGTGGAAAAAGTTTCTAAGTCCCACAAAACACTGGCGTCTTTTCCTTTTTTCAGAGTGATAGCCTACAAAAGTCCTTTTTTTTGGGGTAACCGGGTTCCCCTATACATTTTCTGAAATATAGAACATAAACTATAAATAAGTGGGCTCATGTGTGGGGCATTAGAACAACTCTATTTTTAAGGTTCCCTGGACTTGTGTAATGTAATGTATTTGCTGCAACATTCAACTTTATAATTTCCCGCCGTATGCAAATTAGCCTGAGCAAAGACCTCTAGCGAAGTTTCGCTAGGCATAATTGAACACTAGCGAATCTTCGCCAGCATTCTGTGCCCTTGACGCAACTTCGCATTTTAGTAAATTAGTGTTGTCTGAGTGAATTTTCACCTGGAGAAGTGTAATGATGGGTGTGAAGCCGTCACTGGCGAATTTTTGCAGGTTAGTAAATTTCCCCTGTAAGGATAAGGCCAGACGAGGAGATTCGGGGAGATTTTGTCGCCTGGCGACTTATCGCCATGTCTTTTGCGTGACTATCTCCCCGAACGGCCTCAGTGTCTTTTCCCCATAGGCTACAGCGCAAAATCGCCTGTGCTAATGCACACGCGGCGATGCGTTTTCAATAGTCGCCCAAAGTTGCCTCACTGATGCAACTTTGGGCGACAATTGCGTTTTCAGTAGTCACCCAAAGTTGCCTCACTGAGGCAACTTTGGGCGACTATTGAAAACGCATCGCCGCGTGTGCATTAGCGCAGGCGATTTTGCGCTGTAGCCTATGGGGAAAAGACGCTGAGGCAGTTCGGGGAGATAGTCGCGCAAACGACGGGGCGATAAGTCGCCAGGCGACAAAATCTCCCAGAATCTCCTTGTCTGGCCTTACCCTAAGTGCTGTGCTTTGAGCTTGGAGGAGTGCTACATAGGTGGAATATCTCCAGGCATACAGGGCCTCCTTAATCCTTGCATCCCCTGCACTACTGCTGTGCTCAAGAGATCCACTGATACATCCAATATATTATTTCCGTAACTCAAAAATGTAAACTTTAATGCTATACATAACAATTCTGAAGAATATGTAAGCAGCAGAACTTTTTACTTTGAAGGCATTTTTTATTTCTATTTCTATTATACCAATAGATTATTATTAATAATATGTATTTTTTAGAGCACCACCATATTGGGCAGTAGATTACTTTACTCTGAAAGAAGCAAATAAGATACACATGACCACAGACAAATCAGGCACATGAGATAATTCATATAGTCTTACAAAGCCATTTACCATATTTCATTAATGATGTCTGGAGGACATGGGGTTTTCCAAACACAAAGTAAAGATCTAATACAATACCTTGAAGTTGGTTGATATCCGTTTACTTTGTTCTGATGTGGTTGTTGTAGATTTATGTCCTTCATGTTCCACAAACCAATTTCCACTCACAATATAGTCTGAGACAGCAATGATAGTTTGTCAATAAAATGTTAACAGAGTTTAGGGTAGGGCAAGCGAAATGCACATAACCAGTCACTGACAACCATATTGATGGATATAAAAAAGCTATGTGCTTGACTGCTTTGACGTGTATTAAGCCCTATTGTAGGCTTGCCTGTATCCCATGTGTCCATTAAAATGATGATTGCAACCCTAGCTGCCTTTCTGCAGTTTCCTAAAGTCTGTTGAGAAGGCATTACAACCACCTGGGCAGTGTGAAATTGTATCACCATATAAAGAATGCTTCCAGTAACAAAAATATGATATTACAGACAAAACACACACCCTACAAAGGTTCTGCACAGGAAGGGTAAAGGGAGGTTGGGTGTATTTTTGTAAGGCATACTATGGAGGGGACGGCATGAGTCCTTCAAGGACTTTTACTATGTTAGAGAACAACTAATTCTAAGCAACATTTGAATTGACCTTGAAAATTTAATTTTTTTCTTCTGACTCTTTCCAGCTTTCAAATGGGGGTCACTGACCCCATCTAAAAAAAACAAATGCTCCGTGAGGCTACAAATTTATTGTTATTGCTACTTTTTATTACTCCTCTTCCTACTTTCCTATTCATATTCCAGTATCTTATTCAAATCAATACATGGTTGCTAAGGTTATTTGGATCTAGCAACTAGATTGCTGAAACTGCAAACTGGAGAGCTATGAAAACCACAAATAATAAAAAGAAGTACATTGTACTAAAAGTTAATTTAAAGGGGAATAACTCCTTTCAGGCAGGGAATGATTATTATGCTGACAGATAACAGAGTGGACAGAAGTTCAGAAACAGACAAGACAGGTTTGGGGTGTAGAGGGTGAAGAATCAGTGATGGGAAGGAGCAAGACAGAGCAGATGCAGAGACTGGTGCAGAAACGTGACTTGAGCAGGACTGGAACAAGAACAGGACTAGGTGCAGGGAGCAGGAACATGATTGGAGTAGGACTAGCAGAAGAGAGGAGCCAGACCAGGGGAGCAAGAGCCAGGGATGTTCCACAGTTCTCAGGCTAACAGGGTCCAATGCTCAGGGAAAGGAAGAGGTGAGCATAACTTGTATAGGGAAGAGTGAGCCATAATTGACTGACCCAATCCGACCAACAAGGCTGCTGGGACAGAAAGGAAAAGCCAAGTGAAAAGAGGGAAAGTGAGAGATAGAGACAAAGAGAGAGCTCCGCTGCTCTTCTGGACCAAAAGGCCAAAAAGAACAACCAGGAGGTTCCAGGCCCAAGATCCAGCAGAGCCTTACAATTGTTTACTCTGGTCAAATGAGGTCAATCCCAGTTCCCTGTTTAAAACTTCACGACTTTTTAAAACCTAAATGTTATTGCTCATCTTAATTCAGACTTTTCCAGTCCATAAGAAATATTTAGCATGGGTCAGGTGTAAGAAACAATCACCATTTGAACTCACTGACAATGTTCAGATGCACAGCCATAGATTTATAGGGATGATGGTGATCACGTCCATCTCGCCAGGGCCAGGCAAAAAGGATGAGATAATTATTTGACTAGTAATCAATTTTAACACAAATAGCTGTAATATGTATACCCCCAGCTGTGGCTGAATGTCAGTTTCTACTCTCCTCGAACAATTAGTGCCTTTTAAAGTATGCGGTAAGGTATAGATTAGTAGCATCTATAAAGACAGAAGTCTCAATTCACTGCTCTGATGTATCAGAACGCAGTCTAGAGCACATTATTATTATTATTAGTATTATCATTATATTTATATTGTTATTATTATATTTATATTATTATATTATATTGAGCAGCACTGTAAAAAATGTATTTATACAAAAAAATCACAGGAATTCCATACATAGAACATGCAGAGTTACAGTACATACAGAAATGCCAGTACCGGTACAAAAGTTGAGGAAGGCCCTGTGCAAAAGAGCCTACAATATAAAAGGGGACAGGAATGAGACACAAGGTGTGGGAGTGGGCAAAATAAGCAGGTGGGATATGTAGAATATGGTATTGCATTTGGGGTGAGTGAGGGTAAGCTTCACTAAATAAGTGTGTTTTAAGAGATCTTTTAAAAGCAAAAAGGTTGGGAGAAAGTCGGACAGACTGTGGGAGAGAATTCAAGAAGAATGCGAGCATGTGAGGAGGTAGAGAAGAGTTGAGGAGCAGGTGAGTAGATGAGTGTAGTAAGTGGTTGGGTGAGTATCTAGAGAGTTCAGAGATGTAGGATGGGGCAGAGTTATAAAGAGCTTTGAATATGGGGTTATTCATCTGAATTTGTGACATCCAATTTGAGATAGCAGACAGGCAGGAGGAACCCCAAGTTAAGAGCTCTGGGTTAAGATCTGGAGAGCAGAGATAGATCTGAGGATCTTCAACGTAGAGGTGGTATTGGAACAATATGAGTTGATTAGTTTGCCAAAGGAGAAAGTATTGAGAGAAAATAAAAAGGAGCCCAGGACAGAGCCTTGAGAAACCCCAACAGAACTAGGTTGGGGAGAAGAGGATATTCCATTATAGGAGAAACTGAAGAAACAATTCATGTGGTAAAAAGAGAACCAGGACAGGACCATGCGACAAAGGCCAAGCGAATGTAGAGATTGGAGGAGGAGAGTATGATCAACAGTGTCAAATGAAGCAGAGAGATCAATAACTATTAGTAGGGAGAAATGGTTGTTGGCTTTTGTTAAAAGGGCATTAGTTAGTCAACTAAGGGCAGTTTCAGTGGAGTGCTGTTGCCTAAAACCAGATTGTTGGGGGTACAACAGGTTATTGTCAGAGGAATAGTGTTAGTCAGTTGTAAACTAGGAACTGAAGTAGTTAAAGAAAGATAGGTCGGGGGTTATCAATATTGGAGGGATCACAAGAGGGTTTTTTTCATAATGGGGGAGACCACATATTTTAGTTGAGAAGAAAAGATTCCAGTTGAGACCAAGAGATTTAATAAATGAGTACAGGCTTGATTAGACAGGGATTAACATTGCGGAGAAGTTCAGAAGGAATGGAATGAAGTGGTCTTCCTCATCAGTCACAGGGTAGAAGGAGCACAGAAGAGACTGGGGAGTGTGGAGGAAGGGTGGTGAATGTATATGGGGGGTTAATGGTGTAATGTCTCTTCTGATGGTGTCAAATTTGTTTTTGAAGTGCTCAGCAATGTCTTGAGCAGAGACGTACAGAGATGTACAAGGAGGGTGTGTAGAAGGGGAAAAAGAGTGTTATAGGTAGAGAAAAGTTGTGCATGTTTTTTTAGAAAGGGAGTTAATGGGTGTAGTAAAGTATGTTTGTTTGGCTTGGGAAAGGCTAGTGTCATAGGAGCACAGGGCTGATTTATAGCTCCAGAAGTCCAATTCTAAATAGGATCTGTGCCAGCAACATTCAAGTGCACGTGAGTGTCTTTGGAGAGCTTTTGTATGAGCAGTATGCCTAGGTTGAAGCGGTTTGGGTCTAGTGCATTTAGTTGGTGAGAGTGCCATAGTAGCAGATAGAGGTAGCCACATTAGGACAAGATGTGGCTGAGATATTAGAGTCAAGAGAGTCAAAGGAAGAAGAGAGAAGTGACACATCTAGTGCTTGCAAGTCACAGTAGGTACCTATTTGGGGAACAGCAGGGGGTGAGGAGGGAGTTAGTGACATTTGAAATGTGAGCATATTGTGATCAGAGAGGGGAAACTGTGAGTTAGTAAAATTAAAAATTAAACAGAATCTGGTACATATAAGATCCAGAGAGTTACCTGGTGAGTGAGAGGGGGAGTCTGAGCACAGAAATAAACCTAGGGAGGATGATAGTGAAAGAAGTTTAGAGACAGCAGGGTTGTTAAGATTGTTAATGGGTATTTTAAAGTCACCTAATATGATGGATGGGGCATCAGAAGAAAGGAAATAAGCAAGCCATGCAGCATAGTTGTCAAAAAAATGTGATGTTGGTCCAGGAGGTCAATATATCACAGCAATGCGACGTGAATCAGGAAGAAAGAGCCTAATGCAGTAAGTCTCAAATGAGGAAAATGATAGAGAAGGAACAGGTGGAAGAACTTTAAAAGCACAGCACATTTAAGTAAATATGAGAACAGCACTAACACAGATACAAACTTATTCTCAGAAACAAAAGTACTGTAAGTCCCAAATGCTTGTTCAGTTATGCAGCTTTACTCATAATTTATTCTACAATTTCCTTAAGATTTTCCCAGCTCAGAAGTGAAGTGTCATGATATTTTTTTCTGAAATTCTAATTACATTCTAAAACTGCAAATCTCAAAGTTTTATTTCAATAGTGGTTAGATCTGATGATATGAGATTTTGATTTCCCATCTGGCTGGTGAAAAATGCGCAGAAGGGAAGTTTGAACTGAAGAAAAGGTAGAAAAGGTAAAGAAAAAAAAACATTGCATATGGATTTAAATCAGCTCTAAAGATATCTGCTAATTTTTATGCTGCAAAATGCACAGCCTACAAATGAGGCAAAAGTCAAGAGGTAAATGGAATACATATTAATATATTTGGCTTCAGGCTCAAACAAATACATTTAAAATGCTTCAGCTGTCAGACAGCCAAATCAGCATGCTAAAGTTGTATGACATGACGACAGATCAAGAAAGCTGCATAGAAACTCAGCCACGTTTAATCCCTCTCTCTTAATTCCAAAAAAGCTATGTCAGTGCCCTATTATTTTTAGACACATACAAGCTATAGTAAATAATTTACAGGTATGGGATCTGTTATCTGGAAACCCATTATCCAGAAAGCTCCTAATTATGGCAAGTTCATCTCCCATAGACTCAATTTAAATCAAATAATTCACCTTTAAAAATTATTTTTTTTTTTCTCTGTAATAATAAACCAGTATCTTGTACAGGTATGGAACCTGTTATCCAGAATGCTTGGGACCTGGGGTTTTCCAGGTAATGGATCTTTCCGTAATTTGGATCTTCATACCTTAAGTCTACTGGAAGATCTTATAAACATGAAATAAACCCAAATAGGCTGGTTTTACTTCCAATAAGCATTAATTATATCTTAGTTTGGATCAGGTACAAGCTAATGTTTTTTTATTACAGAGAAAAAGGGGAATTCATTTTAAAGATTTGGATTATTTGATTATAAAAGAGTCTGTAGGAGACGGTCTTTCCAAAATTTGGAGCTTTCTGAATAACGGGTTTTCCGGAAAGTGGGTCCAATGCCTGTATTTCATCCAAATTAAGATAATAATCCTTATTGGAGGCAAGACCAGCCTATTTGGTTTATTTCGGGGGTTATTCATTAAGGTTCGAGTTGTGTTTTTCACAAAAATTCTAGTTGATTTTTTTTGGTCAAAACTCAAATTTTTGGGTTAAAAAAAAACTTGAATTTTAAATTATTTTTTAAAAAAACTCATATTTTTCAAGATTTATTGTACCCTGATCCTGGAAATAGCTTGAATCAGAAACCACTTCAGCTAAAACCTGTTGAGGTCATGTAAAAGTCAATGGCAGAGGTCCCTTGAACCATTTCAAGATGTTAATAGCCTGCATGATGTTTGAGTATTATTCAGACGTTTTTCCTGACAATTCGAATAATTTGAGTGATTCAAGTTTCTTCCTGAGAAAAACTCGATTAATTTGAGTTTTTGGGGTTTCACAACTTGAACTCGCAGAATCGAGTTTTTTCCATTTGCGTTTTTTCTTAAATAAGAAACCATTCGAGTTTGAGTTCATTCTAGTTAATTTCCACATTCGACCTTTGACCTCCTTATAATATTAAAATATTAAAATAATTTTCTAGTAGACTTAAGGTATGAAGATCCAAATTACCGAAAGATCTGTTATCTGGAAAACCCCAGCATTCTGAATAACAGGTCCCATACCTGTACAAAAATGTTACATGTAGATTGGATGTTGGAGCAGTGTTAGTTTCCAGTTGCCCTGGATGTTTAATCTAGTAAGTGCTAGATTAATTGAGGATACCCATTAAAAATGGAAATCTGGATCTCCAGTTGGAACCTGCTTGGTCTTCTCTGCTCTTATAGCTGTCCTCATATGTACTTATCTGTTATGTGATCAGGTCAAAGACAGCAAAGTTCTGTTCTATTCAGTAGAAAAAAGTTGTTCTGAAATATTTTGTAACAATACCTGGTGGTCCAGTGGGGACGGGATTGCCAACAGATTCCCTTGCGCAAACATCTGCAGCCTTCTTCTTCAGTTGCGCTCTTTTTATTCGGTGTGCTGTATCTGACATCATCACACTTGGTGCAATTCAAATATTTAAAGGGGTCTCATCCTTTTTGTTCACTGTTTAACATAGGTCTATTGTCTATTGCTTATTGTCTGGTTTTCTGTTCTTGACCCGTGCCTGTCCCTGAACTCTGCTGATTCGCTGCCTGACCCGACCATAGCCTGTTTTCTGATTATTCTTCCAGATCCTGATTCTATACTGCGCTGACGGACTGGCTATTGACCCCGGCCTGTGCTTTGCTCTAACCCCGTTCCTCCTGTCAAACATTTCAGTTTCCTCGTCTGCCAAGGACTCTCACCTTGGTTCTCTCATCTGAGTAGTGGAGGGCTCCTCCCAAAGCAAAAGGCAGCTATTATAGGCAGAACCGTGACCCTGGCATCTGTTCTGGGTTTTGGGATATTAAGGTTAAATGCATGCTACATGGCAGAATTGACAGCATCTCCCTATGGCATGGATACGTGGTGTGCCCACGTAAACACTTCTTTTCTAGTATGAAGGCATGGAAATAAATAGTTTTGCCTCACTTTTATTGATACACAAGTGCGAAAATTGCTTCTTTGCTGTGATTTTGTGTCACTGGGTTTCTGATATTGAACTAATTGGACTGATGGAATTGCCTAAAACTATTCAACATTTCTCTTTAAATAGAAATTAAGAAAATCTAACGCACACGTATATACACAAATATGGGACCTGGTATCCAGAATGCTTGGGGTTTTCCGGAAATTTTTTTTTTTCTTTCCAAAATCATGTAAACTTTAAATAAACCCAATAGGCTGGTTTGCTTCCCATAAGGATTGACGGTGTCTTAGTTTAGATCAAGTACAAGGTACTGTTTTATTATAACAGAGAAAAAGGAAATCATTTTTAAAAACTTGGATTATTGGCATAAAACAGTGTCTATAAGAGACTGCCTTCCCATAATTCTGAGCTTTCTGGGTAACTGAACCCATACCTATATATGTATGCCATGCCTCATACTTGACCAGCCATGCCATGCCTCATACTTGACCAGACACAGAAATGTCTTCAATATTTGAAGTCAAATTTATTTTTGTATTGTGTTGCAAGCTATTACTACATACTATACATCTGCCTGCAGGATTTCTTTTTTCCTTCCATTGTTCTCTGCCAAGGTTAGTTTTCTTGATAAATTGGACAGCAAATAAGCAGTTTAAAAAACTTTAATGATTGTATCCACCTCTTCAAATAATCTCAGTAGGCTATTTTATGTCACCAGGATGGCTCAACAGTGATAGATCATGTTAAATACTGAAGAGGTCGCAATTTCTAATTATGTCAATGGGCTGGTTACCTATAATTCATTGCTCAGCTGGGCAGATTTCTACAATCTTTGCTAATTTACAAGTAATTCACTTATTGATTGAAGTTAGTGCAATGTAGCCATCTGAAAACAATCCTAATTAACTTATGACTCCTAATCATGCACGGATTAGTTTGCCCTGTTTTCATTACAACTTCAGTGTTCCATTTACAATGTAATTTCATTTTCAGTGGTAACCACATCTTATAAACTGGGGGGGGGGGGGGGTACAGAGAAGCAAACGTTCTATCACAACATTTGGTTCCAGTTTCTGTATTTGTGTTTGACTGAATTTATAATGCATTTTCTGTACTAAAGAGGATTATTTTTCCTTCAGTCATATGACACTTTTGAATGCAGGATTCCTGGAGTAGAGCAGGTTCTGTATATAAAAAAAGTTTTGTAGCCTATCTGCCATTGGCAAAGACCATCCTATAGTACAAAAAATTTGCAGGCATGCAGAATTTTTATTGGACCAGGCAAAAGCCTAAAGTTCTTCACCGACTATGGCTTTGTCTGGTTCACAAAAGATTATGTGTGACTTCATGGTAAATGTGAAGAGTGCAATATATTGCATAGACTGTCCTGCCCTCTCCCGATACTTAAATGGGACTTGGGTTTCAAATGAAAGGCTCCCAGTAGATATACTAACTTACACAATAAAGACTCAGTAATTTCTATGACCATGTTTGTAACATCTAGCAACTCTTGATGTTGACCTTAAACTCTTCGCAACTCGAATTTAATGATAAGGAGAAGCCATGTATCAGGACCTGCCAAGAACCCTAGATCTTAACAATAACTGATTAGTGCAATTTCTCGCTGAGTTACAGGAGGCTTTGTAAACTCAGTTCTTGATGAGCATTTTTACTACATTCACTACCATTTTAAACACTTAAATTTTAGTAAAGGCCAGCTGATGTCAATCCTTCAGTCAAGGGGCTATATAAATGTGCCTCATCTACTCCATTGGTAACTAAACTCTTGGCCAGTGTTCTGATTTCTGACCTGTCCTTTTATTCATTTGGTTGTCTTATTCCATTTCTTTCTCTACCTGACTCCTGCCCTGCCCTCTGCCACATTGAACACATTTTCCTACTACCTGCTCCAGCCCCTAGCCTTTTCAACATTCCTTGTCTATGGCCTTGTCTATTGGACTTTGCTATTTGCCTGTTGCAATCCCTGGACCTTACTTGCCTGCTCTTTTGCCTGCCCTGATCTTTGCCCGTGTTTTTACCATGTTACCCACCATATAGACTTCAGTCTGCATTCAAAAGACCCCAATGACAGGATGCATACAAATAGAACATTAGTAATAACTATTATGCATTGTTTTGTTTGCATTTTGTCACATTGTAACAGTCACGTTATCAGGAACCTTGTACAGTGGTAGTACCTTCAGACGAAAAGGGGGACCCTGTGGGTTCCAGTGTTCACTGACGCCCTTTTGGGGCCTGGGCTTTCTGCTGCGGAAGCCAACAAGGAAATGTGTAGCAAGTCCGTAAACAAGGTACTGGCAGGGATAAGAGCAGACGTAGACAAGGTCAGGAGAAGAGTTTGACGCAGGCGGCAGAAATCATAGTCAAGGGACGGGCAGAAGTTGAAACCAGGATTTCAGGAAACAGAAGTAACTCTTGAGCAGGAACAGATAAACTGAAGCCAGCTTGGGCACTTCTAAAATGGTGGACTGGCCTTTTAAAGAGAACTTAGCTGCAAAATTCAAAAGTCGGCGCACCTTGGTGACGTCATGACGCTCAGTGCCATGACGCAAGCGTCAAGACGCTCGACATCAAATGCCAGTGTCACTAGGGCCTGGAACTCGGAAGTGCGCATCTGCGCACCACCATTCGAGGAAAGACGCGCCGGGAGGTAAGGGACAGCAGCGATCTCCCGGCACATCTTACGCACATAAACTATGATATTCAATTATTCATGGTCAAAAATTATGATCACAGCTATTTTAGAATTCAAGTTTCCCAAAATCTAATATTTGAGATTTATTTTATGCAAAAAACTCAAAAACTCAAATATATAATCCAGCAGCTAAAAGCTAAGTTTATGTAGAAATCAATGGGAGGTATATTTTCCAAATTTAAGCTATTTAAAATGTTATTTGCAGACTCATTGAAAATCATAACTGGAATGTCATTTCACTGTGTTCCAGTTGTTTTTCAAGTTTTAAGCGATACATTTTTTTGAAAATCAAATTTATTCATAAATAAACCCGCAATTAAGATTTTTGAGTTTGGAAAAAATGCAAACATGGAGGTTAACTTGTAAGCATCCTATATCAGCTTCATCCTATATAAGCCAAAATAATTGATCAGATTCGGCAAAAAATAGATGAATTCAAAATTATTCACTCACTTCAATTATACCATTGAAATCTACTTTAATTGGTACTGCCCAAGAAGTCCTAGAACTGATTCTCAGTGTTGCCAACGTTTTCACTCTAGAGAAGTCACTTAAATCTCCCTATACATAGACTGTTGTCAAACAGGAGCTTGTTGTGTTGAATAACTATGTGTACAGTTACTGGCAACCCTCTATAAGAATGAAAATTTTTCAAAACAATATAAATATAGGGTAAATTTTATTAGATATATCTATGTTTATTTAGAAACTGTTCCTCATCAGACATATTTGCAGGATATCTTGTTACTGATGCCTGTTGGAGCTTTATATATTAATTTCTTATTTGTACTTAAAAAGAGCATCTACATTTGAGCACAACATTTTGCCAGGAGGGTTGTGTTTCATATCAATCTCAGTTAAAGTGCGGATATTTCACAACTGTCAGTTTGGAAGATAATTCATTTTTATTTATAGAGTCCATGTAGAATATGGAAATTGTATTTAATGTATTAAAATAGGGAGAAAACCTATGATGTGCTATCTGCTTGTTAGAAATATAGTATATATTTAGATATGCTTAACTTTAGCTCTAGAGCTTAGGTTAGTTCTACTTTCATCCTTACCTCATCATCTTGGTCTTATTTGTAAATAGCTATTGCCTGTCATTCTGATTCTAGCTGCAAAAATGATTTGTCAGTGCTGTTGATGTGATTAATTTATTAAGAATCCATGGTGCTCTCATGTGCATAAACCATACATTTGCTGCTACATATTTTTTAATAACCTGTTAAGCTTCTGTCCAACACAAAGCCATTGCAGCTATTAATTAATGTCTTCTAAGGTTAAGCAGAGAGTCCTTTAAATAATGTCCACATCCATTTTGTAGCAGGCGTAGAGAGACCCACTGATGTCATATGTGAGCATACACTAACACCATGCCGTATGAAAATACACTGCAATTGGCTGAAAAGCAAACAAAACCCATGATGCATGACTCGACCCACAGAGGCAACCATAAAGGACTTAAGGTCCGCGATTCTGAGGCTTCTTAATGCCACGACCTCCCTTTATCAGGTGGTCATGGCAAAAACATTGCACGCATGTGCACACGCTGATAAAACCTGCTGAATCCAGAATTCAAGCTGCTTATTGGCCTTGTTTGGTGCCTGCCCAATAATGGGTATCTTTGAAAATCCTATCAGACTAGGGCTGCATTAACACACTGATGTGGCCTCTTTCACTGTCTCCATAGACCACCATTATGATCTGACATTTGGACCTGGGGACCTGATTTGGTATTGGAAAAAGATCTGCTCATTTAGCAATCTTGCCAGTAGGTATATGTCCTGCTTAAGGCTAGGTAGATAGAACAGGCAAACACCCTTATGCAGATCAGCCTGGTGCACAGTCTTAGAGGCTCCGGCAGCCTCACAAATGCTCAGGAACAGGAAAAGATCGTCACACGGGCATTCAAGTTGCAGGATATACCTGCTCGTTTATTGTGCGGAATGCAACGTTTCGGGGTCACACCCCTTTGTCAAGCATGACCCCGAAACGTTGCATTCTGCACAATAAACGAACAGGTATATCCTGCAACTTGAATGCCTGTGTGACAATCTTTTCCTGTTCCTGCATAAGGCTGGGGCCAGAAGATCCCTACTAATGCAGATTCTCCACAGATGCAGATGCTCCCCCTCTTTCTAATTGCGGGCAGATTTCAGCACAAAACACAAAATCCACAGCATCTGCCTGCACCCAAGTAAAAACAATGCTTCCAGGTGCTGGCAGAGCAGAAGGTGAATAGTGAAGCAGGGCAGGAGATTCTCGGTCTGCAGAGAAACACCGCTTTTTGCTTGGGACTTGAGGTTTTTTTTTTCTTTAATTAGGATTATCTACTGAAAAAGATTTAATTAGAAATAAATCCAGTTGGATTATTTTGCCCACAATATGGATATATGCATGTTAATTAAGGTAAATTCATGAGATTATATGCTATTCCTATTTGTATTGTGTTTACAACATGATTTCATGTGTGTGGTTCAGTTTCATGTTTTAGGACTTTTACTCACGAGTGTTTTTTTGTGTGCACCCCTGCGTTGCTCTTTCTTCTGTTCAGCCTCAGGCGGGCGCAGGAAGGGAGGAAGGGTGGTACGCGGGTGGTTCTTGCGCCATGTGATGGAAATAGGCAGAATCGGTTACAGGCAGGATTTAGCCATATCAACCACTGGTGATGCTAATGGTTGTGCCTACCAGGGGAGTTGGGCGGCGGAATAACAGATTGGCTCATAAGACGCTCTGGGGTGTTTTTGGCAGCAGTCTCTGAGATCTGTTAGGCAGGACGATCTCCGTTCTCTTCCTGTTCCGACCATAGTTTGAGAACACACAATATCATGGCAGTCCTATTACCGTGATATCTGCTCCCTCTGCAACCATTCCCTATACCCAGCACTACCTAACAGAGGAGTGAGATTCGTTGATTTAAGTTAAGTCATTCATACACTTGGTAATCCAATCCTCTATATTCCGTTGTTGAGCAGGTGACCTTGACAGTGTCGGACTGGCCCGGTGGGCCCCGGCCCTCATGGGCCCCCGCCAGGCCAGACCCCCTCTCTCGACCTGTGTGACTCTGTGCTGCTCTGTGCGCACATGCACTTGCGTCGCCGATAGGGGACTGGGGGTCCGGAGGGGGGCCCTGGACAGCAGTCCCGGTGGGCCCTGGGCCCCCCAGGACGACCCTGGACCTTGAGTCAGTATAGCTCTCTCTCTCCTGATTTCATTTTTTAACCCTGTGATTTCTGGGCATATTTTTAACTACTAAATTTTAATCTCACTCACATGGTGGGAATCTCCAACATAGATTGTGGGGTGGTGCAACTTCATGGGTCATTCTCTTACTCTTTTGTGGTTTGAGTGCAGGAGTAGACGCACTCAATTATTGTGAAGGGGGCTGTACTCACACAAATGCATGTATGCGCCAAATGCAGGTGAAATGCAACATGCGCCAACCTGCATTTGGCGATTACATGCATCTGTGTGAGTTCAGCCCCCTTCACAATAATTGAGTGCGTCTTCTTCTGCGCTCCCCTGCGGCTGAACGGTAGAAAGCGCAACACAGGGGAGCGCATGAAAAAATGCCTATGTTTAAGAGTCCTTATAGTATATATAAGGGTTAAATTAGTTATAGTTTGGCTAGTAATTTTGCTACAGGCTTTAGCTGCCATTCTGTCTAATCAGTTGAATATTTTTCAATATGGAACCTCAATCCCCTGCTGTATTTCCTGTCCATGCCTTGTCTATGGATTGTCTAAACGAGGGAGTGTGTTTTAAGACTGGAAAGAAACTGGTACGATTTATCCTAAAACCCCCTGAAGGAAAATAAAATCTACCGAAGGGAGAGTCTGAAATCAACATTCCTTTTATGTATACCCTTAGGACTTTTATGGACCTATTGCAACAAATACTATTATTTTATCAAATATTTTTTTTTTTTGGCAGTATTGATAGAAGTTAACCCTTAACTAGCATAACAATTCATTTACCTGTATATATTTACTCAGACATATGAGGGACTTGCATTTACAAGGAGAGAACAGGGGATGATGGTGTTGGTTGCAAGCTGGGCATGCCTATATTATTTTTAAATTTAAATATGAATGGTAATATTTAATGGCAGAAGAAATGGGAAGGAATTGGGAAAAAATAAAGACTAGAATTACAGGAAACCATTTTCATAGCACAGTGACAACTCTGATAAATGCACTGTCAAGCATTCAAATGCCACTGAATTTTGTCCTTGCATCAATTAACATTTAATTTGACTTTTACAACCTTACTTATCACTACTCTTCATTCCTTCAATATTAATGATTGTTACAATTCAGCAGTGTCTATTCCTGGCCTGCTGGCAATCTCACAAACAGGCTATCACATTAACCCCCTTAACCGCGGAGGGTCAAGATGAATCAAAGTCATCACAATGAGTCCCTCTGATCATTAGTACTGAAAGAGTTTATAAAGCAAAATAAGCTCATGCGTAAAGCCAGCTCCACTCGTGCTAAATATGGAGACAAAATACTAGGTCCAGTGATTATTCCCCTGAATGGTCCTATAGAAAATCATTTGGGATGCAGTATATGCCCCACCACGCTCACCTGGAAGTCCATGTTCTGTGCAGCCATCATTTTTCTGTTTTTAGAAAAGTGGATTCTATAACCTGTGTTTACTTGAACTTTTCTATTTAAGAAACAAAATTGCACCAGTTATTCTGCAGAACCATACTTTTTCCTGCAGTTAAGCAAATTTCCTACCAAACATGTTATTAGTATAAATCTGAAATGCGTCGCTAGGCATTTTTAAACATCTCTGCATAGAAAAGCAAAGGGAGCTTTCTGGAATCAAAAGCCGAGATACAGATGTAGCTAGATTGCTTTGTGAGTTTAACCTAATATAACTTCTCTCATTTAACCTACCCATCTCATTTAGCACAGAGAATTGTGTCTAATTAAAGAATTGAATTTAACCTATTATGGAGGAGGCGAAGATCATGTTACACGATTCCCTGCAACTGGTCCTTGAGTTTCTTTTGCAGTTTGTCAGTTGCTGAAAGCAGCAGGGGGCAGACAATTGAAAATACTCATGTACTCTGTAAAATATTCAGTATACTATGGTATACAGCTATGCAAGTACTAGGAATTCCTGTACAGTACACAAACTAACCACTCCGTGCACATACATACTGTATCATTCCTGTATAGTGGAGGCTTACAAAGTGAGAGAGTGATCTTAAGGGTAGAACTCCACAAGCGTTTTTCGTTGGATCGACGCCCACCGACAAACCGCACATGACAATTCGGATGGAGACGCAGACGTAAAGATTCTAATTGGACTGAATGAAACGTCGCAAATAAAAACTACATTACATCCGACAAGACTGTCAGACGTGGACACAGAAAGCAGCGTTTTCATCCGGGAGTCGGACCATGTGGTTGTTACCTCCGACTTCATTCAGTACAATTATATCCTGACGCGTGTGACTCCATCCGACTTGTCGCGTATGTTTTATAGGTGGGCGTCGATCCGACGAAAAATGCTCGTGGAGTTCTACCCTTAAAGTCAGTTTTCTGGATGTGTTCTGCTATACTGTTCATTATAATATCAAGCAGATAAATCTTATCTATAAACGCCAATGAACCAGGATCCTTCAGTTATCAAAATAAAAAATGGTATATCCTTACTTGTCTATACTAATCAGTTACATTTACTGGACAAAAGCTCTATACTTATTGCTTCAAAAATTCGCAAGGGGCCTATTCATCAAATTTAAATTTTGCGTTTTTCCTTTGATTTGAGAAAAATTTAGAGAAAAAACATGGAAACTAAAATTATGTGCAAGTATTTTTGAAACCTCCAATCGTCAGGATTTATTAACAAAAAAAAAAACTTCAAAAGAGTTGCCAAAAAAACCTCAGCAAATAAAAGCTGCTATGGTTGTAAAGAAGTCAATGGGAACAACTTTATTTTTTTTTTTAAAGTCTGGTGGAAAAAAAGGACAGAATTTTTTTTTTAATTTTAATTATAAATTAAACTTCTCCTTACACACTTGGATGGACAAGTGACAAAGCATGGGGTATTTTTCAACCTCATTGAAAATGAATGGAAACATTTGATTATTAACAGTATGCAAAAAAGGAATATTTCTTTAAATAAGCTAGCGGTTGAGAAAAAAAGTTTGTCATTCATGTTTTGTTTTGTTTTTGACCTTGAAAATTAGTAAATAAGAGATCAGCTGACCAGAAATACTGCAGCTCTAACGGTAACATATATGGTTTGTTTGTGTGTGCCATGAAGTGTAGGACCCCAGGGGGCGGCCCTTGATTTTTAAAATGGCAGTTTTGTATTTAGGATTCCCCAATGGCACATTCTATTAAAAAAGTTTATTATTATGAAACAGGCTTATTTAGATTAAGCAAGCTTGCCTCACATGTCCAATTCAAGTAAAACTAGGGGACATCTTACAAAGCAAATGGCCAAATGCTGAGAAGAAACTCAGTCCTGATCTTCAACCTTACTACAAGATTAGACACTTACTGTCCTTAGAAGATGGCTATGCTGTCCGTGGAGCTCACCGTTTTCTGGTACCAGAAACCTTGCGAGAAAAAGCTCATACAACTTGCACATAAGAGTCATCAAGGAATTGTACGTACAAAACAAAGACTACCAGAACTATACTGGTGGCCAGCAATGGATGCTGATGTGGTAACTGCCATTCATTCTTGTGTTACTTGTCAGACTCATGACAAAACAGCTATCACACATACACCACCACTTCAGCCAGTACCTTTCCCTGATTCAGCATGGGAAAAACTTGCTATTCATATTGTCGGTCAGTTTACAGATGCTCCTATACATTGTAGATTTGCTATAACTTTGATAGACTATTACAGTAAATGGCCTGACATTGCATTTGTTTCTTATATAACATCAGCTACAGTAATAACATTTCTGTCTACAATCTTCAGCAGAGAAGGTAATCCAAAGGAGTTAATATCAGACATCGGACCACAGTTTGAATTGTTTCTGAGAGAGAGGAATATTGTGCATAGGAAATCTTCAGTGTATTACCCACAAGCAAATAGAGAAATCGAGCGATTCAACAGAAGTCTAAAAGAAGGAGTACAGACAGCAAATCTTACTGGGAAATCTTTTATAACACTAATTTGGTTTATGTCTCTTTAAATAGCAATTTACCCTTGGCAATCCAGGGGTCCTGAGTCCCTTTTGCATATGAAAAGTACTGGGAACTGGGAATTACAGCGCAGTGCCTCCACCTAGAGAACACTGAGGAACACACCTCAGGGGGGTTCCACTAGGAATAATAAAACACACAGTTTGCAATTGAACAAATATAAACTTTATATAAACAGTTTAACACTGGGGCAACTAATACACACTTCACTCGTACACGAAGTGGCTAACGCTAGCAATTTATAGCCATCGTTGCCACCCACAGAGACCTCAGCAATTTACTAACAGATGCAGGCTCCAATTTGCTAGCGAATGGGACCATCGCTAGCAGTCATTTGCACTCTATTGCCAGGCGACTTTTCACTCTGTCTACTCCGCGAATTCACTAAAATGCGGATTTCACTGAACGTTACCTCTTTTGCCAGAGTTGCCAGCACCACCTCAGACCAGGCAAAGTGCTATAAAGCAGCTAGATCTTCTTCAATCATCTGTCACTTATATCAGCCATAAATGCATCAAACTTCCAAAAACGCTGGCGTCTAATCATTTTTTCAGCGTGATTGCCTGCAAAAGTCCTTACAAACTTTAGTTTGGGGAACCATTTTTTTCCAGACATTTCCTAACATATGGAAAATTCATTTTACAGTGGGCTCATGTGTAAGGCATTATATTAACTCTCTTGTCTTTATTAGGGCAGAGACACATACGGCGATTCTGAGATTAGTCGCCCGGCGCAACTAAGCTCCACAAACTGCTTTCCCTGCCTTTCCGCTGGCTTGAATGAAAATCCACTGGCTTGGATGGCACTCGGAGCAATTTATTTTCCGAAGTCGCCGAAAGTTGCCTCACGAGGAAACCCGCTGTATGCAAATTGACCTCAGTGCAAGATCACTAGCGAATTTTCGCTAGGCAGAAATGAATTCTAGCACATATTCGATTTGAAATGCTCGCACTGCTGCAGTAACTCTAGCGAAAAGTCGTCAGCGTTCGCTGCCCAGGATGAAACTCTGAATATTAGTGAATTGGCGTAGTCTAAACACATTTGCACCTGGCGAAGTGTGGCGATGGGCGGGAACCAGATGCTGGCGAAAATTCGCCAGTTAGTGAATCTGCCCCATAGGTCTACGGGAGATGTACGATCAGTAATTCAGACCTTTTTGGATAATGCATCCCATACCTGTATAACAATACAGTTATGCAGAATTTGTGCTTACTCATACCCATTATTAAATAAACCCAATGGTGTCATCTCAAATGTGACAATAGTCTTGTTTCTTGCTTTTTTTCTGAAGAGAAAGCTCCTGTGATCCTGCAAAATAAAACAAGTTTTAAGACAGTGGAGTGAGGCAGATTACCTGACTGTCTGCAGGACAAAACCTCTCCTGGGTAGCACTGGCAGATGATTGATGTGATGATTAATAAAACAGTCAGGAATATGACCTATGTATGCCAGAAATAGTACATCTGTCAATAGAAAAAAAAAGTTGCCTGGAAAATGGTTGCAATTGATTATTAGGTTGTACAGTATTTATTTGATTCAGCTGGGGCAGATCTGTTGTGTCACCTTGGAAACTGATGCATTTAGTCCCCAGTAGCTTGTCACTGCTGTTACACTGTGTGAATGACTGAGATATAATGGGTTACAATTTCACAGGGAATGTCATTACAATTAAACTAAGAATGTTTTCTGTGTCCCTGAAACAGAAATGTTTAACAATCTCATGGCAACTGGTAAAATAATTAGCATTTGAAACTGTAGTTTCACCTAATTGTAGTTGAAAATAATCATTGTCATATATATGGAGTAGATGACTGTAAATTATATGATATTTAGGGGGAATGTAATTAAAGTCACAAAGAGAAAAACAATTTGCACCAATAAGACTAAGGGTAGTACTACATAGACGTTTTCAGCTCAATCCGACGCGCTGCAACAAAACGCATGCGACAAATCGCGACGGCAGCATGCAGCGTCTGCATCTGACAGTCGTGTTGCGGCAGATCAATGCTGCAACTTCATCCGACATTTCTATCTCTTACCTTATTTCCGTCGCATGCAATTTGTTGCATGCGTTTTTTGTCGCAGCGCGTCGGATTTCACTGAAAACGTCTGTGTAGTCCTACCCTTAAAATCCACATCTCGCAATGTAATATTGTTCCTTAAACTGTTATTGCATTGTGATCAAAAAATGTAAAAAAAAATTGTTTCCTTGTAACGAAAAAAAACAACAACTTTTAAATCGCAAAGCTTTTATTAAGAAATTATTTACCGATTATCTGCATGTGCTCCTCTTTAGAAACTGACAGGGCGACAATCCATTGTGTGGCGCTGGATTTCTCCTCCCTGCAATCTATAAGAGATAGCCAGGGAGGAGAAATCGCGTGCCGCACAATGGATGGATGGATGGATAAAAGTTAAAACTGTCTTGTTGGTTTTTTTTCATTACAAAGAAGCAAATTTTTTTTTAAAAAAAAATGTATGTTACTGGTCCTTTAAGAATTGCTTGAAGGTGTCATATTCTTTTGGAGCAAAAATAACGACTTTTTCAGTAAGAAGTTTTAATACATTTAAAATATTCCGTATGAGGGCTCATATATGAACAGAACTTCACAGTACAGTTTTTTTGCCATGTTTTTTTACCCAGAATGCAGCATATATTTGTCACAATGCTAGTGTAATGGCAGGCGTATGCTAGGAACATGTGCTATTGATCTTACATATTTTGATGATTAGGGCACAATGATAAGAACATTTTTGGAGTGAGTACATTTAGGGGCAGATGTATGAAGGGTCGAATATCGAGGGTTAATTAACCCTCAATATTCGACTAGGAACTAAAATCCTTCGACTTCGAATATCGAAGTCGAAGGATTTAGCGCAAATCCTGCGATCGAACGATCGAAGGATTATTCCTTCGATCGAACAATTAAATCCTTCGAATCGAACGATTCGAAGGATTTTAATCCAATGATCGAAGGAATATCCTTCGATCACAAAAACTTAGGCAAGCCTATGGGGACCTTCCCCATAGGCTAACATTGACTTCGGTAGCTTTTAGCTGCCGAAGTAGGGGGTCGAAGTTTTTTTAAAGAGGCAGTACTTCGACTATCGAATGGTCGAATAGTCGAACGATTTTTAGTTCGAATCGTTCGAGTCGAAGTCATAGTCGAAGGTCGAAGTAGCCCAAAAAACACTTCGAAATTCGAAGTTTTTTTACTTCGAATCCTTCACTCGAGCTTCATGAATCGGCCCCCAAATGAAAGGTCTCGATGAATGCTATGACTGCAGTCTTAAATGAGTGCTATGATCTTCATTTTCTACCTGGGCAAAACATGTAAAATCTATTTCAGAAATGGTATATCTCCCCTACTTCCTGCAGAACACACCACACAGAAACTTTTTTATGACAGTGAAAGGGTCTTTTCCCAGCAGCAGTTTTATCTGGGGACCAAGGTCGTAAAACAGGCTCTGGGAAATGTATTCTAATGGGATTCTTACAATTTGCTGAAAATATAACTGGAGTTGTTTTAGATTCCATACCCTTTTCTGTCTGCCACTATATCAGATTGTCCTTTCCTACCCTAGGAAGTCTATCCCCAGATTGTTGTTGTTTAGAAAAACACAGACATAAAACTATGCTGCTATAGTTTATGGCAAAATAGTAAATAATCTAAAGGCATTTCAGTTTTCTCAAAGCTCATCTCATTGAAGTTTTCTTTTGCATCTATGGAATACGATAGACAGGTATGGGACCTGTTATCCAGAATACTTGGGACCTGGGGTTTTCTAGATAAGGGATACTTCCATAATTTGGAACTCTATACCTGTACATACAACTCTACAATGTTGCTTCCAGAGGACAAATTAATTACACGAAGGCATCCAAAATGATTGCCTCAATTACCAAAGGAAATAAGATTACCATTATTTTATGATAAGTTTAGCAAGGTACGTTTTTTTCAGGTCATGATAATGTAGATACATCATGCACAAAAAAGATGTATTATTTATTTGTTATTTATTCTTTCTTTTTTACCTCTAGCAGACTGAGATTATTTTATTGTATGCACCTGGATTGCTCTAAAAGCTATTTGAATAAATTAAATGAAGCATCTCAGCTTTCCACAGGTTGTTATGTGTATGAGCCTCTGTTCTTTTCAACCGGCTCACAGAATTGTTGCATAACCTGAATTATTTGGTAATGAACAGTGGAATTTAATTGCTGGACATGTCTAAATTAAGGTGCGTGCTGGGGTTTAGTGCTATGGAGTATGTAGTATCTCTTCAGATTCAGCATATGAAATATTTTGCTAATTACTGTATCTGGGTTGTATTAGTGTTTGAATAGTCTCATTACCTACGGATATGCACTGCATTTATTCACTCGCACACTCTAGCAGTCTCTGCAGGGCAATCATTTTTTGTATGTGTATACAATTTTAATTACTTCAAATGTCATGTACATTGTCCATCCTAAAGAAATGAAAAGCAAAAGCTGAAGATTATAATTAAATGTACACAACTGGCTATTATATCTAAAAGAGATGCATAAGCCTTTTTGCTGAGCACCAGTGTAATTACCATCTAGGGTCTAGTTTAATATTCTGAGTAACCAATAAGCAGAAAACAGCTCTTTCAAGTAAACTATCCCAAACCGTGCATAATCTATTTTCTTTTCCAGTCTGTGTAACACATTGTGTATTTCAAAAATAAAATTGATGCCATTATAGGCGCCAGTTGGATGAACCATGGAAGATTATACCTCAAATCATAAACTCCTAAACCCACCAAATCCATAGTACTACATGTTTAAAGGCCTCCACGTCCAAACTTCACCTCCATTCACCTGTTCCAACATTATCTGACCATATCATTGGCTGCAAACACACAACCCTGGGCACCAGCATAGAGAGGTGGTCAGGAGGAAGGAGGAATAAGCTTGTGGAACACTGGCAAAGCTCAACAGGCATAGCAGCCAAAAGGGACAAATTCCCCTTGGGGAAAAAAATCAATGCACATTCCCTGGTCCCCTGTCTCATAAGTAATTGTAATGGAAATGAAAGTCACTCACTTCCAAGATGGCGACGGCGTCCGAAATGGCGACCCCTTGCCTCTCCATGTGGATCCTGCTGGTCGCATCGATATGACGCCAGCGTCTTCCCGCCTGCCGATTGGTTGCCGGCGACGGAATGGTCGCCGGCGTCAGAACGTGCGCCAGCGCATAAACGCCAACGTCAGAACGTGCGCCGGCGTCTAAACGCCAGCGTATGGACGCCAGCATCAGCATCATGATACCATTGCGCCCAAACTTTGGCGCCAATCCTGGTCTATATAAAGCCTTCTGGACACTGCAGACATTGCCCAAGTATAGGTTTAACTTCGTGTATTCCTGGGTGTGTTATTTCTGATTGATTCCTGTGTACCAACCTTGCCTGTTATTTCGGATTGACCCTTCGCTGCCTGGATTGAACTATTGCCTGGACTCTGACTACTCTCTTGCCTCACCCTTCTGATACCACAAACTTTGGTTAACTACCTGCCTCCTCCTTGGTCCGCACTCCAACTGTGCCTTCGGGCTCTTACAGTAATCCAGTATCTATGCTAGTGCATGTATATATACAGAAACAGGGGTTTTTAGCTACAAAATTTTGATCATAAAATTGGTAAGCCACCATACCACGTCAAGGTAAACCCAACAAATTCCCCTTTGCCAGTCTACCTGGGGTAGCAATGGTTTAAAATGTCCAGTTAAAGTTCTGGGACCTAAGTTCATTGCATTGCACTAGAGCAGTGCCCCCCAACTAGTGGCTCATGACCAACATGTTGCTCACCAACTCCTTGGATGTTGCTCCCAGTGGCATTAAAGATGGTGCCTTTTTCAATTCCTGCCTTGGAGACAGGTATATTGCCAAATAGAGCCTCATGTAGGCTGCCAGTCCATAAAGGAACTACCAAATAGCCAAAAGCTTATTTGGCTCCCCCTTAACTTTTTTCTTGTTTGTGTTGCTCTCCAACTATTTTTACATTTCAATATGGAGTTGGAAACCCCTGTGCAAGAGCTAGCCCTGGGCTTGAAGTATACTATTTCCAAAACTGCATTTTCACTAGACCACCAAGTCCAATTTTTTTTTAGATTTTAGATGGATCCTTTAATCCATCCATGTAGTGACGTCTGTGTCTGAAGCCAGTACCATATAGGGCAACGGGGCCCAGGTGCAGGCCATGCAGCCAGGCCCCCCACCCCCTCCGGAGGAGATTTTTTTTTGCTGGATTTGTTTCCCGCGCGAACCGCCGGTGGGCCTGAGGGGTTGCGGGCCCTGGTAGTTCTGCCACTGTCTGCAGCCAATTTGTCTATAATGTAGCTACTGCCCTGCTGAGCCTGTGTCTCCAAAAAAAAAAACTGCACTCTCTGCCCGATTCCATTGAATATATATTGTAGGGGGTAAAGTCTGCCTTAATTAAATGGCCAACTGATTCTCTTTCACTAGGGATAGAAAGGAACCCAGAGATCTTGTGTTTAGTGCTGGAAAATAAGGATTATTAAAGAATTAGTAAGAATTAGTAAAGATACTAACTTTTTTAGAAAAAAAATTTTGATAAAAATGTCAATTTGTTAAACACTTTCCTGGCAGCCAGAAAAGTGAAAAAAAAAACTTGAACTGCTGGGAATGGTTCCGGATTCCCCATATTAGTAAATGTGTCCCCATTTTCACTCTGGTGCTGTATCTGCCTTAGTGAACGCGAGCAGGACATGCACTAAACATAAACTGTAGGGTGACCTCAGTAAATCTGTGTTTCTTAGGATAATGATAAATGATACCTGATGTATGTTATTTTGCTGACTTTATTCTCCCATGTATTTCATGGAGGAAGGAAAAGTACCGATGTAGGTTGCATGCTAATATGACAGTCATTCTTTATAGTTTCAAGACACAGCTGGAAGTTGATTAGTAAGTTAATGCATAGGATAGAAATAGATCATTGCGGCGATAGCAGCTGATTCTAAAACGGAGGTATGAACTGAACTGGTAATACATTACTGGAAACCTCTTAAATCATATTCAACCTTAGCATTTCAGTTACATTTTGTTTGAAATGAAGATGGTTTAAAGGGGCAGTATACAGTATCTGTCCTTGTTCAACATGAGTTCAATTTTTGTTTGAATCTACTCTATGGTTAGTCCTTCCGAAGAAAATAATTAGGCCTGCTGTATATCTATAGTATTATTTGGTATTATTTATTCCTCTCAATAATTAAGTATAAATGTAAACAAAAAAGCTGGAATGTGTCTTCATGAATAATTTTATTAAAAGCTAGTGCTCTCTAAAAGTGTAGTAGTAGTGTTGTATTAGTAGAAGACTCTTTATAAATAGAAATGTTGTGGTGAATATTGACTTCCATTTGTACAACTATGTTGTCAATAGTCCACTGTGCCAAGTCACTGGATTGTATTTAGTCTATCTGTTTAATAACTATAATACTATATAAGATTTATTGAAACTGGTGTGTTTAACTATTTAGTTATAACTTTGTATGCATTTCCCTCTCTGTCTTGCAGAACCAGGGGATCCCTGACCCATGCTGTCATCTAGTAACTGGAAAAAGTAGCACAAATAAAACTAATATTAAATTATATTAAATGGGATGTATACCACCTTTTTCAAGATCGGTGGCTTTGTGCTAAACATACCTTTTGACTATTGTTTTAATTAGGAAATAGGTGCTATTTTTGTTACTTATTGTACTCAACATGCCAAAATCTAAAATTTGAAGTAAAATTTCATTCTTTTCCTGTTCTGCAGTTCCCTGAAAAAGCCCTCTGTATAAACAAACCCCTCCCTTTCTGTAAACTGAAGCCTGTTAGGCTATGCGATAAGGAGCATCGTGTTATACCCTTCTGATAACCTGCAATATATTGTATTTTATAAAATATGTACTATAAATAAAAAAGTATGTATTGCAGACTGCTTATAGTTTTCTTGAATCTCAGCTTTTCTTAAGTGCTTCAAAATGTTTATATCACATTAAAAGTAGAACTCATACATTACAAGGAGTAGAATTAGAGAACAATGAATGACAATCCAGGAGGATTAAGATTGGATGGAGTGAATATGACATAAATTAGTTATGCTCAACCTGCTGTTGCTAAACTATAACTCACAAAATCCAAGGCTACTGGAGGGATGCTAGAGTTGCAGGTTGTAATAATGACCCCAGCACATGTAAAAAGTTGGACAGGCCTTGTTTCTTTGCAATAAATACAGAGTCTGATCATCTTATTTAGTAAATAAATACAAAGTTGGCATGAAGAAACCAGATGTTAAAATAGTGGGACTATTTTCTGCAGCAGGTACATTTCCTTCTTGTGCAGAGATTATTAATTTTCTCTGTCCTCTAAACCCCTCACTGCACATCTTCCACAGCATTCATTTTCTCTGTCAGTTTTGTAATTAAAATTAAAAACCACGCACTGGCACGTTTTAACATCAGTAATTAAAATCTGCAGTTCTCTAAATGTACTTTACAAGGAATATGGCATAACGTATACTTATTTAAGCACTTGTGCACATCCGCACATATTTATTTATTTTCAAACTAACAACATGGATTGCCACTTATTAATAGGATACCGCACTTGAATGCACATAGGCTTTTATCTGGAAATACGTTTTATCACCAATTGACAAGCTTGCATATATTTCTAGAGATGTGTACTAACTCATCAGTAAGATAATAATCCTGTTCTGATAGTGCCAGTCCTCTCCCTGGTCATTATGATGAAGTGAAAAGTTGAAGAAGGTCTTAAAATGACAAGACTGCTGATCAAGGGAAAGCATGAAAGATCCAATGATACAGAATAATTGATGATACATTTTTAGACTAAGCAATAAATCCATGATCAATTGCACGGATTTTTATCATTAAAGAGAATTAACTTTCAATGATGTCTATATACAGTCGACTCTACAAAGCAAGTGCACTTTTTGTTTTTAAATAAGCATGCATAGTTCAACGGATTAATATTTTCTTTAAGATTTTTAAAAAAGCCTAAATAGGTCTCAGTGTTCCTAAATCCTAACAAAGCTTCATATTTGACACTGATTATTAGAGGAAAAGGAAAGGTTAAATTACCCAGCAACATGTGCATTTGTACCAAAGCACTTGGGATTCAGCGTGTAGGAGATTTGACAGTTGTTTCAATCTCCTGTGACAAGTCTCCAGTGCTCCACCAAAGTCAAGTGCACTCATGTGTGTGTGCTCCAGCAGTTGGGAGAGCAGAGTGGGGGCATGGGTGACTGTTGGCCTTGGGGTGCTGGAGGAGCAAATCCAGCGATGCCTTTAACCTATATTAAGCAATCATCAATTAGCTTTGGTGAATCTACTGCAGTTAGATTAAAGATTTCTAAGAGATGGTGCTTGATACTTTACAGATGGATCACACAAAAGGAAATTCAAAAGAGTCCAGAATATGTAACGGTAAACAAAGTTCAGAGTCCAGATAGTATTCTGGAAAGTGGTGAAATGTGGTGCAGTTATTAAAAATGGATTCTCAAATTGGCTCAATGATACACATTTAGTGGTCATGCCCGAAACTCGCCTCATTCTGATTACAAGTCTTTGATTTATTATCTAACATTATTACTAAATACCCTACACCATTGAATTCATCACTTGCTTTGCTTAATTTAGACATAGAACCATTGAGAGCACGTCAAAAATTTCTAGTAGTCCATATTCTATCCGCGGCTAGACTAATGATCGCCCAACATTGGAAATCTGATGAATCTCCGGTATTTTTAGAACTTCTCAACTTACTACGAATGACAGAGAAACTGGAATGTTATGAATCCAAAAAAAAAAACACTCTCTCCCAAACATTATGCGAAACAGTCAGCCTGGACTACTAGTAATCAACCAAAAATGGGGTCATAATATCATTATTACTGTTAATCTTGGGGAGCATATTTTATTTTCTATTTTTTCTCTCTCTTTTACTTTTCTATTTCTTACACTTTTCTTTCCCTTTTTACGTTAATTCTTACAGATACATTGTCAAATGACGTATATATATATATTTTATTGCCATTGTATATCCTGTGATGCCTATGTATGTCATTGCAAAAACTTTAAATAAAAAAAAAAGTCTCAAAACTATAGGCCGGTTAGTCTGACGTCAGTGGTAGGAAAGTTTTTCAAAGGGGTATAAAAGGATAAGGTACTTGACTTCATTGCAAATCATAATACTGCCAGCATGATTTTATGCATCACAGATCTTATCAGACTATGTAATTACCTTTTATGAGGAGGTGCACAATTGCATGTGTTTTAAGCATTTCACGTCATTTCCAGATTGCAAATCTAATAACAGCCACAGTTATCCTGGAATTGAGGAAAAATATGGTACATTGTGGATTTAAAATGCTGCACACTAACTAGGAGATTTAGAAGTCCACAGAACCAAAGTATTATTATTATAAAGTAATGCAATAAAAGTGCAAAATGCAGATATTAGGGCCACATTGTAGATACAAATTAAAATAGAAAGTAGCACATTTACCCCAGCAATACTCAGTGCCTGATGAGTATTTAAATATAGCGAGAGAAAAGCTTAACAATGCTGTAAGAAAAAAAAACGGGGGTATTTAGAAGTCCATATAGCCCATATTATATTCACATTCTAAAAAGTCCATCATATAAAACTCCTTTCACGCTAAATCAAATGAAATAACTGGTTAATTCTGTCTCCCATGTTCTACCTACCCATGCCAGGAATGCAAATGGAAAATGTGTAGAATTTGCTAGAAGGATTGGCAAGAGACTTTAAAAGTGAATATAGAACATGATATTTAAACGTCATCGACTTCCACTGTGAAGCCAGCAACCTGGTATAACATAGAGTAACCAGAACTGGAGTCAACTGTGGTTGTTGATTGAAAATCCCAAGAGAAAATGATTCATCTAGAGTCTCCTCTGGTGTACAAATGTGCACATAGATTGTCTCCTGTGATGCATGAAGGGAGACATATCAGCTACGAACAGAAGGCCTTATGATGTCCAGCTTGGAGGAATGAATGGATGTGTGTGTAATGGAATAGTTGAGAGCATAAAACTCTTTCATTAAAAAACAATGTAGTAATAGATGACAACCGGGAAAATTCTTTTCAGGTTTTAAGGTCATCTTTTCAGGCAGATATGTTTTTAGAAATACCATGTATTTCTTAGAGACAACAGGGAATAAACCTTACCTTACCTTAATGATATTGTATTGAACCTCACAGTATATAAAGCCTTGCTTTCATTATCTTTATTGCATTATAAAGATTGTGTTTTTATTTTTAAATATTGTCAAATGGATATTTGTTATATTGAATGTATTTTTCCATGTTTTGACCCAATCGGGCACAGCAGATATAAGTTAGTGCAGACATGCTGGTGGGGAACATATTAGACTTGGCACATAGATGGAATGTGGACATGCCCCTAAGGGAGACATCAAATGCAAAGTTTCCTTCTATATAGAGAGCTGTGATCTGCACATTGCACCATGCTCTGGACACACTTTCAAATGTGCAGATGGCACAAGACTGCTGAGTGTAGTAGCTTTGTAAAGTTTTTATCTTTGCAAACTACATGGAAGCCAAAGGGCATTTTGTTTACAGTTTTGTTCACATAAAATGAATTGATGTCAATGAGGTTTTTTCTGCTGTGCTGCTGTGTTTTTCACTGTGAATATTTTCTCGCCAAAGTTTTGCTTGCAAGTTTTATGAACAAATTTGCAGCAAATCCATGCATGGCAAAAAATGTTGCTTATCGCTACTCACAATACAGTAAAGTTCCAAGATTTGCCTAATGGCTGCAGATTTAAAGCCACGCTACTATTCAAGAAGGTACAGTATAATTGCTGTATAGGGGACCCATGGACTGAGCTTGGCAGGGGTAGTGGGACAGGACCATGACAGGATTGGGAATAAGTTTTACCAGGTTAGGGAGTTTTGTGGCTCATGGTAGGTGTAGTTGATGGTGAGGGATACAGATCTTTCAAATGAGATAGGCAACAGATCTTGCCAGTTTTAATTTTGCAGCTCCCATCTGCCCTCCCTACTTGTGTGCAGTTTTTGGTGGGGGGGGGTTAGGCAGAATATATCATTATGGTTGTTACAGGGAGTGAGTAAAGGGAAGCAGAATTTTAGGCTTGAGGCTAGTAGTTGTGGCAGTAAGCTGTGAGAAGTGAGGCGTAGTAGCAGAACAAATTTGGCTCTGGACACAGGAGTTTTGACCAGTGACCTGGGTCTGTACAAATGCAGACATCAGTGGCTAGAGTGTTATCAGTTATAGTTATACAGGTATGGGATCCATTATTCAGAACTTCTGTTATCCAGAAAGCTCCAAATCACGGAAGGCTGTCTCCCATATAGACTATATTTTATCCAAATGCTTAAAAATTATTTCATTTTACTCTGTAATAATTAAACAGGAATTGTACTTGATCTAAACGAAGAAAGAATTAATCCTTACTAGAAGCAAAACCAGCCTATTGGGTTTATTTAATGTTTACTTGATTTTCTAGTAGACTTAAGGAATGAACTTAAGATCTGTTATCCAGTAAAGCCCAGGTCCCAGCATTCTGGATAGGTTACATACCTGTATGATATACTGTATTATGCTAGTGGTGTTAACGTGTTTCAAGTAAAGGTAATGTTGAGTATATTCCAATGTTAATTTTTGATAACATTTCCTGTTGCTTTTTAACCCAAAAAACATTTTTGAAAAAAAGATATGGGAATGTGTTTTATTATCCATAATCTTTGGGATGGTATTGCCAGGCTTTCCATAAGCAATTGTACTACTACTTAATTTACTAGAAAACATTTAAACCAAACCCAATAACACTTTCTTGAGATCATCACAGACTTTTGCAATACAGGTATGAGATCTATTATCCAGAATTCTCAGAACCTGAGGCTTTTCCAGAATTAGGGGTCTTTCGGTAATTTGGATCTACTAAAAAAAATTATTTAGACACTAATTAAACCCAACTGGATAGCTTTGCCTCCGATAAGGATACATTTTATCTTAGTTGGAGTCAAGTTCAAGGAACTTTTATTATTACAGACAAAAAGTAAATAATTTTGCAAAATATAATAATTTGATCAAAAATGGAATCTATGGGATTCAGAGCTTTCTGGATAACTGGTTTCTGGATAACGGATACATAAAAGGCAAATCAAACAAACATTAAGGGGCCGATTCATCAATAGTCGAATATCGAGGGTTAATTAACCCTCGATATTCGACTGGGAACTAAAATCGTTCGACTTCGAATATCGAAGTCGAACGATTTTGCGCAAATCCTTCGAATCGAACGATTCGAAGGATTTTAATCCAACGATCGAAGGAAAATCCTTCGATCAAAAAATCACAGGCAAGCCTATGGGGACCTTCCCCATAGGCTAACATTGACTTCAGTAGGTTTTATCTACCGAAGTAGGTGGTCGAAGTATTTTTTAAAGAGACAGTACTTCGATTATCGAATGGTCGAATAGTCGAACGATTTTTACTTCGAATCGTTCGAATTCGAACGAATTTAACCAATTCGATGGTCGAAGTACCCAAAAAATACTTTGAAATTCGAAGTTTTTTACATTCGAATTCTTCACTCGAATTTTGTAAATCTGCCCCTAAGATTTATTTTGTTTAACTAGGACACTATGGCAAAATGTAATTTCCAAATAATAGATTCCATACCTATTATTGCCCACATGTGCCCTTCCTCTCCTACACTGTATAAGCATGCTCTAACGTTTGTCAAATACTTGCAAAACACTTGCAAACAATGAAGCCTATAGTTATATAGTCATATAGTGATGTGCTGAGTTAACAGATATGACTGGTAACAGAAAGTAGCTGAGCTCTGAAAAACAGCATTTTTAGCACAGTTATTTGTATTCAGCAAGGGTCTTTCAATGACATGTATCACAGGCACCTTTCTCTTCCTTCTGACATATTTTATGGTTGTTTACACTGGGTTTAAATGCACGCTGATCTATTCTCACAAGGGTACAGAGACAGGAAAAGTTTAGGGCTACTGTCGTCCTTGTGGAACTGACTGATGAAAGAGCAGCCATTGCTGTAGAAATAGTCAGGCTTAGATACTCAAGCAAAGGGCAGTTATTGTAGCTTTTTACAGTTCCGTTTTAAAAAAATGGCAATTTAATTTGTAATTACCTTCATGATTTTTATCAGTCTTAAGTTCCCTCTCGATTATTACTGCAGACAATTGGCAAAATGAACTGGCAGATAGAATTTAGGGGGCAGCAATCCACTGCAGACAATTTTAAATCAAGTAAAATAAAAATGGTTTATTAGACACCAATTCTTGTCAGATGTGAGGATGCTTCTCAGGATATGAACACTTTGCAGGATAAAAATATCAAGGAGGATTTCTTTAAAGCCAGATCACCCTATTTTCACACTAAATCTGTTATGGGAGTAGATAGAATGCCCGTGTGGTGTGAGCCAGGAACTGGGAACGTCGGGGCCATGACCGGGCTAGGAAGGAGGGAACCAGAAGAGGGTGTTAGGGATTATGGGTATTGTAGTTATGAAAGTTAATAGTTAAATATTAGATAAATGCGATTGTACATTGCCCTACATGTAACTGTTTTGGTTATTGGGTTATTGGGATATTTGCGGCTCAAGGGACCCCACCCCATTTGTGAACCTTCCTCCCCCCGCCCCATGTACATACTCTTTCTGCCACTAGAAAATGTTCCTGCTACCCTGAAGACTCCAGGCAAACAGTAGGGTCCCACCTATTGCTCAGCAGGCCCAGTCCAGCCCTACATGAAGGAATCAAATACTTTATCTCGGCAGTCGTGGAAGATGCAGTAGGGTACAACTGATGGCACTTGCAGTTCAGAAATAACTGGAGAGAAGCAGTTTGTTACTGATATAGGTGCTGTATCACAGCAGGCAAGGTATACTTATTTCAGCATGCTAAACACTTTATACTGAAACTATGTGATGCCTTTATACTGTAAGGCAGTGTATCTTGCGAGTTCAGCCTCTCATATCAGACCTGCTTGCAAATCTGTAATGCCTAAGTGAGCTATTCGCTTCCATACCCTGTAATGTAAAATGTCAGACTTCTCTTTTCTCTGCCCTGAAATGAATCTTAAAGATCTTTAGGGGGTTTTTCAAAGAAAGGACATTGCATTCACATTGTCTGGTTTCATTTTATCTGTGAAGACAGTGAACAATTATTTAAACAATTATTTAAACAATTATTTTTGCTGATACTAGTGACTTCCCATTAATTTTTCCAGGGAAACCTCATTTAAGGGTCTTGGTCCCAACTAAACAGCAATCTTCCCATGACTAAAAAAATGAACTCAGGACCCCAGAGCTGCAAGGCAAATGTGCTACCCATCCACCATGAATTCTATTGTATGTTACGATATGAAGATTGGAAAATATTCTTTCTGGGGAAATATACATAAAGCGAATGTTATTTTAAAGATAAGAGAAAATCACCTTGAGTGGGTGTGGTTTAAATGGGATGTGGTGAAAAGCTGGTGTGCCGGGTTTTATCTACAATATGTGCAACCATCATTGCAAAGTGTGCCACAAAAAGTTCTTACCGTTCTTGCCAATCCAATGCTAAAACCTCTCATTTGACAGGGGAAGGAGATTGGGATTAGGTTTTAGACTGTGATATACAAAAAAGCACTTCTAGAACTTCCAGTCTGAACAGTGAAGGAGATTTATGGTGATTCTCTTGTGCTTCAGTACACATAGAGATACACAATGCACTTTTCAAGCCTTTGACAAGGGAGGAGATTTAAGGTAATTTGTTCTTAGTGCAGTTGCTTTCCCAGTTACCGTTTGTGTCTCACAGCTAAGTGCAATATTTAAAAGATGTATACAGGTATAGGATCTGTTATCCACAATGATCGGGACCTGGGGTTTTGCGAGTAAGGGTTCTTCATACCTTTTAAGTCTACTAGAAAATCATTTAAACATGAAGGGGCAAATTCATCAAGGGTCGAATATCGAGGGTTAATTAACCCTCGATATTCGACTGGGAATGAAAATCCTTCGACTTCGAATATCGAAGGATTTTGCGCAAATACTGCGATCGAACGAAGGAATAATCATTCGACCAAAAAAACTTAGCCAAGCCTATGGGGACCTTCCCCACAGGCTAACATTGGGTTCGGTAGCTTTTAGGTGGCGAACCAGGGGGGTCGAAGTTTTTTCTTAAAGAGACAGTACTTCGACTATCGAATGGTTGAATAGTCGAACGATTTTTAGTTCGAATCATTCGATTCGCAGTCGAAGTCGTAGTCGAAGGTCGAAGTAGCCCATTCGATGGTCGATGTAGCCAAAAAAACACTTAGAAAGTTTTTTTACTTCAAATCCTTCACTCGAAGTTAATGAATTGGCCCTGAAATAAACCCAGAAGGCTGTTTCTTCCAATAAGGATTAATTATATTTTAGTTTGGATCAAGTACAAGGTACAATTTACATGTTTAGTGGACTTTTCTGATGAACGATCATTCTCTACTAAATTGTTAGTGCAATAGTGCTTTACTTGAATAAAGGTACAGGTACTATTTTACACAATGGGAGTGAGACCCTTCTTTTATGTTAGCCTCCCATTCATTTTTAAACATGCACTTATTTTACTTCCATAGATTTCTGGTGGCTTGCCTGTGGTTAAGAATGCAAGAAGACACACAAATGTGCTTATCAAACTTCTAAAGCTTTGACAATGAAATAAGATGTGGCAGACAAATATAACAAATATTAAGAACATTAAGCAACTAAAAAAATGCCTTACCCTTTAAACAAAACAGGGATAGTTTGTTCATATATTGCAATATATTCAAGCAGGCCAACTACATCAAAGTCATCCCTGGCCAGGGTATACATTCCATATAATTCATCAACACTTTTCATCTGGAGAAATGACAAGCAGGGTTATGGCCTAGTCCCCTTTCTACACAATAAGCCAACCAAAGCTCCTAAACCGAACACATCTAAGTGTCCCTATGTGTGAATATGCCATAAACATGCTATTAATATTCTGTTACCGATTCTTATCGGTTTGGCAACTTTAGCCACCATATGTCATAAAAGTAGTAAGTTTTTTCACAGGAGCATAGCAGTAAAGAAGAAATTTAACAAGTAAATGCAGTAAATGCTACTGCCGATTGGTTACTATTGGTTACTGCTCCTGAGCATACCTTTTATTTTTTTATAGGTCTGCAGGAGCATGCATGGTAAAGCTAGGTCTGCGATTTGCTTTAAATGCACATGCTCCTGCTAGCTGTGCAGCTCTGCATATTCATGGCAGGTTCACACACTTTTTAGGGGCCGATACACTAACTTCGAGTGAAGGATTCGAAGTAAAAAAACTTCGAATTTCGAAGTGTTTTTTGGGCTACTTCGACCATTGAATGGGCTACTTCGAACTAAAAATCGTTCGACTATTCAATAGTCGAAGTACTGTCTCTTTCAGAAAAAACTTCGACCCCCTAGTTCGCCATCTAAAAGCTACCGAAGTCAATGTTAGCCTATGGGGAAGGTCCCCATAGGCTTTCCTAAATTCTTTTGGTCGAAGGATAATCCTTTGATCGTTGGATTAAAATCCTTTGAATCGTTCGATTCGAAGGATTTAATCGTTCAATCGAAGGATTATTCCTTCGATCGAACGATCGAACTATTTGCGCTAAAATCCTTCGACTTCGATATTCGAAGTCGAAGGATTTTAATTCCCAGTCGAATATCGAGGGTTAATTAACCCTCGATATTCGACCCTTGGTGAATCGGCCCCTTAGTGTTAAATGTGTTGCAGGGAGGGTGTTTAGAGCAGGGGGCAATGGTAGCCGGTGGAAAGGGACTGAGGCTTATGGGAGGGTTTTTTTTCCTTTAAACCCATACCTTACACTTTCTAAAAACACTAACCCTTACATTAAAAATGAGCCCTGGCAGAGAGTGTACAAACAATCTTGTCACTATGTAGGAAATATTTTGGTAATGAATTTGCTGAATTTCTGCAACTATAATTGGATTAGATTGCCTTAAAATTGTGTCTACCCAGTGAAATGTTGCAGGTTCACCTTAGGCTATACTGTTGTCTTATCTTATCAGATAATAAAGCTGCTTTATGTCACTTAACCTCATTTAAGTATTGCTTGCCAGTTAATGCCAGCTGGAAGGCTGTTTTGCAGCCACCAATCATTTTGCAGAGGGCAGGAGTGCGAGGTCTACTTTTAGTGATGTTGTCCCATCATGATCTACATTTATAAAACCATTGTTAGCATTCTGTTCAATGGAAATTATTACTTACATATTATATTGATTTATGAGAGACTGTACATTGCTATATTTAATAAAAAAATATTTATGTGAACTTAACAGAATAAATATCTGAAATAAAGCATGAAATAGGAGGGTGATTTAGACAAGCTGTTTGTTGACAGTGTCTTGAGATCTACTGATCACCAGCTAAAGGTCTACTGGTAGATCCCGATCCTCCTTTTGGGCACCCCTGGCATAGGGCATGCTACTAGTCCTTGCTTTATGTCTGGCAGCCTAACAGCTTTTTGAAAGGCCTAATTACATCTGCAGTGCCATGTACAATGTGCAGAGCTTAGAAACACACTTCCATGATTATGTTTTTTCAGAATTCTTATATATTTTGTCTTGGTGTCTACCTGTGAAACCTGGGCTATCACTGAATAAGTGTTTATACATTGTACTTGTACCATGTTCCTGGTAGTTTGAAGTCCAAGTCAACTCTAGCCGTAGCTGCTATCCTAAACAAACAGATAGAGTTTTACTTAGGTATGGTAAAACATTCTACAGAATAAATATAGTATTCTTGCTTGCACTATTGCAGCTTAACTATTGGCAATAAAATGCCTCCGTAGCTTTCCTTCTCCTTTAATTTATTTTCATATAAGCCATGTCTTGGTTTGATTTAAATTACTCAGTTGTCAGAAACCAATTATAAATCAAACTATAAGCAATGATTCAAGCTCTCCTGTCTCTCCTGAGAATATATAAGATACAACAGTAGGGATGTAGCGAACCGCCGATAATGTGTTCGCGAACGCCGTTCGCGAACACCGGCAAAAAATGCGAACAGTTCGCGAACAGTTCGCGAACAGTTCGCGAACTTCGAACATCCGAAAATCGTTCGATTCGAACGATCGAAGGATTTTAATCGTTCGATCGAACGATTTTCGTTCGAATCGAACGAAAATCGTTCGATTTTAGCGACCGAATGGTCGAATGGTCGAACGATTTTGACGCGAACGCCTATTGGCGAACGTCGCGCGACGTTCGCGAACTTGCGGCGGACGCGAACAGCCGATGTTCGCGCGAACAAGTTCGCCGCAGAACAGTCCGCAACATCCCTATACAACAGCGTACAGAACACTTTATCAACATAACAAAGATTGCAGAATAAATCAGAAGCGCCCTGTCCACAAGAGTGTATTGCTTGCTTTTTGGTACACTTATTTACTATATACACATGCCCACACATACATATATATTGTAGAACAGTAGCTGGGGAGACTTTAATGGAAAATAATATCTCTCCCAGAATGCTCTATGTATTAGAGGAAATATGGAGCTGTGTTCACTGAGGCTGGAAAATCCAGTGCGGGAGTTGGGATTGGGTGGAAAAGGGAGGGGTTGAGAAATCTCCCTCTATGAAGTAGGAAGAGAGCGAAAGAAAATAGCTAGCATTCACTTACCCTGACACAGTGAGCAAAGATGCAATCACCATGTTTTTTTCCCAATAATACACCCGTTTTTACCAGAATTCATACAACCCAATGCAGGTGTTGAATCCAACTAAAATCTGTGCAATTTTCTTGTCCTAATAGTGGCCAGGACACTGTCAAAAAGCTGCCAGTAAACCAGACACTTTGGGTATCAGAAAAATAAATAGCGATTTGTTAATTTGCTGAACACCCTATTGTGAATAAAAGACAGGTACAGACCAGCTATAAAAAATTACATTGGGTGTTGCTGTCTCTTCCTGAATAAAGATATTGTCACGTCTACCATTTAAGTGATTTTTCAATACATATATTCCACTATTATGCATCTAGATCAAGTATCCCTTTGCTAAATGAACGTTGCTACAGCATCCCAGTTACTAAATGTACTCAGTGGACTTACTAGCAAATACCATCCTTTATTCCAAGTCGACATTTTCGTCCTGTCAAAAGGCCCTTTCCCTAGACTAGCACTGGGTGCACTGATTAACTGTGGATTTTATGTGTACTGCAAATATGTTTCTTTTTTTTTATCAAACCAAGTGCTCTGTTATTTCTTTTCTATTCCATAACAAATAGACAAATAGTAAAATCAAGCGATATATACATCAAAGAATTTCAGCCATCATATATTACTTTGCAAAGCACAAAGAGAAGCAAATATTGAGGCTTGTTGATTTTTGGCGAGAAACAACTATGCATCAAACTTTCCCTAGAAATAGTGGTGTTATATCGCCATCTAGAGTAAAGACCCATGCATGCATCTGCATACAGTACATCGATTCTGATTCTTTTATAATATACACAGCAGCTAATTTCTTAACCGCAGCAATTCCACAATAATTGGTAACTGTGCAAATACCCCATGGGCCTTTACTTCTCCCAACAAGTTAAATGTGGAAGTAGCGAAGAAATTCCAAAATATGACATTTTGCTTTCTGGCCGTGCCTGCAGTTATTATTAGTGACCTCTCAAACAATCTCATAAATCTATAACATTTCTGGAAATGTCCTCAAAACAATGCTCTATTTTTTTTAATAAATACTGGGAGTCAGTTACTAATGTGAAATAGCCAGCTGTGCAGAATGGGAAACAAACAAACATTTATTATGCAAAGACTGTACTCTGTTGTGAAGCAGAACATTCAGTATTATGTCTGGGATAATTTAATTGAGAAGAATTAGAAGACTTGCCAAGTCCCTGTGAATTCTAGAAATAGGTTAGTGCTCCTGTGGGATGCTCACAGAAGAATCCCTGCCATGAAAGGCTTAATAATATTCCTTTGTTTGGCTCCCACAGGAGAGACGCAATGCCTTAAGAGACTATACATGATGTCCTTGCTTTACAGTGTAGATTATAGATGAAGGTTAATTGTGTAAATGTGAGCTTCTTACTCAAGGCTTTTTTAAAAGATGTTAAAGTATCCATTGTATTAATATTATTGCCCAACACTAAGAATGTGTTGAACAAGGTAAATACTGAACATGACAAGTAATGTGACTAATACTTAAATAATTATCTCGACATATATGTGCTGAGACCCTGGCCGATAGTTCATGTCAGGATAATCTCAATAAGAATATGAGTCATTTGGATAGATATTCCCATGTAGAGAAGGGAGCACATTAATCCCATTGCCCTACCCCATCTAATACACATTAAATGGTGGGACTATATTAAGCTATTAACACTCACATCTGTTGCTGACCAAGTTGCCTATATTACTCCCTACCAACATCAGCAGCAGCAGGCAATTCTGAAATAGTTATAATTATATTAATAATGAACCTTCTTCTGAATTAATACAATATACTACATGTTTTTAAAGGCCTAATGGAACAACTGAGGGCCTATCGTAACCATCCCTGCCCTACTAACTGGTCTTCCTGACTCCCACCTCTCTCCCCCACAATCAGTATTAAACTCTGCTACTAGGATCCTTCTGCTCTCTCCTAAGAGGGAACCTGTTAAGCCCCAATTAAAATCCTTAGCATGGCTGCCTTTTAAGCAAAGAATAGCATATATAATTATTCTGCTAACATTCAAAGCCCTCACTGCATTTCTTCTCTCAGATCCACCGTCTTTTCATTACACCCGCAGCCAATGCCACCTCTCGTCTTAAACCTTTCTATCTTACTGCTCCTTACCTCTGGAATTCCATCCTCCGTAAGAAGCACTCTCAATCTCTTAAAGAAAGAACTCAGATTCTACCATTTGGAGCACTAGAACATTAGTCTAGTCCTCCTGGCACTTAAGGGAGAACTAAAACCTAAAGTTAAAAAAACCGTACTCCCTACCCTACATAGACCCCCTCCTTCCTCCCCCAGCCAAAGTGTTACTATGGGCAAATGCCCCTAAGTCTTTATTTACCCCTCCGTGCAGATTCTGTCCAGCGGAGTTCACGGGCGCCATCTTCAGCCACTTCGGTAATCTTCAGAATGAGTTTCGTCGCATGCACAGTTGTTGCGAAACAGGAAATTGCTCCAACTGCACATGCATCGATACGGCACTTACTTCCCAAAGATTACCGAAGACCAAAGCCACGCACCCACTAAGACTGTAAGCTCTACGAGGTAAGGACCTCCTTTCTACTGTGTATCTTACATGGCACTTAAGCTCTGTGCCCTTATATAAGTTCTGTGTACTTTGTGCATATTTATTGTATTTATTATGTTACCTGACCTCCATTTGTGTACTTTTATATATTGTACTTTTATATATTGTACAAGAGCTGCTGGTCCTTTCAGAACTTTACAAATAAAGTTATACATACATACAGTACATATATACATAGAAAGTACTGACCCTGAGATTGGGGGAAAATTAAGGAACAGCCTAATCAATACTTCAGCAAAACAATGTTATGACGACAACTGTACAGATCAGGAGGCATAGAAGACATCCCCATTTAACAACAATCTTCTGATGTATGGTTCCAAGCCATTGACTACTAGCCTCACCAGCATAACTCCATAACAACTCCATTCAAAGCTATCACATAAATAATTAACCAAGGTTCAATGATAAAATACCATTTACATAGTTAAATCAATGCACACATGATATAAAGTCTTAATTAAAGGTCAAGGAGGTGTCTGTGTTGTTGGGCACCCAGCACCAGCCACCTGTATAATGCATTTTAGGTTGGCTTCCTCAACCCCCACCAGTTAAAGCTGCCAATTAAATGCTGGAGCCAATGTTAATAATTATTGATTAGAACTTTGTTCCAACTTTGTTGGAAAACTATACCCCAAAATGAATACTTAAGCAATAGTTTATATCATATTAAGTGGCATATTAAAGAATCTTACCAAACTTTTATATATATTTAAGTAAATCTTACCCTTTTACATCTCTTGCCTTGAGCCACCATTTTGTGATGGTCTGTCACAGAGATCACCTGACCAGAAATACTACAACTCTAACTATAACAGGAAGAAGTGTTGAAGCAAAAGACACAACTCTGTCTGTTAATTGGCTCATGTGACCTAACAAGTATAGTTTGTTTGGTTTGTTTGTGTGCACAGTGAATCGTAAGATCCCAGGGGGCTGCCATTATTTTTTAAAATTGCAATTTTTTATTTATGATTACCCAATGGCACATACTACTAGAAAAGTATAATATTATGAAAATGGTTTATTTACATGAAGCCGGATTTTACATCTGAGCTGTTTTATGTAATATATTTTTATAGACACCTACATTGTTTGGGGGTATAGTTTTCCTTTAAGCAGTCAGGGCCCTGTGGCATGAATGGTTGGGGGTTTTGTTTCCCTCTCTGGGTCACTGTGCCCTATTGAGTTTCCTGTTTTAAGGGTAATCATTACAATCGATTATCTTTCAACTTAAGGTATTCTATAGCAAGCACTTTGGGCTTATTTATCAAACCAAACCAATTTTAGGGCAAAACTCTTGTTCAACATTCATGAAATGAAAAGAGCTGATTGATCTCCATTGATTTCCATTACAAATAAGAAGCAGTCAGTTTGGCCCTGAGTTCCTCTTGGTGAGTTGTGGCAAATGAAAAGATATTAGTGACAGAATTCCAGGGTTTACTGTAATTATACCACAGCCATTCCAGGTGCTTGGAGCAAACGAGTTAAAATATAAATCACTGTTGACACTTGTACAGAAAAAAGGGAACCCTTGTGGAAGCTGCATGGATACTAGTTGTTGGCATGGCAACATCTGCCTGGGCTGCATCTCACTAAATGTAATTCAGCCAGCAAAATAGATTTGGTTCTTGCAAACAACTACAAACACACAATACCATTGCAAACCCTATGACACTATAGTCAGGAAATAAACCTGAAGATTTTAATATACAGGGGGCAGCAGGAGCATTCTCTATTATCTGAAGAGCATATAGTGTAAACACAGGACCTCTAGTTACATATTTACTATCAGAAAACTGTGCTGCCACTGTTTAGCTGGAAAATAAAGCTTATATGCTGTTTTTAGCAGATTGCCTTTGGTCATATATAATAGACTGGTCGCCTCGCTGCTTTTTTTCAGAAAAGAGAGAAAGATCTCAAAGGTCAAAACTAAATTTTGTGTTCATGAACATTTAACTGTGGGTAGTTTGCACAGTCTGGATTTAGTCAATTGAAATTTGGGGCTGATTTACTAACATAAACTAAACTGCATTAGTGTAGAGTAAGGGTGATGACACATACTAAGATTCGGGGTGATTAGTCGCCCAGCGACAAATCGCCTCTACTTTGGACGACTAATCTCCCCTAAATGCCTTCCTGCCGGCTAGAATGTAAATCACTAGAGAGATAGCACTCGGGGCACTTTGTTTTCTGAAGTCAAACTTCAGGTGCCTTCGGAAAGCTGAAACGATTCAAGTGCCATCCCGCCAGCAATTTACATTCTAACTGGCGGTAAGGCATTTAGGGGAGATTAGTCACCTGAAGAAGAGCCGATTTGACGATGGGCGACTAATCTCCCCGGAATGTTAGCGTGTGTCAGCACCCTAACAGGTAATAGACTGATTAAAACCTGTGCCCCCGTATGTAATAATAATGCACAAAGTTTGCCCAGTAGCAGTAACCCATAGCAGCCTATAAGATGTTTGTTTTTAAAAGGTGACTAGATTCTACCTGCTGATTGGTTGCTATAACTTACTGCTCCTGAGCAAACTTAGTCCCTTTTATTACATAACCCCAATGGGCTACTACACCGCCTATGTTTGTAAATATCGCCCTGTATATATAGTATTTTCTATTGTTCTATTGGACTATTTAGTTTAATTTTGCTTCAGGGAATACACGTTTTTAATAATACAGTATTTTACAATATTTTGTAATACCGCAACTACACATTTGGCACCATTTTCAATGTGAAGGGTCACTGGGTGGTTCAGAGTAGTAGTTCTCTGCCTATCTCTCAAAAACCATTACTGTCTAATAAATTCTGTTTTCACCTGATTAAAGATCTATGCTCTGTATTTCCACTGTCACTGTAAATGGAAAAAGATCCTGTCTGAAACAGGAACAGTATTAGGTGCAAACATGGGTGCAGAGTTGTGCCCATAAAGTTGGTAGGTACGATGCACTACCAATGTGTGCCAATTTATTTTGGTGCATGGGTAGATTTCCTACTTGCCCGGTAAATCACCAGCTAGGGTCAGTATTACATTTCCAGTAAATTTGTAAGATTTCCCTCTTCAGCACTCACTTTTAAGCACTCAGATCCAGTCTTCACAACCAGCACCTCTCCACCCAGACCCTGGCCCACCCACTTCCCGTCTGATCTGCCCATTCCATGTGATGTCATTGCCCCACCTCAGTGACGTCACCTCTGGCCTCCCTCGAATGCTGGCTGGTAAGTTTCGGAAAAAAAAAAAGATGGCAACCTTATGTATGAGGTTTAAGGCACAAGTGCAGTGTTTGCCTTTGTGTGTTGTACCTGTTGGTGCTTGAAAAATGAATAGCTCACAATTGAAGGACATGTACATGTATACCAATGGCCGGCCTGACTGGCCCCCCATGCTTTAGAGGTACAAACTGAGTCTGTTTGAGTACGATTTATTAACAAACCTTTGCATACCCAGTGTCTGACCCTATATTTTCAGTAAACCATATGATAAAAATGATCAGATGCAAAATATAGGGAAGCACTGTAAGATTCCTTCCATTATTGGTAATTGGAAATGCAGCCCACAAGACACATTATCAAGATAAAATGCTCCTGTCTATGTTATAACTGTGGCCAGTGCTTCTACCTTCTCTTCACAAGGCATCTCCAAAAATGTTACTGTGGGGAAAAATGTGGGGGGAACTCCTGGGGTAATATTACCATTATCCTGCCATTCCTTTATCTCATGCATTATTAATTTGGTGTGAAAGTAGACAAAGGCAAACTGATGGGTGTTCTCTCTTTATTATATTAGAAAAAAGAGCGAATTATGAATTTCTCTTTGCCATTTTGTGCTGAAATAATAACACTTTGCCGACGGTGACCGAGAGTTCAGTCTATGCAGAGAAGTGACCATTGAGAATAAATGTCTGAACATCAGTGGGTGTTCGCTCTCGTTGCAATGTGAGGTTTTTTTTTACAGTTCACTGACTGTCAGATAAGAATGTGCATAATGGAGTTTAGCTCTGAAATAAAAGGCAGTGAAATGAATGTCCATGGCTGGGCTGGCTATCAAGCTGCAACATTTCACAGATAAGACATTTGGAAACAGCAATGACACATTCAATCCACAAGTTGGAAGGAAGAAAAAGTGTATTACTAGCTACAGTGCATGATATGTGCAATTTGCTCCCATGGAATGAAAACAAATGTATGAGTTATTTCTAAACCGGTGCAGATTTCTCCGGGAGGCTGAAGCATTTGCAGATGGCACACAACAGGTAATGCGGAGAGCAGAACAGGTCCAGTGCCTTTGGCAGTACATTTAGAAATGACAGGCTTAGATTTACGTGGTTCATATTCAACTCATCTTCTTGCACCTAAGGTGACAAATGTATATAGACACAGCAAATCTGGAGCCACTGAGTTTATTGAGCAACATGAAAAATATATTATTGCTGTTTAATGTTGATTTGTGGCTACTGTTCCCTGAACTCCCAGCAAATACAATGAAAAGAACAATGACCTTTAATCCAGAAAATGTTATTTTGCATTCAGAGATACTGAATGAGAACACAGCTTACAATTTCCTTATTGTATGTTTATGTTTATGCATGAGCTTGCTACCTACTTCAGGAATGGGACCTGCTATCAAAATGCTTGGGACCTGGGGGTTTCTGTATAAGGGATAAAAAAATAATTTAAACGTTAATTAAACCCAATAGGATTGTTTTGCCTCCAATAAGGATTAATTATATCTTAGTTGGGATCAAGTATAAGGTACTGTTTTATTATTGCAGAGAAAAAGGAAATACATTTTAAAAATGTGAGTTATTTATGTAAAATTCAGACGGCCTTCCCATAATTTGTGCTTTCTGGATAACAGGTTTCCCAATAAAGGATCCCATATCTGTATTTACATGACTTGGCTAAACCATTCTCCATAAACAAGAAGAAGCATCATTCACAGTTGTCTGTTTGTTTTTTAGTAATTTGTGTTTTATTGGATTTTAACAAGTAAAAGATAAAGGCGTAAAACATATTATGGGATAGAATAGGAATAAGAATAATATCAAAGTAGATAAACAAAGGAAATGCTGTATATAATTTGGTAAGAGAACAGCAAGATTATGGTAACAGTGGCCTAAATATACAACTTTTTGAGATATCTAGTACTAGTGGGCTACATTTCTGTATGGTGAGTCTCAATCGTAGGAAAGAAAAAAGGGAAATAAACATAGTAACGTAAGAAAAAGCAAATATTGGTGCTTTAAGGAGCAATATTTCCAATATCAATATAAATGATAGGTTGGGTGTAGGTTAGGTTCTAGGCACAGGTGGGACGGGATACATCAGAGGATCAGGAGGATAACCCCTGAGTGATAACTTATTCTCTAACTGTCATGATCGGCTCCCTAAATTCAGAACATGGCTCTGCTTCTGTCTGTAGCAGCCGACTTTGGCATTGGGAAGAGCCCTCAGCTACTCAGATGCTGCCAGGTTAATAAGAGAGGAGCCAAGCAAGAGTTCTGGACAGACAAAGGGGCACGGTCGCTACTGAGGTTTTGGACGTAAGCCAACAGTTCAGGGAATAGACGAAAAGCAGGCCGGGTCGGTACAGGCAGAGTTCAAGCAGGGTCAGACAGGCAGTGGTTGGTTAAAGCCTGTATACCAGAAATCATCATCATCATCATCATCATTTATTTTGCATTAAAGTTCTGAAAAACGCTGGCGACTTTTCTTTTTTTAAAGCGGGATTGCCTTCAAAAGTCAGAGGTATTAAAGATTTATGTCTGAATGATTATTTTAAACTAATTTGAGGGGCAGGCCAAATTTGTTTAAAGAGGTTGTTCACCTTTGAGTTAACTTTTGGTATGATGTAGAGAGTGATATTCTGAGACAATTTGCTATTGGTTTTCAGGGTCCACATTACCCTAGCAACCATCCATTCATTTGAATAAGAGACTGGAATATGAATAGGAATATAGGAACTTACCTAAACTATGAGTAATAAACATTAGCAATAACAATAAATTGGAAGTCTTTCAGAGCATTTGCTTTTTAGATAGGGTCAGTGACGCCAATTGAAAGCTGGAAGAAAAGGACAAATAATTTAAAAACTATAAAAAGTAAGTAATGAAGACCAATTTGCTTAGAATTAGCCACACTATAACATACTAAAAGTTAACTTAAAGGTGAACCACCCCTTTAAGGGTGGGCTCATGTCTAGGGCATTAGAGAATCACTTCTATCTTTATTATGGCTCATTGGACATGTGTTTGAAATAGTGGCCACTTCAAGCATTTGCACCAACATTACTAATAAAGACGTCCATATGACTTTTATGTACCCGGCTTATTCAAATTGGCTTAAGCGTACTAACGAAGTTAGGCAGAAAAAAAACGTTATTGAAAATTCTCTATAAAATGCTCGCACTGCCCAAGTAACACTAGCGAAAATTCGCCATTGTTCAGCTGCTAAGACGAAACTTCGTATTTTAGTGAGTTAGCGTAGTGGTACCGAACTGGTAAAGTGGTGTGAAGTGTGGCGAAGCGGTCCCTGGCGAAAATTCACCCTTCAGTGTTAAGTGTTAAAGAGGATCAGTATAAAAAGAGAACTTTACTATGAAGAGGATTAAATGAAGAGTTTAATATGTCATATTTTTTGTAGAATTCCTCATGCCACTGTGTAACATTTTTTTCTTCCATTACAGATAATGCACGTGATTGAATAAACCACAGGCACAGGTATTATATCCCTTCCTTCCCCCTTTGTCTAGGGTAAGATATTTATGCACTTGCTACATTGTGTTTGCAATAACTGAAACTTTTTTGTTGTTGCTACAGTTGTACTAATTAAAGGGGTTGTTCACCTTTGGTATAACTTTTAGTATGATATACAGAGTGATATTCTGAAACACTTTGCAATTGGTTTACATTGTTTGTTATTTAAAGGAAAACTATACCCCCAAAATGAACACTTAAGCAACAGATAGTTCATATCATATTAAGTGGCATATTAAAGAATCTTACCAAACTGGAATATATATTTAAGTAAATCTTGCCCTTTTACATCTCTTGCCTTTAACCACCATTTCATGATGGTCTGTGTGCTGCCTCAGAGATCACCTGACCAGAAATACTTCAACTTTAACTGTAACAGGAAGAAGTGTGGAAGCAAAAGACAGAACTATGTCTGTTAATTGGCTCATGTGACCTAACATACAGTACAGTGAATCCTACGATCCCAGGGGGCGGTCCTTATTTTTTAAAATGGCAATTTTCTATTTATGATTACCCAATGGCACATACTACTAGAAAAGTATATTATTATGAAAATGGTTTATTTACATGAAGCAGGATTTTACATATGAGCTGTTTTATGCAATATCTTTTTATAGAGACCTACATTGTTTGGGGGGTATAGTTTTCCTTTAAGGTTTTTGAGCTATTAAGCTTTTTATTCAGCTGCTCTTCAATTTGCATTTTAAATAGTCGGTTTGTTAAGGTCCAAATTACCCTAGCAACCATGCATCGATTTGAACAAGAGACTGAATAGAAGAGATGAGTAATAAAAATTAGCCTTACAGGTCATTCGCTTTTTATAAGGGGTTAGTGATGCAAATTTGAAAGCCGCAAAGAGTCAAAAGAAAAAGAGAAATGATTATAAAACTATAAAAAAATAAATAATGAAGACTAATTGAAAAGTTGTTTAGAATTGGCTATTCTTTAACATACTAAACGTTACCTTAAAGGTGAACCACCCCTTTGAAATTTTTTCATTGACTTAATGTAATTGTTACATAGATTCTTATTATTCGAATTAATGAATGCTATTTTATAGTTGGATTTTTTATGCTTAGACATTTATTTTTGACATTTTCAAGTCTGCTACGTGGACTTTTTTGGACTTGTTTTGAACTTTCCACGGTGTTGTTTTTCACCAAATAATTAATGTATTATGCTTATTGATGATTTTTAAATATTTTTAGTCACTCCATATCCATATGCTTGATAAAGGGGTGTGGCCCGAACGTTGCACTCTCTACACTTTCCCTGTGTACCATTGAGCTTCTTTTCCTAGATACTATGTAAGACACACGTCACAATATTTATTAAATATTATTTATTAATATTTTAAACTGGTTACATAGTTACATAGTTAAATTGGGTTGAAAAAAGACAATGTCCATCAAGTTCAACCCCTCCAAATGAAAACCCAGCATCCATACATACACCCATCCCTACTTTTAATTAAATTCTATATACCATACCTATACTAACTATAGAGTTTAGTATCACAATAGCCTTTGATATTATGTCTGTCCAAGAAATCATCCAAGCCATTCTTAAAGGCATTAACTGAATCAGCCATCACAACATCACCCGGCAGTGCATTCCACAACCTCACTGTCCTGACTGTGAAGAACCACCTACGTTGCTTCAAATGAAAGTTCTTTTCTTCTAGTCTAAAGGGGTGGCCTCTGGTACGGTGATCCACTTTATGGGTAAAAAGGTCCCCTGCTATTTGTCTATAATGTCCTCTAATGTACTTGTAAAGTGTCCCCTCGCAAGCGCCTTTTTTCCAGAGAAAACAACCCCAACCTTGACAGTCTACCCTCATAATTTAAGTCTTCCATCCCTCTAACCAATTTAGTTGCACTTAGTCTCTGCACTCTCTCCAGCTCATTTATATCCCTCTTAAGGACTGGAGTCCAAAACTGAACTGCATACTCCAGATGAGGCCTTACCAGGGACCTATAAAGAGGCATAATTATGTTTTCATCCCTTGAGTTAATGCCCTTTTTTATGCAAGACAGAACTTTATTTACTTTAGTAGCCACAGAATGACACTGCCCAGAATTAGACAACGTGTTATCTACAAAGACCCCTAGATCCTTCTCATTTAAGGAAACTCCCAACACACTGCCATTTAGTGTATAACTTGTATTTATATTATTTTTGCCAAAGTGCATAACCTTGCATTTATCAACATTGAACCTCATTTTCCAGTTTGCTGCCCAGTTTTCCAGTTTAGACAAATCACTCTGCAAAGTGGCAGCATCCTGCATGGAACCTATAGTTCTGCACAATTTAGTATCATCTGCAAAAATAGAAACAGTACTTTCAATGCCCACCTCCAGGTCATTAATAAACAAGTTGAAAAGCAAGGGACCTAGTACAGAGCCCTGCGGTACTCCGGTTGCCTTTAGAATACTGCTGCCTGTCATATTAAGTGTATGGTGAAGTATCTCTTTCATCACAAGAATGCCTTTTTGTTTTAGTGTACAAAAGGTGAAAGACTCATAATCAAGTAACCTGTATGACTCAAATAACCTACTCACCATAATATGTCAAAGAATCAACGCAAGAGGTCTTTAGAGTTTGTACTTTAACCATTTCCCAATAATAAATATGTCCCATTTAATCTATAGCTGTTATGTTTAGAAGGAATACTTTAGAGAGTGAAAGGTTTTTTTTACAAATATGATGCTAGCTTTAAGCTTTAATTGTGGGTTTGTATATGGTAATAATGACTACAGGGTTTCACCGTTGAAGCTTAAATTGGAATGTCTTACCATTCCTTTGCTGAGCATCAGAATAATTATGCATGGCTTTTGTTTTACATTATCTTTGGGACCACAAAGGTCTTTCTTTGAATGTGGCCTTGAAAGTGACCCCAGCCAATGAGAAATATTAAAGCAATGAATCACTGCTGTATTTACAACAGTTTAAGATTAGACAATGAATCACTTTGTGTGCATCCTAAGGCATCACATGTTTCAGCTCTTCCCGTGAGATTTAAAGAATGCATCTTTGATCAAAAGAACTTGAAAAATTGAAAATAAGATTGCCACATCAATCCTTCCCTGGTCATTGTAGTTCTTTTCTTCTTCAGCAAAGCCAATTTCCCCTTTATTCTTTTGAACAGTGGAACCGTTAGTGAATCACTTACCAGTTATCAACTGGCCTTTATAACATGTCATAATGAAGCTGATTCACAGTGGTTCTATACTGTAAAGGAAAGGTGTCATTAATGGTGCCTGGAAATATCCTTGTTATGATTATATGCTAAAGACTGTAGCGGCAATACAGAACTATAATATAGTTAAATATATATATATCGGATTAAAGGAGAGAAAAGATTGCTAGGGGCTTTGTGGCCTTGGTCCCAACAAGTAGTTAGATCTAGTTTTGTACTTGAAAAATATGGTTCTGTTATTAATTAAATCCAGGCAATTTACAGACAAATAAGGTTAAACATGCTACGGTTCTGAAGTCCTGCCGTATTAGGACAAAGAAAAGCAATCCATTCTCAGGATTTAAAGGGGACTTGTCACAATAAGAAATAATTCCAAATCCAATTTTATGATATTAGTCAAGCAAAATAAAATTCACTTGCACTTTATAAAGTATTTAAATTCAAAATCATATGAATCAGACAGGCACCATTTTGTGGACATTGTTATTAAGGCAAGATTTTCATCATGCACCAGAATGTGGCACTTGGTAACCAATTAGATGGTGAGGAATGTGAGAAGTGCAGTGAGATCAAGGAAGTGCAGTATGGAAAGTAATTGCCTGCAGGAGGGGCAGGCAAAATATGATTGACAGATTACATTTTTAAAGTTTATAACAGGATTTTTGAATAAAAAATTAATTTGGGTTTCATGCTAAAAGGACTATACTCCCAAAACGAACAGTTAAGCAACAGATAGTTTACATCATATTAAGTGGCATATTAAAGAACTTACCAAACTGGAATATATATTTAAAGGGATCCTGCCATCGGAAAACATGTTTTTTTTCAAAACACATCAGTTAATAGTGCTACTCCAGCAGAATTCTGCACTGAAATCCATTTCTCAAAAGAGCAAACAGATTTTTTTATATTCAATTTTGAAATCTGACATGGGGCTAGAGTCACGATCGCCGCCCGGAGCAGGCCCAGGAGCTCCGGGCGGCGCGTCCTTCCCTGCCGGCGTCGCTCCCAAAATGGCGGCGCCCATGGCCGCCATGTGGGTAGTGGCGCCAGCACGATGACGTCAGAATGGCGCCAAATTCAAATATAAAAGCCTTACCAAGACACCAGAATGGCGCCCAAGTATAGGATTCGTTCCTGTGTGTTTCCTGGGTTTCCTGTCTATTTTGAAGACTTATCCTGTTCCTGTTTGTTGCTGACCCCTTGCCTGGACTTTTGGACTTTGCTGATATTCTGCCTGCCCTTGAACCCTTGCCTGGACTTTGGTTATTCTTCTGTTTACCCCTTGTTGGACACCGCGCCCTTGACTCCCCTGTAGGCTTCCTCCTTGATCCTGACAACCTCCCTGGAGGGAGCTCCCAGCTCCCTGACATTATACTTGGGCCATGGATCCCACTGAAGCTCAGCCAGATTTCGGCAGGGCCTTTCGAGGTCTGCATACCCGCATGGAGGCGTACGAAGCTCGGCAAAATTACGTCGGACGCACGCTGGAGGCGATCTTGGAAAAGTTATCCATGCTCACGCCGACTACTCCAACGCCGACAACGCCCACGCTAGCTGCTGCCGATATGGCTACACAATCCTCTACTTCTGGTCCGCGAATTCCTGCACCGCCTCTCTACAGTGGCGACCCTCAAGCCTGTCGTGGTTTTGTGAACCTGTGCCAGATTCGGTTCGCCCTGCAACCTGCGGAATTTAACTTTGAACGAGCAAAGGTTGGTTTCGTAATCACTCGTCTGGCGGGGAAAGCGCTCGAGTGGGCATCTCCGCACTGGAAGAAGGAGTCTCCCTTCGATTCCAAAGCCTTCCTTCATGAATTCCGGACGGTGTACGATGCTCCCGGTCGGGTGGCGACCGCTGCTTCTCGTCTGTTCCAGATCCGCCAAGGAAATCGCAGTGTAGCGGAATATGCCATTCCGTACCCTCGCTGCAGAGACTTGCTGGAACAATGATGCCTATCATGCTGCCTTCTACAATGGTCTCTCTATCCGCCTCAAGGATGACCTGGTCTCCCGTGAATTACCCACGCAGGTTGAAGACCTCATTGCTTTGTCTGTCAAGGTGGACACTCGTCAGAGAGAACATCAAGCTGATAGGGACACAGTCAAGAAATTTCAACCCATGTTGGCTCCTCGCTTTCAAAGACCTCTATTATCTCCTACCTCCCAGCAGCCTTCTGTTATTCCTCCGGAGGAACCTATGCAAGTCGGAAGAGCTCGTCTATCTGAACAGGAGAAACTTCGGAGACGTACGGCTGGACTTTGTCTCTACTGTGGGGGTCAATCTCACTTTGCCAACTCCTGTCCTGTGAAGCCTCAGAGTTCCCCTCTTCAAGGTAACCTTGCAAAGACTCATGTAGGGGGTGTTACTCCCAAGTCACAAGAGAACTCTCATAGGTTTCTTCTGCCTTTACAGATCTGTCTGTCCTCTAAGACCATTGTTGGCTCTGCTTTTATTGACTCTGGAGCTGCCGGCAATTTCATGGACGCTCTCTTTGCCAAGCATATAAATGTTCCCCTGTTTCCATTGACTCCTCCACTTCGTGTAACCGCCATTGATGATCGACCCCTTGAATCCGAGTTTATCTCTATGACGACTGGGGAATTGCCTGTACAGGTTGGGACTTTACAGAAAGAAAAGTTATCGTTCCTGATTATTTCCTGTCCTTCTGCTCCAGTCGTCTTGGGGCTTCCTTGGTTACACCTGCACAACCCTATTATTGGTTGGTCCTCGGGGCAGGTGTCCCGTTGGAGTCCATACTGTCAACAGCACTGCCTTCCTGCTGAACCCATCCAGAGGGTGAATATTTCTTCGTCAGATTTGAAGATGCTTCCCTCCTTCTACAAGGAGTTCGCTGATGTCTTCTGTAAAAAGTCTGCAGAATTTCTCCCTCCTCATCGTCTCTACGATTGTCCAGTTGATCTCCTGCCTGGAACCTTGCCTCCTAGAGGTCGCACTTATCCTCTCTCCCCAGCAGAGACCTAAGAATATATTCAAGAAAATCTACAGCGGGGGTTTATTCGCCCTTCCACTTCTCCTGCAGGGGCTGGATTCTTCTCCGTGGAGAAGAAGGATGGAGGCCTACGTCCTTGTATTGACTACCGGGGTCTAAATAAAATCACCGTTAAGAACCGGTATCCCTTGCCGCTGATCGCAGAAATTTTCAACCAACTGAAGGGGGCTAAAATCTTCTCTAAGTTGGATCTCCGTGGGGCGTACAACCTTATCCGCATCCGGGAAGGTGACGAATGGAAGACAGCATTCAACACTCTTGATGGGCACTATGAGTACCTCGTAATGCCCTTTGGTCTCTGCAATGCCCCCGCTGTCTTTCAGGAATTCGTGAACGACATTTTCCGGGATCTCTTGGGGAAGTTTGTGGTCGTATACCTAGACTACATCCTGATTTTCTCCAAGGACCTTGCAAGCCATCGCTCCCAGGTGAAGGAAGTACTCTCTCGTTTGAGGAAGAACTCTCTCTTTGCCAAGCTGGAGAAATGTGTATTTGAAGTGTCCAAGATTCCTTTTCTGGGCTATATCATCTCCCCAGAGGGTTTCGAGATGGATCCCGTTAAAGTGTCCGCAATTCAAGAGTGGCCCCTTCCGCTGAGCACCAAGGCGATCCAGAGATTCATTGGTTTTGCCAATTACTACCGGCAATTCATTAAGGGGTTCTCTTCTTGTATAGCTCCTATCCTGGCCCTCATCCGAAAAGGGGGTAAACCCAGTTCCTGGCCTCCATCTGCTATTGAAGCCTTTCAATCCCTGAAGGATGCCTTCACTTCCGCTTCGGTTCTCCGCCATCCTGATCCGGGGGTTACCTTTCTTCATTGAGGTGGATGCTTCTGAAGTTGGAGCTGGAGCTATCTTGTCCCAAAGGCATCCCTCTGATGGAAAGCTGCACCCATGTGCATATTTCTCTAAGAAGTTCTCTCCTGCTGAACATAACTATGATGTAGGAAATCGAGAACTCCTGGCTGTCAAGCTCGCCTTAGAAGAGTGGCGTCACCTCCTTGAAGGTTCCTTGATTCCAGTCACGATCTTCACCGATCATAAGAATCTCGAATTCATTCAATCTCTCAAGAGGCTGAACCCCAGGCAGGCAAGGTGGGCTCTCTTCTTTTCCCGATTTAACTTTATCTTGACTTATCGCCCTGGCTCCAAGAATCGGAAGGCCGATGCTCTGTCGCGAAGTTTCTCTCCGGTGGATCGTTCTCCTGAAAGACAAGAGCCAATTATTCCTCCTGTCAAGATCATCGCTTAATTGTACCCTCAGTTTGCTGATCAAATCCTGGCTGGTCAATCTTCTGCCCCTCCTGATACCCCCATCGGAATGGCTTTTGTACCTCCTGAGCTTCGTCTGCCTATCCTGCAACAGACTCATAGTTCCAAACAAGCGGGACATCCTGGTCCTGTTAAAACTCTTGAACTTTTACGGGGTCTAGTCTGGTGGCCGACAATCCGTAAAGATGTCAAAGACTTTGTTTCTGCCTGTACTGTTTGTGCCACTTCCAAGTCCAGCCATTCTCGCCCCAGTGGGTTACTACAGCCGTTGCCTGTTCCCTCTCGTCCTTGGACGCATTTGGCAATAGCTTCCTCCCTCCAGTGGGAACACCGTGATCTGGGTTGTCATTGACCGCTTCAGCAAGATGGCCCACTTCATCCCTCTACGGAAGCTTCCATCTGCAGTGGAGTTGTCACAGTTGTTCATCCAGTTCATTTTTCGCCTGCATGGCTTCCCGGCCGAGATCGTTTCTGACAGAGGGTCCCAATTCACGGCAAAGTTCTGGCGTTCCCTGTGCAAAGATCTGGGTATTAATCTTCAGTTCTCCTCAGCTTATCATCCCCAGACTAATGGAGCGGCTGAGCGAGTGAACCAAGCCTTGGAACAGTTCTTGAGGAACCACGTTTCCCTTTGTCAAGATGATTGGTCTGATCTCCTCCCGTGGGCGGAATTTGCTCATAACAATGCCTGCCACACTTCCACTGGAAGGTCCCCATTTATGTCGGTGTATGGTCAACATCCTCAAGCCTTCCCACAAGACTTTGTGTTGTCTGATGTTCCGGCCGCTGATGACCATGCAGCCCACATGTCTGCTATTTGGGCTGCAACCAAGTCAAACCTGGAGAAGAGTGCTCTGGTTCATAAGACGTTTGCAGATCGTAGATGTAGACCCTCTCCTCCCTACAAGGTCGGTGATAAAGTCTGGTTGTCTTCCAGGAACATTCGGTTGAAGGTACCATCTCCTAAGTTGGGTCCGAGGTTCGTAGGTCCATTCTCCATCTCGGAGGTGATCAACCCTGTGGCTGTCAGACTTCAGCTTCCCCCTGAGATGCGAATTCCCAACGTGTTTCATGTCTCCTTGGTGAAACCCGCTACCTCCAACCGCTTTTCCGTTGTCCAGCCTCCCCCTCCTACCATCTCTTTGGATGGTCAACAAGAATATGAGGTGGAGAAGATCCTTGACTCCAGAATCTGCAGGGGCTCTCTTCAGTACCTCATTAAGTGGAAAGGCTTTTAAGGACACCGATGACGTCAGAATGGCGCCAAATTCAAATATAAAAGCCTTACCAAGATGCCAGAATGGCGCCCAAGTATAGGATTCATTCCTGTGTGTTTCCTGGGTTTCCTGTCTGCTATTTTGAAGACTTATCCTGTTCCTGTTTGTTGCTGACCCCTTGCCTGGACTTTTGGACTTTGCTGATATTCTGCCTGCCCTTGAACCCTTGCCTGGACTTTGGTTATTCTTCTGTTTACTCCTTGTTGGACACACACCGCGACCTTGACTCCCCTGTGGGCTTCCTCCTTGATCCTGACAACCTCCTTGGAGGGAGCTCCCGGCTCCCTGACTGCTAGACATTTTGTCAATTTCCCAGCTGCCCCTGGTCATGTGACTTGTGCCTGCACTTTAGGAGAGAAATGCTTTCTGGCAGGCTGCTGTTTTTCCTTCTCAATGTAACTGAATGTGTCTCATTGGGACATGGGTTTTTACTATTGAGTGTTGTTCTTAGATCTACCAGGCAGCTGTTATCTGTTACCTTCCCATTGTTCTGTTGTTCGGCTGCTGGGGGGAAAGGGAGGGGTGTGATATCACTCCAACTTGCAGTACAGCAGTAAAGAGTGATTGAAGTTTATCAGAGCACAAGTCACATGACTTGTCCCTTTAATCCTCTTTCCCCAATGTCTCCTATGTCCCCTTTTTCTCCAATCTCTCCAATGTTGCCTTTATCTCCTAAATCTCCTTTTTCCCAATTAGCACCTATTAAACACTGTTCCCCATTTTCACCTCTGTCTCCTTTTGTACCATTCTGACAAGTATCTCATTTGTTTCCTTTCTGGCCTTTCGAGCCAGAAAGACCAATATTTCCCTTTTCACCTTTAGCTCCGATCTCACCTGTTAAAAATAATAAAACAAATTCAAGACATCATCACTAAATGAGAAATGTAATAAGCTTTTCTTTGTAGACAGCTTCTACAAGTCATACCAGTTCCTAAAACTCATGATGCCAAAAAAAATGAAAAGCATATGATTTTGTTGATAAAACATAATAATTAGCCCTGGGATTTAAGCTTGTCATTGGGACCCACCAGAACAAGAAGCACAGATGGCTCAGCTGGGAGCCAAGATAGATAAATGCCTATTTCCATCTTGTTCCAAATGCAGTCCATATTATAGAAGTTATTTATAAAAGTTTGTAATAATTTTGGAGGGAAAGAGAATTGCTTCTATAATGCACATAAAATGTGTAACATTGAAATAAGTATATGATTATTGTTTTTGGAATTCAGCAAGAAAGGTAAAGCAAAACATGTATTGTACTCCTAATCACATTTGGCCAATATAAAGATTAGAAATCAAATAAACAGGCAAAGTTGTGGTTGAAGGGGTGAGAGGGACTGTGCCCTGGGCCCCAAGCAAAGTGACCCCTTTGGTTCAAATAATGTCATTAGAATGTCAGATTATTGTAAGTGCTACAATATGAAGCAAAATTTAATTATCAGATACAGTAGGCTAAAAAGTTATACTGGAAAAAGGCAGATAAACCGAGACAAAGTAATAGTTTTACCTGTTTCTCCTGACTTTCCTGGGAAACCTGAGATTCCGCTCAGTCCTTGTTCTCCGTGCTCCCCCTTTCCACCTACACATAAACATTGTCTCATGAGATGAAAATTGCAACTCTGCTACTTGGCACATCAAACAAGATGGGTTTGAATCCTGTCTATAAAGCTCAAACAATAGTGAGGTTTATTTATAAACACTGGACAAATATGCACCTCGGCAGGAACCCATAGGAACTAATCAGTGATTAGCTTTTTTAAGCCAGCTGCAGGGTGAGCTTTCATAGCATCTGATTGGTTGTCATGGGTTACTGCCCAGTTGCACATTTGCCCAGTGTTTATAAATGACCCCCAGTGCGTTGATCTGAATTATGCTTGAGACAAGGGCTGGAAGATGTCTGATTTACAAGAGGAGTGGCTGAAAATACAAGGAAATATATGTAGCAATGGCTCTTGTTTCAATTGAATTAGATGAATAAAGTGAGGTGTTTTGTTAATTTCTCCTGCTTGCATGGGCTATGTGCATTAATCACTAAAATATTTTAGAGTCTTTGATGAATACCATCCAAAAACACAACATAAAAACATACTTTATTTATTGCTTTAGCAACAGAAACTTTCTAGTAAAGACCCTTTCGTCTAGTGTGTGTGTAGTGCACGAGAATGGTTAAATACATACATGCTAAAGTTCTTCTGTTTTCCCTTCAATCAAATATATAAATCAGGGATCCCCAACCTTTCAAACCCGTGAGCAACATTCAGTAGTAAAAGGAGTTGGGGAGCAACACTAGCATGAAAAATGTTCTTGGGGTGCCAAATAAGGACTGTGATTGGCCACTTGGTAGTCCCTATGTGGATTGTCAACCTACATTGAGACTCTGTTTGGCAGTGCACCTGGTTTTTATGCAGCCAAAACTTGTCTCCAAGCCTGGAATTCAAAAATAAGCACCTGCTTTGAGGCTACTGGGAGCAACATCCAAGGGGTTGGAGAGCAACATGTTGCTCACGAGCTACTGGTTGGGGATCACTGATATAAATGATGGTGGTTGTGCAAACTGCCATAAAGAATGCAGGTAAATTATTGATAAATTTGTGCATTGTGCTGATCCATTGTGGAAAAGTGGGCAGTAAAAATATGCAGGCAGTGCTGATGGATGTATGTATAGCGTGTAGATATAGCTTTGTTCGAATATCAGGGGAAAAAATGTTCTGCCAGCTCCAGTTGTATTAATGTCGGAACTTTTAAAAACTATACAAACTTTTATTTCTTTCTTTTCTATAAAATGTTTTTTTTATTTGACTTTTTCATATGTTATTTGTTTTAACAGTTTATGTATCAAATACACAAAGTATTTTTTCCTGTAAAATAGACTTTTTTTTATTAAGTTTCAGTGCATTGGGCTGTGAAAACTAAAATTTGGACAACTAATTTGCTCCACATGTTCTACAACATAATAAGTGTAAGTAACTTCTTTCTTCCTTTGTAGTCATTCAAAGAGCACTTGTGCCCAGAATCTGGCTGTGCTCTGCACCCCATGCTAGATAAAAACCCCATTGTAAGTCGCCAATGGGCAGGCCTGGATTTGTGGGCAGACCAAAAGGCCTTGACCTAGGACGGAAAAGTTCAGGGGTTGGCATGCTGCCTGCTGGTTGCATCTGAAATTTCCAAGTACAGAAAATAAAGTGCTAGAATCCTCAAAAATTCATTGAGGAGGGGGATTTAACAGAAAGAATAAAATATAGTATAGTATTTTTTTTAAAAAATTTTTTGTTTTTTGTTTTTTTTTAAAAAATTGTTAACACCCACCGTGATTATTAACAGTGATAATAGTGTTCTTTTATTTAACTTAGAAGAAGAGAGCCCAAAAAAGTGAAAGTTGTGAATTTTAGATGAAAAATAACAAAAAAGAATAAAAAATAAAAAATAAAAAATAAAATTAAAAAATTAAAAAAAGTGAAAAAGTGAATAGTTCAGTGAATTAATAGATACCAACGATTTCTCTCCAAGTGATAGTGAATGCAGTGTTATTTGTTACTTAAAACACATTCAATTGTGCAATAGGTGAATATTAATGTAATTAAGGAATATTTAGTGTGGGTTCAACTTCCCCTTAGATTTTTCCCGTTTAAGATCCACACTCTATGGATTAGAGGAAAGGTAACATAGAATACTTTGCCACAATTCCGGTACAACCGGTTGTGCAGCTCACTCACCAAATGTGAGTTAAGGGAGAGCGTCTGAGTGATAGGTCCTGTTCACGCTGTTTCCACTCTTTTTCTACTATCCAGGTTGTTGTAAGAGGGATAAAAATAGAGAGGGGCATGTGCAGGGATCACTTTAAAACAGTTTAATAGAATAAAAATACACTCACAAACACGATCGGTAAAACTGCAAAGGATTGGTAAAAGTCCCGCGAAAGTCGCTGTGTCTCCTTGGCGTCCCTCGGAAGATACAGACGTCTCTCTGGATCGGGTACTCCTGCAAAAGGTTAGCGTGGTCCTTTTCGCTTACGCGTTTCGCCTGGCTGGCTTCTTCCTGAGCGATGACGTCCACATACTTTCTTGCCCCTTTATTCTCTGTGCGCTCTCAACCAAACTTACAACAACTTTATTTACAAGTGTTTCAGTGCATTTAGGCACTGTTCTTTATACAGCTAGTGCGTATCATAACTTCAAAAAATCCTGCCCTATTGTTTCTACACCCAGAAGGGATTTAGTGCACTTATTTATACATATAAAACGATTAAACATATGTATTCAACAATTCTACAGCATTAAAAATCCATAATTTTAAAAAAAACTTTTTTTAAAAAACAATTTAGAAAACAATTTAAAAACAATTTAAAAACTTGGACTCCAACATTAGTTTAAGCGATAATTGTCACATTCAGTGTTTGTCACACTCTTGAATATAACTTGTATGACACCGCTCTGTATTTTTTTAAAATTACAATTCAAAGTATCTATTTCTGTCTTCTGATAAGACCTGAAAAGAGTAGCTATTTCCTTATCTAGAATTGTCTAAGGGAAGTGTCAATTATCATTACGAAAGTAACAGTTTCAATCCCCATAGTGTTATCAGTAGAACATAGTTACATTCAGGATTCTTGTGACTATATTACTTATTTATTTGTCTAAAAACGCTGTAAGGTTAAAATCTATATTTAACCCCAAAGGGGTAAGGGATTTTATCCTATGTATCCACCAGCTTTCTCTTTGTAGGGTTTTGGTCACCAGGTTCCCTCCTCTCCAATTCTTTTTAACTTTTTCTATACCCCACCATTTCAAGCCTGACGGATTTTTGTTATGTTTTTCTGTAAAGTGTTTAGATACGGAATGCTTCATATTTCCTTTTTTTATATTATTTATGTGTTCTCCTATCCTTTCCTTTATCTTTCTATTTGTTTTCCCTACATATTGTAGTCCGCAGGGACATTCTAAACCATATATAATATTCGCTGTTTCACATTTAATCAAATCCTTTATTTCAAATGTTTCATTTGTTACTTTACTGATAAATGTCTTATATTTTGTAGTGTGTCTGCATGCTTTGCATAGGCCACAGGGGAAAAAACCTGGATATTTTTCTTTTGTGGTAATATCTGTATTTCCTGTACGAACTAGTTTCTGTCTGATATTTGGGGCCCTTTGAAATATGACTTTTGGTTTTGTTGGAAGGACCGATTGCAGTTCTTTATCTGTGCTTAATACATTCCAGTGTCTTTCAATTATTTTATTTATTTCCCTGGCCTTTGTATTGTATTGTGTAACAAAGCACATATTAAAGGAATTTTTCTCATTTTCTTTTTTATTTCCTTGTCTTTTTTATATAAGGGGAAGTTGAACCCACACTAAATATTCCTTAATTACATTAATATTCACCTATTGCACAATTGAATGTGTTTTAAGTAACAAATAACACTGCATTCACTATCACTTGGAGAGAAATCGTTGGTATCTATTAATTCACTGAACTATTCACTTTTTCACTTTTTTTAATTTTTTAATTTTATTTTTATTTTTTATTTTTTATTTTTTATTCTTTTTTTGTTATTTTTCATCTAAAATTCACAACTTTCACTTTTTTGGGCTCTCTTCTTCTAAGTTAAATAAAAGAACACTATTATCACTGTTAATAATCACGGTGGGTGTTAACAATTTTTTAAAAAAAAAACAAAAAACTAAAATTTTTTTTAAAAAATACTATACTATATTTTATTCTTTCTGTTAAATCCCCCTCCTCAATGAATTTTTGAGGATTCTAGCACTTTATTTTCTGTACTTGGAGATCGTCTCAAACAGGTGGAGGAGGACCTGCAAGTGCTGAACTGTGGGGAAACCAAAGTTTGTCCTTGGATACAACCTGATATATTTGCATCTGAAATTTGCCAACAGGAGAACAGCACCAAGGGAGGTGAGGGAGATGTGAGAGGGAAGGGGGTGTGAGCGGGGGGTGCAAGGGGTTAATAGGGTGTGATTAGCCAAGGGGCGCACCAGCATTACACCCGGCCCTGCCAATGGGCAAAAGCAACAGTAGAGCAGGCAGTGCTGTATTTATCAGGGAAATGCACTCTGGTTTGTCACACAGAGACCTTTGGCACACAGGGCAACACACATGGGGCAAAAAACATAGCGAATGGTGGCCTTTCTTTTGCACTTTGCACCTACCCTGGACTTGATAATTATACCCTATTGAGACTGACAATCAGATCTCCAAGCTCAGGCAACTTTAGTCAGAAGGATGGTTATACAGCACAATGCCATCCTTGCTCTTCATCCCATTGTAGCTCAACACACAAGGCATTCTTACTGCTTTGCTGCTCAACAGGAAAACAGCAGTGTTTAAAAGTCAAATCCCTTAAAATTGCCTTTAAGCTCATCCCATAGAACAATGAGAAATGTTTTGCCTATGCCTAGTAATGGCCTGTAGAAACACAGGTGGCAAAAAGTAGTCTTCAGTCAGAAAAGCTGAATGAAGCTGTCACCATGCACCCACCAGCAATTCAAATTGGCAGATCATTCCCCATGCTTTACAGTGGGCAGCGGAGACATGGAATTTAGGAATTTTTTAATGCTGTTGCTTTTTGCTTGAACACCACCAAAAATGGCACATGTGCCATAGGCCTAAATATCTTAGTAACTAGTTTTGAGTTTGTCTTCAATATTATAGTGCAAGAGATGCAAAAGCTCCTACTAGAAAGAACAATTTATGCTCATCTGTCTGGGAAAGGTTACAGGAACAGTTTTAAACATTTGGCACTCCATTTATCAAATTATAAATGGCATTTCTACAAACGGAAAAATGTTAAAGACTAAAGTGACTCCAACCCACAAGCGCTTTACCTGCCAACCTAATCCTAGAGAGAAGGGTCCAAAAAATAGAAAAAGGATGCTGTGCTAAATTTGAAAGCTCAGCAGGCCTCTTTATTTCATAATATGAGTTCATGCACCATCTATCAGAAATAATTGGAACATTGGTAAAGGTCAGGTAGACAGACATTTTGCTGCTTTGCTCAGGTTCAACAATGAAATAGATTACTTGAAAGACTTTGGATATAATGTTTTCTAGACAGTAGGTGCCATTCATGATACCAAAGCAATGACCATTTCAGCGCAGGGCAAAGGCAAAGGATGGCCATACCCTATAATTAGTCTTTACTGAATAGAAGGCCGCACATTCTTTTCCCATGAGCAGTAGATTATAATCTATTCTATACATACTGTATATATCATATTTTACTGATGCTGGAAAATCATATTTCATGAACCATACATTTATGGGTGGATTTCCTTCTCCTTGGTTGGCAGTTCATTAGAAATCGGTGAGAAGGATCGAACAAGGGTTTTTTTTTATTGATTAATTGTTAATTATAAATATACAATAAAATATCTTAATTTGGGATTATTGGGCTTCATTTAATTATTTTATTATTTTGCTGTTGTCCCTAAAGGGATAAAAGGGTATTTGTGGTCCTTAAATTTCTGAAATGATTAATCCCCATAAGGTGTTAAAACCTTTCTATTAAGATCTAACAAGGTAAACATATTTCCTCTAGAATTCAAACTTGAATGGACCCTTTCTGGGTTCTGTATATTGTTTCAAATATAGGAAAGGATTGCTTGTATGACTCAGTATATTGGCAGTGGGAAAATGCAAAATCCCTTGAGGCCCTAAAAATCCTTTAAATCTAATATGATTTAAATAGGCAAATTCATTTAATAAGAACAATAAACCTTAGTCCTATTAAATCACTTCTTACACAGTGGCATGTGAGACTGTAACAGGAGCAAGCTGTTCAAATGACTTCTTTATTGTATTACCTACTTTCACTATTGGAATATAAATCTTTGCAATTACTGTGACCATGTGAAAAGCCTCGCCATGCACAAAGTGCTTTTCTCAGCTGCATTTTAAAAGAATATACAGAAGAGAGCTGAAATCAATAGGCTTTCATTGTTAGACACCCTTGTCTCCTTTGTAGCCCTTTGCACCTGGGGGCCCGGTAGATCCATGTAGCCCCAGCAATCCTGTGTCTCCAGTTTCTCCTTTGGGACCTACAAAATGAAAAGTGCTAAATATATAAACAGATTTCATGATGCGTTCTTAGCAAAATAATGCCTTTTTTTTGACAACAGCAATGCTTGAAGGATTATCCAGCATTTTTGCAGAGAGTTTTAAACCCTAAAGACCTTCCTTTCAAGTCCTATTAAAGTGATTTGCCTGGGAGCGATGTAATCAATACCCACTCAAAAACCATCTTTCATGCCACAAATGATAGTCACCTTGAAGTAACTACAACCAAATACAATGTTTACCACAGCAAAAAGCAGTTAAAAAATACCTTACCAGTAGTTTTAGAAGAAAAAATATATACAGTTAAATAAACATATCGGAACTCCCTGTGATTAACTCTTGTACCCGCTGCCCTGTTGGATATTATCCATTTTTATTGTTTCTTCTTTTATTTTCTGTGTGCAAGAGGGCACTTTTACAGAATACAGAACCAGTGCAATTAACCACAGTAACATATAAGACCCTTGCTTTTCTTTTAACTCCTAGTACTGATCAACTATATGATTAGTTGCTACTGGCAAATGCACTTAACAACTATTTATGTTTCCCTGGAGTACAAGAGCTAGAGGCACAAGAGTGCACCCTTTAGAGCTCATCTAACAAGCACACGCACCTTGGAAAAGCTGCACTCTATTGCCCTGAAACAGAACTCAGAGCCGATGGTCATTCTGCAAGAGCAGAACCTATTGTGCAAAATATAATGCTCACTTATAGCTTTATGTTTGGTTCCTAGAATGCCTGGTGCTCACACATGCATCTTGCTAAGAATTCAGCTTTATCATTCAATGCCTATGCAACCTAAATGGAAAACATAGTTATTGGAAAAATGCAACAATGGCTCTGTGCATCACATTTTCACTTTGACTTGTGTTCATTTAGTTTAGGGCAGAAAAACCAGACCTATTCTCTGGGCTTGTTGTCCAGTGGAGAAGAGAATTTACCATTAGAAACTCTCTAACAAGTTGCTTTATGAATCTCAGAGAGCCAAGAAAACAAAAATAGTCAAACCGTAAAAACAAATGTCAAAAGTTGCAGTAAGACAACATTAGTCCTTTTATATTATAAGCCCCTCCAAGTCAGTGTAGTGCTAAAACCTACATAAGGGGTCATCTACAGAGACACTGGGCAGAAGTGCAGGGGCACCCATTTTTTAGACACTTTGCACTCTGCCCTGGACATAATAAATAGCACTTATAATGTTGTTACTGTGGCCTACGATGATTAAGGGCAGAAAGTTACAAACAGGATTATGCAAAAAACACAATCAACAAGTAATTGTTCAGTAGACAGTTTATTACACTGCAAGATGTAAATGCCCATAGAACCTTATCAAAGACTTGCTTGAAGGTGGCATCTTTTTGATACAAAAAGGAAACATTGGCGGAGACTCTCTGCCATCCGTACAGGAAATGCATTACATAGCAGAGATATTATTGGCAATAAAAGAATCAAGGAAGATAAAAGTGTCCTGCTAGAAAGAGCTTAGAGTTTAACTTGCAAGGCACCAGGCTTTGCACTAAAATCCAAACAGTTTGTACAGTTGGTACCTCTCCAATATATGCATTTGCTTTTATATCATTTGCTTTTATATTTTCCATTAGGTATTAGGTATGGTAGCAAAATGTAACCATGCTATTGTTTGCATGCATTATGTTCTTTTTGTCATTTCTTTACCTTCAAACCTCATGTTTTGTGTTCCTTTGATCCTTGATGCAGTGTGTTTCTAGAAAAATCCAAATTTCTATTCTATTCTAACAAATTCTATTAAAATAGGAGTGAGGATACATTTATATCGAAGAGTATTAAAATGTGCCTTTTAAAGGAGAACTAAAGCTTAACTAAAGAAGTAGGGAAGAAATGTTGTACATTATGTTTTAGGCTTCTTTACCAGCCTAACGCACAGCCTTTTAGCAGTAAAGATCTGTGTCTCCAAAGATGCCCCAGTAGCTCCCCATATTCATTAGTGCTGATTCACTGCACATGGAATATAAATGTCACAATATAAGGCTGATTAGTAATACAGATAATTACTCCATGGCAGCTCAAATACCAGTGAAACCAGCATCAGAATTTAATAATTAGCCCTGTCGCATCATCTTATATAACAGACAAACTTAATTTTCTGCTTGATAATTTACTACAACCCCTAAGCTTAGCTTCCCAACAGCCACTCAGAGCCCACTGAGCATGTGAGTGTCACAGACACTTTCCAAGATGGTGACCCCCTGTGACAAGTTTAAAGTCCTGGATCATTGCTGCTATTGACAAGCTGAAACTTTAGGCTGGTGCAATAATTGCAGTATATAAAATATGGCAATTTTAGCCAAATTCATGTTTAGGGTTTAGTTCTTCTTTAAGCCGCAATATATTAGGAAAGTGATAGCAATGTCAACACCAGTCACATATCATATTATAAAGGAAGGAACAGATCATTTTTCATTTTATACAATAAAAGTATTTGGGTTAGACTATACTGGAACACAGCAATTCACAATATTCACAAAAAAAGCTTCTGGGATGATGCAGAAACTTATTGCACAGCAGCTGTCCTACCAAAGATGACATACTAGACATGCACTTGTTATTTTGAACACGTTTCCCTGCTTAGGCTTTACAAAGTGTATATTTTGATGTTAACAATATACATTGAAAGTTCAATGTTACATCCCCTGATTTACGTCCCTCATTTGACAATATTGTTTTTGTGGTTCCAACTATATATATTGTGCATAATACATTTCCCTGATTTCAAATTTTGCCTGATTTTACACTATTTCTTTCTAGTCCCCTAAAAAATGTAAAATGGAGTTTATACTTTAACCAGACAATTCGTTTTTTTAGGGGGCTGCCTGGTTCAAAACATCCTGCCCAGTTTTCAAAGCTTAAAAAACTGTCCAAAATTCCACAATCAGTGCGTGCATGATGTCATTAGATATGCCCCGAAAGTAATCAGACATGCCCCTAACATCACCGGACACACCCCTAACTTCACTAGACCACCCCTATGATGTCACCAGCCCGCCCCTTTATCCAGATTTCTATACTGGTAAAAGTTGCATACCTAGTTCAACTGTAAAATTTCATTTTGAATTGATTTGTTATGTAATGTTGTTTCTGTATTCTTTCTTATATATTCTCTTATGCTAGCTACACAAGGGGCTGAGAACCCTTGATCACCTAGGATTCCTAAAGTGGCCTGTATATTAGTGCAATTTGGCATCACATGTATGGGTCCATTCAAGTGCATGGAGATGAGGCTTGTGAAGACCCAGGTTGGATGGTACAATATGTTGGCTGTACGATGCGCTCTTTAAAATATTGCATTATGGAGCATGTCAATCAGATTATTAATATTAAATGGGTGGTTTGCCTTTCAGATAACTTTTATTATGTTATAGAATGTCCATTTCTAAGCAACTTTTCAATTGGTCTTTTTTTTTCAAATTTTTTAATTATTTGCCTGTTTCTTCTGACTCTTTCCAGTTTTCAAATGGGGGCACTGATCAAAGATTTTTTATTTACAGACATGCTTGCCATTAGGTGTGGATTTTACTTTCAATGTGACTTGTTTTAAACATATAAGAATATATATATATATATATATATATATATATATATATATATATATATATATATATATACGTGACTTTGTACACTTGTTCTTTGATTGCCTAGGTAAGAATGAAATGCGTTAGGCTTTCGTGGGGACTAATGCATTTTAACTTGTTATAATACATTTTTGATTTTTTAATATAGTTGCATGAGTAAATTTTCAGCATGTTTATATTTTGATATTGCTATTTCATGTGCCATGTCTTGTAAAATCAGTTAAAAACCGAAAGTAGCAATAGAAAAACATGACATAATACATTAGAACAGTTAGTGGTCAACAAATCATCAATACAGTCTGCACAAAATGTCTGAGCCAATCTTTCTGGAATGCCTTTAGTAGCAGAGTACTGTAGGGGTTGCCGTATATCAGTTGATATTAGCTGCCAAGTAGTCCACTCCAGACTGAGATGTCATTGTATTGGTCCATGTATGGGACATACCAGCCTGCCCAACTGATATCTGGTCAGGGATCATCCAGATTTTAGGTATACAAATCTAACCAGATGAAGAATGCATAGGCCCATGTTATGATGCTATAGTTGGCCCTATGTCAAGCAATTGAGAAGAGCAGATCTTTACATGTATGACTATTTCGACAGTCATACATACAGCTGCTAGGGTCATAAGAATCATATTAAGTAGCAACAGCATTAACTATTGTAATAATACGATGAATTACTGCTTTTTACATCTATAAAAGGCAGGCGTTAAGAACAAGTCTCTGGCTGTGCATTGCACCTATAGCTGCTCCCTATGGAATGCTGAGCAAATGAAGGGCTTACAAATAAACATCCATGTGCCACCCCCATGTCACCCCTGAAAAATACCCAACTGTCTGCTGTTCACTACCAATCATAACATTTCTACCTCTGGCATTGCACCACAATAATTTGTTTTACAATCGTATTACATGGGAAAAATTATGTACAGGTATGGGACCTGTTATCCAGAAAGATCGGGACCTGGGATTTTCCTGATAACGGATCTCTCTGTAATTTAAATCTTAATACCTTACATCTACTAGAAAATCATTTAAACATTAAATAAACCCAATAGGCTGGTGTTGCCTCCAGTAATGATTAATTATATCTTAGTTTGGATCAAGTACAAAATACTGTTTTATTATTATAGAGAACTTTAATTATTATTTTTTTTTTAAATTGATTATTTGGATAAAATGGAATCTATGGGAGATGGTCTTCCAATCATTTGGAGCTTTCCAGATAATGGATTCCATACCTGTGTATGCAGTATAGGGAAAATGTGGTGATTTGTGCCTCTTTCTCACTTTTTGATTCTTTTGTAAATGAACCGTATTACTTTAAAATAACCCAAAAATGTAATACAGTAAAATATACTATCTTTGTACCTGGAGAGTGAGTAAGAATCACACCTTAATGCAAAGAAATAAAGAAACAAGTTACTGAAAAAACAAGTAAGCAGTTGCTAATTTTGTATGAATAATGAGCACAGGCTGTTACCACAGTCATTTCTTTTATTGGGCAGTCGTGTGATTTACTGTGCAGTTTTCCAATTTTGCCGAATCTGGGAACAGCAAGGTACAAAGGCTTGGCTTTGGAAATGATTTGTGGCTCTAATAAAAATTACAGTTCTTTTTGTTTTCGTTCTTCTAACGATGGACCTGCTATGATAATGGAGCACACAAAGAAAACCCGCTACAATTATCAAGCAATAAGCTGCAGGATAAGGTGCTCAGTGATTTATTATCATTAGTGATGAGATTACTCTGTGCATTAGAAACCAGCTTTGCAGTAAACTTTGAGACCATTGTTAACTCCTGCAACACATTTTTAATTAAGTAGAATGTTAGAAGAACAATATAAGAGGCATCATGTTCCATTACCTTCTTAGTAATTCAAGCATAAATAAAAGTATGTAAAAAACACTTTAAAAATGGTAATATTCTTCCAGCTGATTAAATTTCTTCTGCGTCCCTCCATGTCAGTACACATGGGGGCAATGTTGACCCTCCCAGACTAGGAGGTAGGACCAATAACATAGCCAATCAAAATTAATCATGACCTATAAGACCACAGCTTTCTCCTCACCACCATTATTTGATGTCCTACTGGGCAGGGTTTAACATGGCCCTTGGCTCATGGGTCTGCTGGCTTTTAACCTGGGCCCTTGGCTCATAGGTCTGCTGGCCATTTACATGGGCGCTTGGCTCATGGGTCTGCTGGCCTTTTACCAGGGCCCTTGGCTTGTACGTTTTTTGCTAGCCTTTTACCAGGGTTATTGTGGCGGCTGGCCTTTTCCATGGCCTGTAGCTCAGGTATTTGCTGGCCTTTTACCAGGATTCCTGGGCTGTTTGTCTTTATCCATGTCCCTTGGCTAAGGTGGCCGCTAGTTTTTATTATAGTCCTTGGGGGCTTGAGTTTGCTGGCTTTTATGGGTCTGCCAGCCTTTGCTGTGACCTAGGGCTTATTTGTCTGTCACTGTGATGGCCGTGGTAGGCATGACTGCTGTTCTTTGCCATGGCCCTTGGCGGGCATGGCTGTTTGCCTTGGCAGGACAACAGCCATTGATTTTGTCTTGTCTCCAATCCTTGCATGCATGGTTCTGGTTACACCAGCATTTTGCATGATTGGCTATTTGGGTGGATCTAGCATAGGTCGCACCATCAGTGTGTTTGCTCTGAGTTTTGCAGCCCATAGATAGTTTTGGTGATAATTGGTATTCAGCAGCTGTGGTTGGTCCTATGTTGTTGGTTTTATAGCTACAAATTAACTCCAGCACATGTGCAATGCTTAAGGGATTCTTCCCGTGTTTAATGTTCAAGCCAACACTACAACGTTTCGGGGGCGTGCCCCTTCGTCAGGTTCTAATTCTACTGGAGAGGGCAGGTGTGCAGGAGTATTCCATTGCTTGAAGTTGGTTTTATAGCTGACATTTGCTTCTGCCTTGCATGCATTGTTTTTGGTCTTGTATGCCACTGCTTATTAGCAATACGGCTGGCTTGTGGACCAGTGTTTTGCAAGTTAACTAACTGTGCTCAGTTGTTGCATATCTGGAAATTGACTTATGTGTCAGGTGCTAGTGCAGTTGGTGGCCTTGTCTCCAAGCATAATATGAGGCTTATGTGCTATTGCTTGGGCGGCAGCTGGTTTTCACTCTGGTGTTTTGCATACATTGCAGCTGACGGACATCAGGGCCTGCAAGTGTGACAATGGCCATACACATCTATGTTGACATACACAATAGCTGACTTGTCCATCAGTGGGTTGCATATATGGAGGCTGGCTCATTTTCCAGTGGGTTGTGCATCATTGCTGGTTGGCAGTCTATAAGCTTCATGCGTGCCTGATTTCAGATAGTGACCCCAGCTGTTTGCTGGTGCAGTAGCCTATTGGATTCAGTGGCTCAATGTATTGTCACAGGTTTGGTTCTGTCCTTGCATGAACTGTAGCATTGTGCAGCTTGAGATGTAGTCGACTCTGCTTTTGTGGGTGTTTTAAAGCACTGTAATTGGCTTGGGTCCCCATTGCTTGCTTGTGCAGCAGTTGGCTGGGGCAACAGCATATCTGCCTGGTAGATGCACTAAGTCACATTTGGCTGGTTCAGCAGCTAACCCTTGTGCTGTTGTATGCCCAACTCAGATTTTGTGGTTGGTGGAGCAGCTGGGCTGTATCGGCATGGCCTTACAATGGTTACAGTGGAATGCTGGATTAGGATACAACAGAATTGGTGCACTGGTGTGAGCTGCTTCCATTAAGCTGCAGGACTAGGCTAGTGTGGGCCAATCCTTCTAGGGCCACCGGCTAGCGCAAAGGATACAGAGTATTTCTCCAGCACTAGTGCACCAAGTTGTGGTTAGTTTCTGATCTAGATATTTTGGTTCCTGGTGGTTTTTAGGGTGTTTTATTTCTGAGATGGCAGGTGCCATTGTTCTGGTTATATCCTAGGGGATCTTTTGTTTTAATAGTTGCAGGATTTTAGTTCTTCCCTAGGTGGGGTTTTATGCCCGATAGCCATATTGCAGGTATCCCTCTAGTCGCAGAGTGAACCATTTTAGCAAAATGTGGTTATTCTTGATCGGTCTCTGTAATTTAGTGGTTTGTTTTTGTAGCTCTTGTCAGTTGCTTACCATGTCCAAGAACATAACGTTCATGTTCTTGTGCCTTTCGTCTACCTTTTCAGGGGCTATACATTATCAGTTCCCCTGTTGAATGGATGTGATGGTGGCCTTGTTACTCAGGGTCTTCTTAGCATCTGTTTGGTTATTGCCTCTATATATTATTTATCTCCTTGTTGTTTTTGGGGCATTGCTTGGTAGATCCCATCTGTACTGGCTTGGAGGGACACAGAAGAAAATGAGAATTCCACTTAATTTTTTGATGTAAATTACTTTTCTTCTAGTCCCAACATGTCAGTACAGTGTTTCCCATCCCAAGTTATTTATTTTGGTTACTGTACCGCTATGGCAAATGTATAACAGTGGTGAGGAGGAAGTCATGTGTTAATTTTGATTGGCTATGTTATAGGTCCTACCTCCTAGTCTGAGAGGGGCAATACTGCCCCCATGTGTACTGACATGTTGGGACGAGAAGAAAAGGAATTTACTTCAATAAGGTAAGTGAATTCTCATTTCAAAGAGGATGTTTCATGCTGAAATTATTGCAAATCGAATGTGTCCCCCTTTTTGCACCTTGGGCTAATGTCCAGCAACTCAAGTGAAACTCAAATGCAAAGGCTATGTCAAATGAATAACTTGTATATATGGAGTGAGGTACAACCAGTTTGGTACAGCATGCAGAATTCCACTCCTTGCAATTAGCTCCAGGGTGACACAAGGTGGGACTGCTAGTGCAACAGCTCATACAATGAAAATTCAACTTGTTACTGGGGGGGCTGGCTTTTTCCTTAGTACAGCAACCTTGGCTCATGGCAGAAACTGTCCTGGGTAGCGCTTTTTACTTTCCATACTAGAAGTGCAAAAAGGGTTACATCTGAGAGTGTAATGAGCAAGCATGAATGGACACCACACCTCATTATTTGGTAGCTTGCATGGGATCAAGCTAAGAACATAGAGTTATGTTACCTGGGAGGCCCGTGGCACCAGGATCGCCTTTTGGTCCAGGCATTGGTGAGCAACACTCACAGCAGTTAAAAAAAAAGTCAGGAGTTTCCAGTGTGAAATTGTCAAAGAGATAAAGAGTGGTGGCTGTTCTGAAATCAGGACTTAAGATAGAAGGCTAGTTCAGTTGTGGTATCAGTGATCTCTGGGATTTCAGGGAACAATGTCCCTTCTGCTAGCGGAGCAAGGGATGTCTCTAAACCATCTGCAACTGCCATATTATAAGCTCTCTTAGTATGCTTCGCTGGCTGACGGGTTTTTGCTTCCAAGTACACAGTGACAACAACGGTGATAAAAATGGCTGTTGGCCATGATAAGGTTCCCATTTTTATATCTGTGAAAAGGAAAGAAATACATTATTCATGCTATATCCTGATACGTTTCAATGGATTTCCACAAACACACATACAATAATCACAGACTTTGCACCATTTTTCCTTTGTAATATATGGCAAGGCATTTCCAGGCATGCTGCTTTCTTGTCCTCTATACAGTCATGTAAGAGTCAGTTGGACTGATGTGTCTATTTGAAATTAGAGGAAAGTATGAACACATACAGACCTGCCATATGCGTGGATTACAACTAACTCTGCACAGGAAAGAACTAGAAGATTAATCTTTTAATGGCAGTGGAACATGCATTATGCTGCTGGAAAGAAGAGCTCTCTGCCCTCAACACAATTATTATATGTTAAATGCTCCACATATAGGAGCTGCAGTCGTGGAATAGAGTTAGCAAGGGATAAAATTCCTGAGCTGAATATAAGCTTTCACTGAGCAGATTTTAGCAAATGCAGTGTACATGCAAATCTGCTAAAACTCCTGTATTTTATATGGGAAAAAAAAAGTCCAAACACACTATGAGCCTTGTTTTGTTAAGTTAAATTGAAATACTTGTTTTTTCTGCCTGAAGTGAGTGACAGTGATCATATGGGACTTTCCAATGGTTGCTACAAACCATAGACTAAGGTTGCCATACATACAGTAGTGGTTGGCCAATTATCTCACAAAAAGATTGGCTTCCCATTTCATTCTGCAACCATCTTTAGCCAAAGAACTTACTGCACTATCAAGGAACTAACTACCCAATGGCTGAGGATCATTTTAATACATTTTCACGTAATCCCCAAAAAATAGTAATAATTACAACCAAACTTAAAATGCATATATGAAGTGTTAGAGCATTAAGGATTGTTCACTTTAAGGGGCAGATTTATTAAGGGTTGAATTGAAAATGCTGGGAGCAGCCTTCCTGACATTCAAGTTTTTTTTTGGAGAAAAAACTCAAATCAAATCCGATTGAATTCGATTTGAATTCCATTTGGGGTTTCGGGTTTTTTCAATACATCCGAGTTGGAAAAATTAGATGTTATTAATACATTTTGATTGGTCGAATTTCAAATTTATGGGAGTTTAAAAAAACTCACATGAATTTGAAATTCAACCCTTGATAAATGAATCTCTAATGAGTATATTTATTAAGGGTCAAATTTCGAATTGAAAAAACGTTGAAATTCCAATTCAAAAAGACCAACCAAAATTTATTTGAAGGGTTTTTTTTGGGTCGAATAGGTCCATTTTCGAACTAATAGGTCCATATTCGGCCAAATTCGAATCTTTGGAATCATAGGAATATCGAATTTTCCCAAAAAACTTACATTTTTCAAAGTCCACCAATTGACTCCAAATAGGTTGTAGGAGGTCCCCCAAACAGCAATTCAGCAGGTTTTAGATGGTGAATGGTCGAAGCCGAATTTTAAAAGAGACGGTACATGATAAATTTCGATATTCGCATTTTTTGCAAATTCAAATCGAATTTGGACTATTCCCGAAGTACACAAAAATAGCTTGAAATTCTTGAAACAGGGGGCCCAGACAATGGGTTCAGAGATCCCTACTACTACCCAGCCACCCTCCTTCCTGAAAGCAAGCAATCCAGGAAGGAATGTCAGGTTGGGGAGAGTGCCAGGCCCCTGTAAAGATTTTTTTGCAGGGGGGCAGGGCTTAGTAGTTACGCCACTGACAGTTGGAGAAGTCAGTGCCATGTTTAGAAGAAATTGGGATTATTTTTTTGCTTTCTATAAAGAACAGTTGTATTATATAGGAAGAAGTTTCTCTAATACAGTAGGCCAATGTACTGCATAAGTTACTGTAAAGCTAAACATGCCTTAACTGCAATGTAATTTCCCTAGTGCTATCAGTGTAAGGCAAGGTAGAATGTACAAGCAGAGCTAGTACTGAAGCTATATAAAACACTGCAACAAGAATATCGCTATGTACTTTCTATTTCCTTCAGGGCTCATACAAACTGGAGTTTTTAGATCTGACGCAGGTATTTGCATATGCATCCTCTGCACCTTAAATATGCATTAAACGCAAGGTCTATTTGAATAATGGAAAAGGCACTTTAGCTGAAAACGAAGACGAATAACTGTGCTGTTAGAACAGCAGAAATAAAAAAAAAAACTATTAAAATTGTCATTAAAGGGGAACTGTCACCCAAACAAATTATTCAAAATCCTATTTTATCACATTAGTCAAACAAAATGAACTTTAATTACACTATAGAAATTATTTGAATCTTGTTTCCTTCAGTCTGGGAATTCATAATTCTAGCAAGTAGGCACCAGCCATTTTGTGGACACTGTTATTAAGACAAGCCTTTTGTCATCTCAGAATCTTGTTTGTGCACCAGAGGGGACCCGATGTCCATCCCCATGCACTGGTTACACAATTAAATGGTAAAGAGAACGGGGGAATGTGTGGAGAGCAGTGACATCTAGGAAGTGCTGAATGGAAAGTGAAAGTAATTGTCTGCCCCGCCTCTATGCCACTGGCATAGAGGAGGGGTAGACAATATTTGATGGACAGCTGAGATTTTTAAATGAGTTTACAACAGCTATGAATGCTTTAATAAAAATAGAAATTGGATTTCATGTTTAATTTGAAAAGGACTTTTATTATCCAGATTTTTGTGTCTGGGTTACAGGTCCACTTTAAAATGGTTCAAGTAGTGGTGCAAATTTGTTTCATGTTTATTATGCAAGTTTTCTGGGACCCCCAAATTCTGTAAGGACTGCTGAGTTAATGTCATTAAAGACTAGGGGAATTTGCTTTTTACTTACAGTATATAAATGGTAGCAGACATAATAACCAGTGCTGCAATAGGGACACATAGGGAGTAAATGAGTAATTCAGCAAATTAGCCACTGTAATGTAGTTTTCGAGGTTGAACACAAAATATGCCATAGACCCTAGTGTATTTGCAATAGAAATATTTCTTGCAGTTTTTCTAAGAACAGTTTGTCTCTAAAATTCCTTTAGATCCTTTACTCTAGATATAATGTGCTTGTTTCTTGTATTGTCAAGATGTCAGTTGACAACAGGACTTCAAAACTGTTGTGTGCACTTACACAAACCAGAGACTAGCGGTGAATTAAAAAGCAATTTTATTTCCCCAACATTTCTCCTGCAAACTATTAAAGTTTCAGGAACTAAAAACTCTCTCCCCAATAAAATGTTGTTTAGATTTCTACAACTTAGACATGCTGTAAGTACCCAATTTAAAACTCAATGTGTAGACACTGACCTGAATAACCTAGAACGAGAGGTGCACAATAAAGACTTGGGCAAACCTCTTTCACACTTTTATAAGCAAATGACCCAAAAGTGCAGTTCAAACCTGAACAAATTGTTAAGCAAATGGCAACAGGATATTCCCGACTTAACAACTGAAAACTGGGATGAGATCCTGGACATGCTATATGAGGGGATAATAAGTACTAAAGATAAAATGACACAATTAAACTACTTGCACCCCCCAAAGGTTACATAAGCTGGACTCAAATTTTAGACTGGTTTGTCCTAGGTGTTCATACTCACCTGCAGGTTTCTTCCATATGGTATGGGACTGTCCCTGAATACAAACATTTTGGGGGGAAATTATACGTAAGATTCAAGGTAAAACTGATATTCCTCTACCAAGGGACCCTAAGGTGTTACTGCTAAACCAGATGGAGGAAGTGGTACCCTTACAAGCCCAAAGAACGCCAATGTCAGTTTTATATATGTATGCAAAAAAGGCTATAGCAATGAGATGGAAACCACAGGTTGGCCCGACACTCAAAGAGTAATGTCACGGCCGGCACCCAATACCAGAACAGGTGCCAAGTACCCTGGTCTCGGCTCGGCTTCACCAATAGTGTGACCACCGTTGGGCTTCGGGAGGAGCCCTCAGCTTACTTGGGTGCCACCTGGACTTAACGAGGGGTACAAGGCAAGATGTTCTGGCTAGCAGAGGGGCACGGCAGGTAGCAGAGTCTTTTTGGGCTGAAGGTCACGGTACAAACGGAACAGGCAACAGAATCGTCAGACAGGCTGGGTTGAGGCAGGCAGATAACAAGAATCGTCAAACAGGCAAAAGGGTCAAAACCGGGTGATCAATCGAAGGGTTAGAGTAGTCGTAAGCAGGCAAGGTCAGGATCCAGAATTCAGAATAGTCAAATAGCCAGGCAGGGGTCAAAAACAGGAATCAAACAGGTTCAGAAAATAGCAAAAGCTCAAAAGCACCAGGAACGAAATCCTATCACGGGCAAAGTCCCACAGCCCTAATGGGCTTTAAATAGTTTTTGAATTGCGTGACGTTGTGACGTCAGCGCGCCTGCGCCTTTAAGAAAACCCAGAGCGCGTCGCACGCGCCCTAAGATGCCGGCGCCTGCGGCCTAACGGAAGCCGCTCGTCGAGGCGGGCGTCCCTGTCGTCCCCCCCCTAGACCACCAGGCACGTTCGTTACATTACCCCCCTCTCTAGGGGGGGCCACTGGACCCCCAGGCTTACCGGGAAACCTAGCATGGTATTGTCTCCTGAGGCGGTCAGCCTTGATGTCATCAACTGAGACCCAAGAGTTCTCCTCAGGCCCGAAGCCCTTCCAACTGGTAAGATATTGTAACTTACCCCTCACGAGGCGGGAGTCGAGGAACTCCTGGATCTCATACTCAGGCTGACCTTCAACTAGCACTGGGGGAGGAACAAACAGATGACGAGAATTATTAGCAGGCTTCAAAAGAGAGACATGGAAGGAATTAGAAATTCTGAAATTAGGAGGTAACTGAAGACGAACAGAGGATGGATTGATTACTGCAATGATGGGGTATGGACCAATGAATCTAGGACCCAGTTTAGGAGAGGGAACCTTCAACTTGATATTCTTTGTCGACAACCATACTAAATCTCCCACCTTGTACTGGGGTGCTTCCCTACGGGATTTGTCAGCAGCCCTTTTCTGAGCTAGGGAAGCTGCGGATAAAGAATTATGAACTTGAGACCAAATTTCGGAAAATTTCAGGACAGAAGAATTGGCAGAGGGTACAGGGGAATTAGAGTCAGAAAAAGAAAACGCTTTGGGGTGCAAACCATAGACAACAAAGAAAGGAGACTCTCCTGAGGAGGAATGGGTAGCATTATTGTATGCAAATTCTGCCCAGGGTAGCAGTTCGGACCATGTGGACTGGTTATCGGACACATAGCATCTGAGATACTGCTCAAGGGACTGGTTCACCCTTTCGGTTTGACCGTTAGTTTGAGGGTGATAGGCAGAGGAAAAAGACAATTCAGTACCCACCAAGGAACAGAAAGCACACCAAAATCTGGAAACAAACTGAACCCCCCTGTCAGAAACAATATTCTCAGGAAAACCATGAAACTTAAAAATATGAGTAATGAATAAGTCAGCCAGGGTTTTAGCAGAAGGGAGATGTGGAAGAGGAATAAAATTAGCCATTTTACTGAACCTATCGACCACCACCCAAATCACTGTCTTACCCTGAGAAGGAGGCAACTCCACAATAAAATCCATGGAAATGTGAGACCATGGTTTCTCTGGAACGGGTAAGGGGTTTAATAGACCCTGGGACAGATGATGAGATGACTTAGACTTTGGCAGACTGGACAGGAAATGACAAATGTTTTAGTATCCCGGTTGAAGGAAGACCACCAGACATGACGGGATAAAAGAGAAATGGTTTTTGTAATACCTGGATGACCTGCCACTTTAGAATCATGAACCTCTCTTAACACTTGTTCCCTAAGCTCCTCAGGAACGAACCATCTACCAGATGGGGTTTCAGCAGGAGCAGATGACTGTAAAGGGGACAACAAGGAAGAGAGGTCAGACTCCAAGGTTGCAACAATTATTTCCCTGGGAATGATGGGAGTACACTCAATAGAGTCAGGGGAAATTGCTTCAAAACTCCTAGAGAGTGCATCCGCCTTGGTATTTTTAGTCCCAGGCCTGAAAGTCAAAGAAAAATTAAACCTTGTGAAAAATAGAGCCCACCTAGCCTGCCTTGGATTAAGGCGTTTAGCAGACTCTATATACAACAGATTTTTGTGGTCAGTATAGACCGTCACCAGATGTTTTGCACCCTCCAGGAGATGCCGCCATTCCTCAAATGCCCATTTGACTGCCAGCAACTCCCTGTTACCTATATCATAATTTACCTCTGCGGGTGAAAACTTCCTGGAGAAGAAAGCACAGGGATGTAACTTGTTGGTAGTCGGGTGCCTTTGAGAAAGGACTGCCCCAGCTCCCACCTCAGAGGCGTCAACCTCCACAATAAAAGGAAGCGCAGTGTCGGGGTGACGAAGGATTGGGGCAGAGCTGAACTCCTTTTTGAGGAATTCAAAAGCTTGAACAGCCTCAGGGGGCCACATACTGGGGTCAGTGCCCTTTTTAGTTAGATTAGTGATGGGGGCCACAATGAGGGAAAATTTTTTGATAAATTGACGGTAATAATTAGCAAAACCAAGAAATCTTTGGGTTGCACGTAACGAAAGGGGTTGGGTCCAATCCAGGACTGCTCTCACCTTGCCTGGATCCATTTCTAGACCCTTGCTGGAAATGTTAAACCCCAAAAACTGAACAGAAGAAACCCCAAAAGTACATTTCTCTAGTTTCGCATAAAGATTATTTCCCCTTAGCCTCCGTAAGACTTCACGAACATGATTTTGATGTTCCTTCAGGTTAGAGGAAAAAATCAGAATATCGTCTAGGTAGACCACTACGAAGATCCCCAGCAGGTCCCGGAAGATGTCATTAACAAACTCCTGAAACACTGCGGGGGCATTACAGAGGCCGAAAGGCATAACGAGATACTCGTAGTGGCCATCCCTGGTGTTAAATGCAGTCTTCCACTCATCACCCTCCCTAATACGGATCAGGTTATAAGCCCCCCTAAGATCAAGCTTGGAAAAGATTTTAGCATCTTTGACCTGATCAAAAAGTTCAGAAATTAAAGGGAGAGGGTAGCAGTTTTTTATGGTAATCTTATTGAGCCCCCTATAATCAATACAGGGGCGAAGACCACCATCTTTTTTCCCAACAAAAAAGAAGCCCGCCCCCGCAGGGGAACTAGAAGGTCTGATGAAACCCCTTTCTAGATTTTCCTTTATATACTCTTTCATTGCCTTGTCTTCGGGCAATGAAAGAGGATAGGTTCTACCACGAGGAGGAGTAGATCCAGGAACCAGATCAATTGGGCAGTCATACTGCCGGTGTGGGGGTAAGGTTTCTGCTGCCTTTTTAGAGAAGACATCAGCGAATTCTGCATATGCAGCAGGTAACCCTTCAAGCGATGTAGTTGCTACTACAGAGGGAACACATACTCCATCACACATAGTACCCCACTGAACCACCTCCCTGGAGACCCAGTCAATCAGAGGGTTATGCCTCTGGAGCCACGGTAACCCCAAAATAAGAGGATAGGAAGCACCCTCTATGAGGTAAAAAGCTATCTCCTCACAATGCAAATTATTAACACACAAGGAAAGAGTTACCGTCTCTTTAGAGATTACACCTGACCCTAAGGGTCTTCTGTCCACTGCCATTATTCTCATGGGGGCACTTAGACGAACTACAGGGATACAGAATTTAGCTGCAAAAGCAGTATCCAGAAAATTACCCTCCGCCCCTGAGTCCACAAATGCGGACAGTTTAACAGAGCCGTAGGCCAAGTTAGTTTAACTGGTAACAAAACTTTAGAGGCAGATTGGGGAGAGGAAACTCCTGCACCCAAATGGAGCTCCCCTTCTCCATTTAGGCTTCGGAGTTATCCGGCCTCTTAGAACATTGGTTCAGAAAATGTCCCTTCTCTCCACAGTACATACAGAGACCCATGAAACGCCTGCGTGCCTTTTCCTCAGGAGTTAGGTGGGATATGCCTAATTGCATAGGCTCCTCCTGAGGCAGAGGCACAAAGGGGTTAGGAGATTTTACATTGGTCACCACATTGGATCTTATATTAGTAACCCCAGAGAAGTTTGTACTCCTCTCACCCCTTCTCTCCCTTTGTCTTCTATCTACCTGGATGGCGAAGGACATGAGGTTGTCTAGATTAGAAGGTAGGGGAAAATTAACCAGACTATCCTTTACGGAATCGGATAACCCCAAACGGAATTGACTCCTAAGAGCCAAATCATTCCACCCAGTTTCCACTGCCCACCGGCGGAATTCGGTGCAATACACCTCCGCATCCCTTTTCCCTTGGCGCAACTTACGAATCGCGGTATCGGCAGACGATGCACGATCCGGGTCATCGTAGAGAATGGCCATGCTGTTAAAGAAAGTGTCTAGGGAATAACGAGCAGGGTCAGAGGAAGGCAGCCTGAGGGCCCAAATTTGGGGGTCACCCAAAAGCAGGGTCATTATGAACCTTACTTTCTCCTCATCAGATGGGAAAGAATGAGGAAAGAAACTAAGGTACAGCTTACATGCCTCTTTGAAAACAAAAAATTTAGTGCGATCCCCACTGAACCTTTCGGGGAACACAATTTTTGGTTCATGGGGTTTTGATGAGTTACCCCAATTGGCAGAGGAACCCAAAGAAGGTGTTGGAACCGGAACAGATTGCTGCTGCTCCGGCTGTCGGGTTAGATTGTGAAAACCCTGTAGGAGGTAATTTTGCTTCTGTTCATGATCCTCCAAGCGCTGTAACAGTGTAGTAAGAAGCACTTCGGTGGTAGTTGGAGGAGCAGCAGCGGCAGCAGCTTCGTCGTGACTTTCGTCATCCATGGCCTGTGATAATGTCACGGCCGGCACCCAATACCAGAACAGGTGCCAAGTACCCTGGTCTCGGCTCGGCTTCACCAGTAGTGTGACCACCGTTGGGCTTCGGGAGAAGCCCTCAGCTTACTTGGGTGCCACCTGGACTTAACGAGGGGTACAAGGCAAGATGTTCTGGCTAGCAGAGGGGCACGGCAGGTAGCAGAGTCTTTTTGGGCCGAAGGTCACGGTACAAACGGAACAGGCAACAGAATCGTCAGACAGGCTGGGTCGAGGCAGGCAGATAACAAGAATCGTCAAACAGGCAAAAGGGTCAAAACCGGGTGATCAATCGAAGGGTTAAACAGTAGAGTAGTCGTAAGCAGGCAAGGTCAGGATCCAGAATTCAGAATAGTCAAATAGCCAGGCAGGGGTAGCCTAACGGAAGCCGCTCGTCGAGGCGGGCGTCCCCGCCGAGGGGGCGACAGGCGTCCCTGTCGCCCCCCCCCCAGACCACCAGGTACGTTCGTTACAAGTGGGAACAATTAATCGAAAAGTCCATTCCTCTATATAAACTCACTTTTATGAGAAGAGGTGCCCAGAAAAAGTATGGGATCTCTGGGTAGAGATGGAACCAAACGTAAACCTGCCCTGTGGGGTTAACCCTCCCACTCACCTAAACCTAAAGGGAACAAGAAATGTATAAGAATTGTTAAACTAATGTAAGAAATTTAACTGTAACTCATGGAAATGAAAACACCACTTTATTTCTTGCTTTATGTTATTTTTATTTTTTTTTAAAGTTAAACAACTTTATTGCAAATGCTCAACAATGTACAAATGCATACAATATGTGTGTAACCGTTCATGCAATATAGTGCTTAAAGGGATACTGTCATGGGGAAAAAAAAATTTTTCAAAATGAATCAGTTAATAGTGCTGCTCCAGCAGAATTCTGCACTGAAATCCATTTCTCAAAAGAGCAAACAGATTTTTTTTTATATTCAATTTTGAAATCTGCCATGGGGCTAGACATTTTGTCAATTTCCCAGCTGCCCCTGGTCACGTGACTTGTGCCTGCACTTTAGGAGAGAAATGCTTTCTGGCAGGCTGCTGTTTTTCCTTCTAAATGTAACTGAATGTGTCTCAGTGGGACATGGGTTTTTACTATTGAGTGCTGTTCTTAGATCTACCAGGCAGCTTTTTCTTGTGTTAGGGAGCTGTTATCTGGTTACCTTCCCATTGTTCTTTTGTTTGGCTGCTGGGGGGTGAAAGGGAGGGGGTGATATCACTCCAACTTGCAGTACAGCAGTAAAGAGTGATTGAAGTTTATCAGAGCACAAGTCACATGACTTGGGGCAGCTGGGAAATTGACAAAATGTCTAGCCCCATGTCAGATTTCAAAATTGAATATAAAAAAATCTGTTTGCTCTTTTGAGAAATGGATTTCAGTGCAGAATTCTGCTGGAGCAGCACTATTAACTGATTCATTTTGAAAAAATTTTTTTTTCCCATGACAGTATCCCTTTAATAAAAAAGAATTGTTAAAAAAAAAGGTTCCCCAGCATTAATAGGTGCAGCTGCACATCACTTTTTAGAAGAGGAAACATGGATGCATTGGCAACTATGGGGTAATGCAGGAGTGTGTTTCAACACAAAAACCCTAGTGAATTGTGTCAGTTGTGTAGCACCAGCACTTTGGGGTGCATTTGACCTAAAGAAAACAATTAGAAAAAAGTGGCACAAACCTTATTCATTGCACTCATATTGAACAAGGGGGCATACTGACTCTTTAAATGCATTAGTAGAATTTTAGGGGTCGATTCACTAACTTCGCTACTGGGCTACTTCGACCATCAAATGGGCTACTTCGACCTTCGACTACGACTTCGAATCAAAGGATTCGAAGTAAAAATCGTTCGACTATTCGACCATTCAATAGTCGAAGTACTGTCTCTTTAAAAAAAACTTTGACCCCCCTACTTCGCCATCTAAAAGCTACCGAAGTCAATGTTAGCCAATGGGGAAATTCCCCATAGGCTTGGCTAACTTTTTTTGATCGAAGGATATTCCTTCGATCGGTGGATTAAAATCCTTTGAATCGATTGGATTCGAAGGATTTTATCGTACGATCGAAGGAATTATCCTTCGATCGTTCGATCTAACTATCTGCGCTAAATCCTTCGACTTCGATATTCGAAGTCGAAGGATTTTAATTCCTATTCGAATATCGAGGGTTAATTAACCCTCGATATCCGACCCTTAGTGAATCGGCCCCATTGAGTGTGAAGCCAGAACTTAAATGTGAAGCCAGAACTTTATGTGAAAAACAAACCACACTACAGGAAATTGGTCAATGGCAAATTAACTCTGCTAAAATATAATATCTGTGCCGCTTGGGGGTTATATTCTTATGCAGGAAATGCAGGAAAATATTGCTAGGACACCATGCTTGGCAGACATGCAAGTAGAAAATATGCATTAGTGATAAAAAAAAAGTATTGATAGATACAGTAGATTTATAAAAAGAAGTGTTTATTTTCTTATTACGTAGTAATACATAAGCAAGCCCCATATCTCTGGTGATTAGAATATATTCTTTATTGCAGATTAGGCTGTGTTCAGCTCTGTTTCCTTTGCCACAACACAGTGTGAATATTGCTGCCTGCCGGAGGAAGCCTCTTACTGCTATCTTTTGAAGTTAATTGTGCCCATTATACTAGGCAATTGTATTTTTGTAACACAGATCACACATTATGCATGACTCGGTTTCTTTTATTAACAGTGGTTAAAATAGAACAAAAAGTTTAATTTGATTCCTTTAGATGTGGCGAACAGAAATAAGATATGCCTTTGCTCTTATTTCTTTAAAATTCTAAATGCTGTTTCTCCTTGTACAGCTGCTTTGGGACTACACTGCTAACTCAGGGACAGCTAAGATCCTGAACTATATTTCCCATACTGGCTGTTAAATTAAGTAACTGCATATGAGTACCATGAATCAAAAAAACATATGCTATTGCTGCTTGGCGTGAGCTTTGCCTCTAAATTGATGGTGTAATAGAAAGGTCTTTCTTTAGCTGTAGAGCACTTGCAGAGCACTTGCTATTACATACATTGTATAAGAGACCATTCCCAAGGAGGATAAAACAAGGAATGTTGAGATGACATGTCATATTTCAAAATTACAAAACCCATTGAAAATATATGTTGTTGTGTTAAAGATATAGCATTTACTGTATGTTCTGTCATGCAGCCCACAGGCAAAGTTATCATGCACCTTGAGGTACATAAATACTATTGTGATTTGATGCACCCATCAAATTAATTTTCATTAACAAGTCCCCAACAATAAAAAATAATTCCCATCAAAAATGCATCTTATTGGTCTTAGTTCCTATATGGCAGCTGGTTTTCGTGAAGACTAACCATAGCAACAAGTGCTTCGGTCTCGCACTACGAACTAGTGTACATTTATACACAAAGGATAAAATCATAAATCCACAAAGTTAATTGGTGCGCTTTGGTTTTCCTAATGACAAGAAGTACATCATTCACTCTGCTCTAATTTGTAATATTATGGTTTAGATGTAGCAATCCTGATGACTAAATTATGTTACTGCATTAATTAAACCATAAATTTGTCATATATTTGATGGATTGTGTATTTTTAGTTTATTTTACAATATAGCTCTGTAAACATCTAATGCCCTATGATATCACATTGAATTGAAACCCATATTTTGTGAAATTCTAATAACTTGTTCGTCACCAGACTTTTAGCTACACACTTCACTATCCCTCTTTATAGCACTATGATGCCTCCATTTTGCTGTCTTATTATTTTCCACTCTCTTTCCCTGCTCCATCAGCTTTCTGCAAAACAATCATCCATGATTACTAGCTACCAAAGTTCTCCTTATCTGGACTCTCATTTCAACCACTACACTATCTGGTCCAACTTGGCTTAGATGCTTTTTTTACTTTGGTCTTGTATTTACTTCCCTTCCAGAAAAATATTTCCACCCTGGCTGAGTTACAGATTTAAATATACTGTATTGCCCTTTGTAATGTCTTCTCTGTCATGGAGGAAAAAAAAATCCTCTTTATTTGCCGCCTTCTGCAAACATCTATCCTTCAACTCAACTATCCAATCCCCAGTTCATTTCCACATTAATTCAAGATTCAAGTTCACCCCTCTCCAATAGAATATGTCATTCAATACCAATACATTGGTAACATACCCTTGTCTAAACCAGCTTGCCTTGATAACAGCCAAGCTATTTGACAGTTTCTGAATGCCAGCTCTATTCTTGATACCTTTTAAATCAGCTTCCCTTGAGCTCACTCCAACAAAATGCTTTAAACAAAGTCATCAATGTCATGCAAGAAGCAAGGATCCAAAAAAAAAAACATCTACTGATATACTTCTTTTATACTTGCTGTACAGCAATTGATACTGTTGACCATTATCTCCTTTTATAGTACAAAATATTCACTCACTTGGCATCCTTGACTCTGATCCTGGTATTCCTCCTATCTCTCCAATCGCAACTTCTTTAAATATTGTTCATCAGCTATTGAACTGTCAGTAAGAGTATCCCAAGGGTCTGTCCTGGGTCTGCTTCTCCTCTCTTTATATTCTGTCTCTTGGTGACCTCATCGCCTGCTTTGGTTACTCTTACCAGCTCTATGCAGATGACACCAATTCTTTTCATTAGCTCTGCTGTTAGACTGCAGTTGAAGTCCTGTCTTGAATAGTATACTGAATTGGTTCTTACCAACTCATGCTAAATATTAAATAATGCTAAATATTAACAATCAAAATAAATTTCCTGCTACATATCACCATTTTACACCGCCTTAAACTTCCCTCACCTTCTCAACCCTACAAGAAATTAAGAAGTGGCATATTGTAGAGACTATGACTTATGCTGTGATGCTCAGGCTCACAGATTCTTTTTTTAGCCAAGTACCTATTATGTCATCATCTTTCATCATTTTTAAAATTGTCCCTTCACCACAGTGACTATGTACAACCCAGTAGAAAGTTAATAAACAGTTCACCTTTTTTAAAATGTTCCTGCTTTTCTCTGCATTACCCGTCTTTTCTCCCAATCCAATCCCACTTACTCACCTCAGATTATACAATGGCCTATACTAGAAATCTCTACAGCTGAATGGTGCAATTAAGCCATGCAAATCTTTTCTGGCTAGTGTCATGTCTCTACTTATCTCTTACTTATGAGATATCTGTATACTTACATTCACATATTTATATCCATAGTGCTTCACAACACCATTTGTAAATGTAGCACTGTGACAAACACAACCACATATTTTCTTTATTTCTTTTGTGTCTCTTATTTGATACCTTTTTGGTATTTTTATCAATTATTTTATATTACTGGATTTATTTTAGCCCTTATGTGCTTTTGCTCTTTCTATAAAATATTCTGTGATGCTATATAAAAATGTCATCAAATATACATTGTTTTCCCTTTTGTTACGGTGGTCATTTCAAGGAAATTCCCTAAATGACTGTTTGGCTTTTTCATATTTATATGTAATAACTATAACTAGACTTTCTCGCATATTTTTATTCCTATGTTGTTCCAGCTGCCTAAGAAAAGGCCTAGTTTAGCAGCAATAATTTCACCCTTATTGGGATGCTAAAACCTTTTTTCATTATAATTTGATGAAGGTAATAGAGTGTCTGTTGGGAGTTTGTCAGTTAAAACCGTGAATCTCTCTGGTTGTAAAAGAGAAACTTTCATTATCAACAGGTTATGAGGATGTGGCCTTTTCATTACTTTTCATTATGGCTTTATAATTCATTGTTCCCTGTACGCAGACTTTATTAGAGTATTTAACATTTGTCACTATCCCATTTCACACATGCCATCTATAGCTCATAAAAGAAAAGGTGCATTCAGCAGTAACAATCTCGTTGAGTAAAATAAAGGGTCCGTTGCCATTTATCTCATTTTGTTGATGATCAGCTTTTATGGTTTACAAGCAACTTCATAGATAAGCTGCAAAGCTACAAAATGATATAAAACCATTCACTGTATATATGTTGAGTGCAGGGGTATTGGCATATGATCATTCTTGAACTTGCAGCCATAAAGGCACATTTGTCTGGTAAAAGACACATACAAATGAAGAAAGTGTGCATGATCAATATCACAATGACATGCATCCCGAGATACGTCTGTGCCATTATGCCTTTCAAAAGAAACAATATCCATAAAGTGCAAGAGCACAGATCTAAATACATTCTATTTCTAAGAACTGGAGACCTAGCAAAGTGCTGGATGTGATTTCAATTGGCTTTACTTTTGAGAAGACGCTTTTAAATGCAGTCATGGCTGAGAACAAACCTTGTCATTGTAAATATCATACCACTCATGCTAAAGTCAGTGTCATGGCTGTTGGGAGTAAGTATCATCTTAACTGCTTTAAATTAACTGGAACAGGGGTCCCATTCCAAAGGCTGTTCTCATGCTAAGAGAGAATGGAGTTTATGTGCTGAGGCAAATGTATATAAAATACATGTACCTTAACCCCTAAGGCAGCAGAGAGAAATATACCCATTGTGACATGAGCCTCAATGTGTCAGGATATTAAATATAGATCATGTGTTTGCCTTTAGAGAATAAATAAAATGTATCTTTTAATTCTTCTATACGACTCAGCAGCGGTGTCTTGGGAAGTTAAAGGGATACTGTCATGTCAAAAAAAAATTTTTTCAAAATTAATCAGTTAATAGTGCTGCTCCAGCAGAATTCTGCACTGAAATCCATTTCTCAAAAGAGCAAACAGATTTTTTTATATTCAATTTTGAAATCTGACATGGGGCTAGACATTTTGTCAATTTCCCAGCTGCCCCTGGTCATGTGACTTGTGCCTGCACTTTAGGAGAGAACTGCTTCCTGGCAGGCTGCTGTTTTTCCTTCTCAATGTAACTGAATGTGTCTCAGTGGGACATGGGTTTTTAATATTGAGTGTTGTTCTTAGATCTACCAGGCAGCTGTTATCTTGTGTTAGGGAGCTGTTATCTGGTTACCTTCCCATTGTTCTTTTGTTTGGCTGCTGGGGGGTGAAAGGGAGGGGGTGATATCACTCCAACTTGCAGTACAGCAGTAAAGAGTGATTGAAGTTTATCAGAGCACAAGTCACATGATTTGGGGCATCTGGGAAATTGACAAAATGTCTAGCCCCATGTCTGATTTCAAAATTGAATATAAAAAAATCTGTTTGCTCTTTTTAGAAATGGATTTAACTGCAGAATTCTGCTTGAGCAGCACTATTAACTGATTTATTTTGAAAATTATTTTTTTCCCATGACAGTATCCCTTTAAATAGAGCGAGAATATACAAAATTTGAGGCAGCAACACCGATCACCCTACTAACAGAGAGCATGGGGAGAGTAGCTCAGCGTATGTGTGCCAAAATATGCACAAATGTAACATACTAATACATACTAATACAATTGTGTAAGCAGAACTAAAAATAGGAAACAGAAGATTAAATGCAAAATACTCACAGGAAGTTTTCTCAGTCTTGGAGTTAATAAAATGGATCAACATTAAAATGGATATCTCAGCAGTGTTGGCATTGACTGAAAAATTGATTCACATGTAATAAATGTGTAATTTATCATACATTCTTTTAGTGCATTGCCTTTTATCTCTAACTCTATAGACACAGATAGATTGCTGCACAATATATATATATATATATATATATATATATATATATATATATATATATATATATATATATATATATATATATATATATATATATAATATATATTATTTTTAAAAATCATTATTAATAATTGTATTTCCATTCTCCATTTTACAGGTGTTGCCTGTTGATTTATATTGATTAATACAATCTATATGCAAATTTAGTATAGCATATAATCTATATGCAAATATTATTAATTTATTGTCTGAAAAAACTGATTACCTAGTTAGTACTGGATAGCATATTGTATTGTTTCCCATTTTTCATTCACTATTTGGTTCATACGTTTGACTATTTTTATGCTAATCACTCTGCTACTTGCACTCTATGAATACCCTGCAGCTGTGCAAGAGAGTGAGATCTAACAAACCAAATGGTGCAGTATCCCTTACCTTATTCCTTTGCTTAGTACCATAAATACAGTCCTTAAAAAGTACATTGGAGCATCCATTATGATCCTTTGCAAAAAAAAGCAATCAATTGCCTTAGTTGCTTTTTCTGTAGCCAGTGAGATCAGGGGTATTAACAGGAGGACTGTGATTGGATGAATGTTTTTTAAGAGTGATAAGAATTTGGGTGAAATTTGAGTAAATGCTAATTTGTTGGCTCTGTTTCTGCTCTGTCCAGCTTTTTCTCTTAATTGTTGGCAAAAACACAGGATTATGTAAGAAAATGGTACTTGACAGCCAGAATTTGGCAGAGATAGTGTGGTATCAATATATTCCTCTATTGCTATCAGCAATTCGTTTTATTATTCTACTACCAGTTAGAAAATGAAAGCAAATACTTGACTGTTTCTATGAGTAGCTACACTTAGGGGCAGATTTATCAAGGATCGAATTTCAATGGTTAATGAACCCTCGAATTTGACCCTTGAAGTTAAATCCTTTGAATTCGAATATCGAATTCGAAGGATTTAGCGCGAATGCTTCGATGGAATAAAAAACTTTCGATCAAACAATAAAATACTTCGAACTATTTTAAGCGATCAATCGAAGGATTTTTATTCGATCAAAAAAAGCTTAGAAAAGTGCTGGGGATGGTCCCCATAGGCTAACATTACACCTCGGTAGGTTTAAAGTATGAAGTCAAAGTATTTTTTAAAGAGACAGTACTTCGACTATCGAATGGTCGAATAGTCGAATGATTTTTTACGATTTTTACCAAAAAAATACTTCAAAATTTGAATTTTTTACCATTCGAATTCTTCACTCAAGCTTAGTAAATCTGTCCCTTTATGCCAGCTTAGAGCCAGTCTTAATTGGTTGAGAGTAGAACTACTTTCAGTTATGATTGTCAATATCTTCCTGTCCTAGTGTCCCTCAGATTGCTCATCTCAAGTACGATGCAATTGCTGCACAGACAGAGTTGGGCATATTTACCATTGCCCCATTTGCAAAAGCACTAAGCGGTGCAAATTGTGCCCTTAGAGCCCATGCACTTACCTGCTGCAGCTGGGGCAATTTCTCATTCAGTGTAGGTTCTGCACTTTTTTTAAAATCCTGCACACAGCATGGTTTTTGACTCCTATTCTGCATTTGTGTGCAAATATTTAATTCCAAAAAAACTTTGAATCCGAAGTCTGACCCAAGCAGTAGGATAAAATATATAACTAATAATAATAATATATATTCTGTTTACATCTTTTATTTCATATCATCATATATGCTGCTAAATTCATGTAACTGCTAAAGGAGCATATATATTTGCAGTCATGGGATGCCCATCATCTAAATAGTTACTTATAAATCAACCAGGTTGTACAGCTGACTGATAATTATTCTGCAGAACACATAGATGCTCAGATACCAGTGCATTATTTATGTATTGACAAAAAGAGGCAGATTGTTGACTCTTGTGGCATGCTGTATGATTTCCCTACTGCTCTCCATGCCCCTGTTAGATACAGTACATGGAGCTCTATCCTACTGATTCAATTGAGATCATCAATCAAAAAGTTTTCTTTAAGGCTTACATTGATGCTGTTGATAATGGTTTTCTATGATATATTTGCTCAGAGCCTTGAATGTACATTTGTAGTTTGTAATTCAAAGCATTGCTTTATTGTTAGAGTCAGTTAGTTCATAGCAAGCAGATTAAAATGGAAAGGGCTCATTTACTATAAGTAGCAAAAAAAGTGCTGGGGACATTAACAGGCACAAATGTGAGCCTATTATAATGCAAGTCAAGTAGCATTTGTGCCTACTGGCACTCCTAGCAGGGAGCACTCTTCACCTGTCAGTTGCACTTAAGAGTATTGTATTATTTGCCATGTGCATCTCACTTGGGCTCAGAGGAGACATGTAGTTGAAAGTTAAGCTGAAAATAAAGACCATGTTTTACTAATGTTTGTAGTCAATGCCATTTGTTAATATAAATGGAAATACTGTATGCAAATAAGCAACATTTTGTCATTGGCATGGAGTATGTTATCTCCTATATGTTAAAGGAAAATATTGTTAGTTTAACTCTTACTTCTTAACAATACATGTTTTTTCCATCTCAGTGTGCTTTATGCCACCACTATTTAGCTTCTAAATCTCACATATATGACACTTCAAAGTAAAATAACACAGCAACATAATCTAGAACTTACTGCAATCATCTTTACAATTAAGTGCTGAAACACCACTATTAGATAGGAGCAACAGGTTCCTCTTTTATTTATCAGTTATGATAATGGGTATTAAGAAACTCAAAAGAAAATAAGGAGTCCCGTCACCGGCTAAGATAATGTACAAGCATTTATAAACTAAATTCTTCTTATGTCAGTCAGTAACAGTCTCTGCTAATCTGTTTTATATTCAGCTTCTTATAGTTAATTTTACATATGTGTATTTTGGGGGAATAGGGGTCAGGCAAAACAGATCCACAGACAAGACAGGAGGCTTGGGTTGGCAACAGATCTCCTGCCTGTGGTTTATTTTCACAGCATACAAACATAAAGAAAGATCATGTGCCGGGATAAAGCAGTAAAGGAGAAATCAAAGTCTCACCAGATTGGAGTTTTTAAAGAATACAAAACAAAAGTCCTCTCTGCCGTCACAAGGAAGTATTTCTCTGGAGTCCCAGTGTCAGAAATACAAAACACACATTTTTCTCCCAGCTTCTCCCAGCTATATACCTGCCATTATATACACAATTTCCACTGGGACAAACCTCTTTGTCACAGTATGCATGCTAACTCAATGGAGAATGGATGGAGTCAGGACCAAGAAGGAAGCTGGTGGGGAGACTAACAAGAAAATGTCCAATTCATGGTACACAAGGGGTTAATCAGCATAGTGAGCAGTCAAAGTCGAAGGATCAGGAACCAGAAATCAGTCAATTAGCAATTACAGAGCACCCAGAAACTCACAGGAAAAGAACCTACATTCAGACAGTGAACCTGGGTTACTGGTGGCTTTTTGATGTCGAATTTTGTGCATGATGACGTCACATGCTGATGCGATGATGCATGGTGTGTTGACATCACAGCATTGCAACCATGGTCGCCACCATCTTTAATATGGAGAGCTCCTGCTACTTGTGCCAGATTCAAATTTCAGCACATGGTGAAGTAGACAATAAGCAAAGGATCAAAAATACCAGCACAACATGGTGATTGCAAGTGGGGCAAAGCCCATGCTTGTTTATTTAGAGCAAAAAATTTCAGGGCGCACTTCTTCAGACATGATAGCTTATTCGACCCTTGATAAATCTGCCCAAAAGTGTGCCTATTAGATAGCCTAAGTTGGAGAAAAGAGTAAGTTAAAATTTGTTTAAATGATTTTAAATTTGCCATCCATAACTATCAAACACTAAAAGATGAGGATAGAACTGTGGAAAGTAGTACAGACAAAAAAATCACGTTAGCAAATAATAATTATTATTTTTTTTTTTTTAAAGGCCATAGAATTTCATAAATATGGTGGCAGGTACTGGAGAAAATTGAAATAAAGACTGGTCTAGATGAGAAAAAAGTTCTACTACAATGTGTTATTGAATAATTATTCACATGTTCAATAATAAATACATTTATTATTGTAATAAATCTAAATGTATAATTGTAATTAACTCAGATATTTTCAGGATTTCAAACTACAGGCTTGGATTTGGCTGTCAGGGTCTACTGGGAGGTGTAATTTAAGGCTGGAGGCCTGCAGATTTTGTCTCCAAGCAGCCTGCCTTGCCCAGGGTATTACAGTATCAATTTGCAACTGGTGATTTTAAACATACAAGAGTAGAGGTTTATTAGAAATAGTGTTGTGCATTTATCGAATACAGAGAAACTGTAATGAACAGATTATTGTTCCATTTATAAGATTTTTTTTACAGGTGCAGAGGGGTGAGATTTAGCATTCATCCAGGACATATCATCATTACTTATGCATACGTTTCTGCCCAAAGCACAAAAAAATTAAAGGCACTAGATCAGTTTTGTAATCAAATGTACAATCCATTCTACAAAAGTCCTTGTTATTTAGAAGACCGTAAGCAAAATCATTGTTATTATAGTTGTCCTTTTTAATTAGTTCTAATGAGAAAAACCTAGGCAAATGATTTCTATGTGAATGTAGTTTTGTGTGCTCTCTCACTTGAGTATGGGTTACACACTTTATTAAAGCTTGATTTTTTTTGTGGTTGGCCTTTTAAAGAGGAGAACTTAAATTTTTCTAGGAAAAAAAACTAAAGTCGAGATTTATTATACCCCAAAGCTGCTAAAATCCGAAAATACTCCATCTCAAACCTGTCGAGGTCCTGTAGAAGTAAATGGCAGATGTCCCTTTTCCCATTTGAAGATACTGTATGGTCTATGCTGGGCTTTGTAAAATAATCCAAAAAATTCTGGATTTTTGGGCGAACAGTTCAGGAGTCAAATTCGTAAAATTTGTACAATTCGAGTTTTTTCACAACTGTTTTTTTTTAGACTTCTCCCGAACCAAATTTTTTTTTAGTTATTTTATTGATAAATAAGGTAAAATTGTGGATGGGATGTTGGTTGAGTTTGTTTTATTGAAATTTGAGTAAAAAATTTGAGTTTTAGTAAATAACCCCCTTAGTTTTTTGGCCCCATTACATTTAGGGGCATATTTATCAAGGATTGAATTTAGAAATTATGGAAGTTTATAAAAACTCCCATAAACACGAAATTAGGGGGAAAAAAATTCAGATTTTTTAAAGTTAGGTGAATAGGATCGACCTGCAAACTCGAATCGAATTTGAATCGAATTTGATTTTCAAAAGTCCACCAAATGACTCCAAATTGATTGTAGGAGGTCCCCTATAGGCTAAAACACCAATTTGTCAGGTTCTAGATGGCGAATAGTCGAATTTGAAATCTTAAAGGGACAGTACACAACTATTCCATAGTCGAATTACACTAAAATTTAATTTAAATTTGACCCTTGATAAATCTGCCCCTTTGGTTATAACTGTGAAGTATTAGAATGCGCTTTATTATTGAGATGTTTTTTTTAAATTAATTATTTTGAAATTATATCCATATCGTTTTTATCTTATTCTACATCTTGAGGAGCCTAGATGAGACATAATTTCAATATCATTGTCATGAGTTTATAGTTGTATTGACAATAAAGTTTCCTTGAATCCTAATAGACAACGGCTGCAAACGCAGCCCCATTTGACTAAAATGGTAGTCTGTTGGCCCATTTATAGGCCTAAAATAATAGTCTTTCTGGTCCAGTCAACCAAAGACTGCACTGGGACATGGCACAGTCCAAGGCTGACATTTCTGCATGGACTCCTCTACAATCCAATCATTTACCCAATGACTCAATATTTAGATAAGCCTGATTGACCCACTACTTGGGTAAACATATACATATTTAATGATTTAAAGAAGGAAGCTGAAAGTTGCATTTCAGCAATAGCTGGATGGCTAAAACTTGGGTGACCCTGATGTATATATTATGAACTACCTAACAGCTGATATATATAATTAAAATTGATTATGGTTATCCCCAATCTTTTTTTCCAAGTAGTAGTGCCACTAACCCCAAATCACTTATTATTCATGCCAGATCATGTTATAGAGTACTATTGTAAAGTCTAGTACATCACAGGGAAACAAGCCAACAATTTGGAGTCAACATTAAAGCAATAATTTCTAAAAGACAGTATTGGCTGTTTTTTTTTATAAAAATATATTTTATTTGTTATTATTTATTTTACAGTTGACAATTCGGGGAATTTGCTTTTCCTTGTTAAAAAGCAAAATCACTTTCCCGTATTCTGCTGACTCTTCTTGCTACTTACATCAACTGAGTTTAAAGGGTGGTCCACATGCAAAAATATTTCTGTTCTCATTGAGTAAGGAAAAATACATATGTAAATAAGTATTAAAGTGATGCAGACAGTAAGAAAGTTATACACAATTTGATAATTACACCTAATCATGCATGATCATTTCATTTATGAGCCTATGCATTTATTTGCATAGAATTATGCAGTGAATCCATAATGTATATTCATATACTAATGAGCTGTTACAGAAGATTGTTTGCATGACATTCATTTTAATAAATATAATAATCCGGAAGACAATTCTATGAATTACATTTTTTTTAGATTGTGTCTAGACCTGTTCATTTCATATTGGCCATAATTTTATCATTTGAGTTTTACTATGTTCCAAATGCAATAAGTAAAAATATGTTTAACATTAGAAAGATACTGGAAATGTTCTAGTCTTCAAAGTGAAATAATAGGAACCCCAAAAATATTGAGTCAGTTGTGTCATCAGGAAACAAGCCATTTTGTATGCTATTTAAAACCTGAAGCCAAATTTCATCATCTTCATTAAGATGAATTAGTATAGATCCTGACACTTGACCAATGTTAGGTTCATAACGTCTTGCTTGTATCTGTTGAACTATTTTGCCATTGTGAAACAGGCCAACGCTAAAAAATTTATGTCTTAAACTTAAGTGGTATGTAAAAAAATAGACACCATCAATGCTGGCAATGAATGTACCTGAATTTATATTGTACGGTTTATTTTCATTGACAAAAACCTTCTCAAACTTTATTGAGTATCCAGGTAATAGAGCATTCCTTTGCTGTCCAAGGCCCACAGAAAATGCTATGTTTTCATGTCCAGTGCAAACTCCTTTTTGTCCCTTTTCACCCTTAATTCCTGGCATTCCTGGCTGTCCTTGAAAGCCTTGGGGCCCCAAAGATCCAGGACCTCCACGGTCACCTTTGGGTCCAATAGGACCTTGTTGACCCATTGATCCTTTCTGCCCAACTTCTCCAGCCTCCCCCTTTAAGCCTTCTTCACCCTTGGTTCCCTTTTCTCCTTTGTTACTATTGTGTCCCACGTCACCCTTTATACCCCTTTCTCCAGGTTCACCCTTATTTCCTTTTAATCCTCCTACACCATCCAAACCTTTGTTTCCCTTTTCCCCCTTTCCACAAAATGGACAAATGTCCCCCGGTTCACCTTTAGGACCAACAGGACCTATGTCTCCTGTGTCACCTTTGTATCCCATGTGACCTTTATTTCCTTTGGAACCCTCCTGCCCGTTATCCCCCTTTGGTCCTTCAAAGCCTTGATGTCCTTTTTCACCAACTATTCCAGGTTCACCTACAATAAAATAAAATGAAATGTGATTTATATCCTGATGATTCAAAAACAATTACTGTAATGTGGTATTGTGAAGAGGTGTTATAAATATAGATGAGAATTTTAAACAAAATAAAAAAGGCATGTCTTGTAACAGCTCCACATTTTATTTCATGGCAAACTCTTCTGACTCATGCACTGTTATCTGCATTTTCTCAATTTCCCCTTTTGTATGTCCCCCATAACTTTATACATTATTATCCTCTATATCAGGGGTGAGCCACACTAAAATGTAAAAACTGTTGGAAAGCCACACAAACAAGAAAAAAACTGGAAAATTCTTTGATGACAAATAAGGACTGTGATAGGCTCACTGGTAGCCCCGTGGGGATTGCTAGCCTACAGGAGGTTCTATTGGAGTAAACCTAGGTCTTTATGCCTCCGAGTCAAATCAACAGTACTGTGTTTTTTCCCTTGAAGACCTTTCACCAGTCATCCAACTGGCTTTCTCAATTCAGAATAACTTGTAACTAGGATCTTTTTCAGAAAAGTTCCTCCAAAAGACCCAACCCCAAATCACAAGAAGAGTAACATTGTGTATTCAGTGCAGTGCTGTTAGGAGTGCTCTGCTTTGTATATGGGAGAAACCAAACAACAGTTACACCAGCATATGGAGCATCACAGAAGAGTCAGCTCCTCTGGTCAAGACTCAGCAGTGTACCTACATCCAAAAGTAAAAGGACACACATTTGAAGACTGCCAAGTCTAGGGCGGGAGAGAGACTGGTTCAAAAGAGGTGTTAAAGAAGCCATATAAGTAAAAACTGAAAAACCAAGTTTGAATTATGAATTATGATAAACAGATTATGCTGATTGGAGCAACATTCCAGAGATTATATTCCAGAAAAAAGATCCTAGTTACAAATTATTCTGAATTGAGAAATCCAGTTGGATGGCTGGTGAAATTTCTTCAAGGAACAAAACACAGCAAGTCCAGTTGATTTGACTTATTTCTACAGATATACCATGACCTGAATGAATGAGATTCTTCACAAACAATATCAAAATGGTCACTTACTATGAGGCCACTGGGAGCAACATCAATGGAAATGGAGAACTACATGCTGCTCATGAGCCACTGGTTAGGAATCACTACTCTATCTCTACAGTGCAATTTGCAATGATGGCATCATGCACATAAAAGTTTCCATAAAGCATTTGTATAATATATCGGTTAATCTATCAATAAAGGCCAGTTCAGAAGGTAAAAACAATGCCAAAAATCTATCCAATCATATTATTGCAGCATTGCATAGTATATGTCAAGTGCATAGTATTTGAAAAAACTTAATGAATGACTGATTGGATTTTGTGTGTGTGTGTAAATGTGTGCAGCATGTTTATATTTATTTATATCTACATACAGTTATATATACAGTTACGTATTAGAAGTTGACAAATTATACATTTATTTCAAAGTAATGTAGGAATAGCAATCTAAACACTATTAAAGCTTTACCAAGAAAGCATATTCTTCATTTTAGGAAAGATCATCTTGTGGACATGAAAGTCCACCTTTTATATATTCACTAGATAAATACAAATCTAAATTCTCATGTGCTCAAGTGACTGTGACATACTGTAATTCTTATCTATCAAAGACTAAGGAAGGATGATATGTGAGCAAAGGCATTAGCAGGTAAAATTACCTGGATCCCCTCTTTTACCTTTGTCTCCTTTTTCTCCTTCAGGTCCTGGAATATTACAGAAGCACTGTTTCCCTGTTGTATTGTTTTCCGCTGGTATTTCCAAGAAAGAATCTAACTGGTCATTGTATGGAGGGGCTTCGTTAGTCACTAATAATGGGACTACTGTGGCATTGTTGCCTATCTCTTTGGAAGCACTATCTTGCGTCGAAAGAACATTCTCATTGTTAGTACCGTTGAATACATCAAAACTAATTAGCTGTTTGGGATCAGTATTTGTTGTAATTAGCTCCTGTACTTCAATATTATTTTCCACTCCATCTGCTACCTTGTGTGAAATAGGGGTTAGTGTAGATGTTGCAGCAACCTGGTGACTTTCTTGAGCCCCGCCATCTGTGACTGTATCACTTTCAGCTGTCCCATGGCTTTCATTGAGGAGAACAGTAAAAGCTTGTTCAGGTTCCTGTGTTTCAGCACCACTGAGTGCATCCATTGTAAACAGCGGTCTAGTTGTAAGGCTGACAATTGCTGAACTTCTCAGTGGACCCCATGGACCAGACAGTAGTATTAGAAGAATATATAACATGCCTGTGAAGAACAAAGAACACCATTCTGTCACAAAGGTGTGAATAACATTAGAAAAGGCACAGCCTATACTGCTACGACAATAATACAGTTGCTCCTGATTTATGCTTATAGATCAGTTTAACCCACAACAATTTTATACTGCAAACATCGTACAGTTATGGAATCCATTATTCGGAAACCCGTTATCCAGACAGCTCGGAATTACAGGAAGGCCATCTCCCATAGACTCCATTATAAGCAAATAATTCAAAACATGTTTTAAACATCCATTTTCTCTGTAGTAACAAAACTGGGATGTAACAAATCTGACAATTCATATGAAAGAAAGTAAATGCAAATATCTTCAATATATATATATATGACTGTATCTAGAAAAACCTTTTACCATTAAAATAGAATTAGGTAAAGATTTAAAATTCGTATCCGTAATATGCACAGGATCTAAAATATAACAGGAGGGAATGTTCATTATCAAATGAGACAATACAAAAATAGATTGGCAAAAAAATGTAAATAGTATCCATAAATTTAAAAGACAAAATTATCTAGTATTTAATGCACATGAAACACACACAAAAATAAGCCATTGAAGGCAAAAAATATTCATACACTCAGCCCTTTTAAGAACAAGAATATTTCTTTTGAACTATTTGCTAGAAGAGAACATTTAGGCAGTTAAAACATAGATAGACTGGTTCTTGAATGTCCATTAATGCATTTTCTGATAAAAAAAAAAAAACTAGAGAAAAGGGTGGAAATGGTGAATATGAAGTTTGGAAAAGTGCTATAAGGCTTTTAAAATGCAATATATGATTTACCTTAAATATGATAGTAGAACAGGCGTCCAACTTTAGTATCTTCTTTCTGGAAACACACAATGGGCTGTGCTGCATTAAGTAGTAGATGTAGCACAAACGTCCCATTGTTCTCTACAATAGAATAGGTGTCCCATGTCATCCTCACATAAATAAGTATAATAATAATATTTAAGGCAGTCTTTGATGTATTATTTATCTATGGCACTAGTGTAAGCCGTCTACTGTTTCCTGCTCAATAGTATGATCTGTAATTAGAATTGATATAATAGAACTATTAATGCTCTTCCATTAGTACTGAAATGTTCCTTGTTGTTCTGAAAGAAAAAGCATGTAATTTCTAAGAAACTGTAAAATCAATCTGCCAGCTTGTATTTATAAGGCCACATGAAATGACTCATTCACAGCCTGGACACACATCTACTGTATATCTACCTGTAATATATTACTTAAAACATTTTTGGGAAAGCTGAAAGTAAGCAGTAGTTTGTTCACAACAAATCCATTTTTATTTCCATGCAAAGATCCTTTAGAGAAATAAGGGCTTATTTACAATAAAATGCACAGTGCAAAGCCAATAGTAGAATGGGCAACTGGGCACTCCAAAGGATTCCACAAGGAGTCACAAAAAATAAAAATAAAAGTATAGTGTTTTATTCAAAAAAAGTATAATCTCCATTTGCCCTATGAGTTGTATGACAAAAGGACACTTAGGGGGTTATTTATCAAAGGTTGAGATTTTTTTTTCCACATGAAATTCAAGTTTTCGAGCTTATTTTGGGTCAAAAATCTATTTTTCTGAAAACATATCGAATTTTTCGAGATGTATTATACCCTGAACCTGGAAATAGCTTGAATCCAAAGATACAACATCTAAAACGTGTCAAGGTCATGTAGAAGTCAATTTCAGAGGTCCCTTGAACCATTTGAAGATGTTAATAGCCTTCATGATGTTGAAGGTTTTCTCGATGGGTTTCACTCGAAAACTCAAGCCATTCAAGTTTTTTTTCCACCGAAAACTCAATCAATTTGAGTATTCAAGTTTTTCACCCCGACTACGCTGATTTGAATGTTTTACATTTGAGTTTTTACTGAAATTAGAAACCACTGACCTTAAAAAAATTACCCCCTTAAATCATGGGCTGAGGGTTCAGAGTAGGTGCACCCGGACGACATCTTTTACTTGGTGAGTGTTTCAACATTTGGTCCTTGTTAGCTCTTTCTCCCTATATTTGGTATGCACAGTGCAAAGCACCATGTTTCTGCTCTTCCTTGACCAAGACCTGTTGCGAAGATGAGCATACTGTATCCTCAATGTTTTATACATGCTAATTGGATGAATTGCACCCATTTATGTATGCAGCAATGTCATGTATCTAGGACAGGGGTCCCCAACCTTTTTTACCTGTGAGCCACATTCAAATGTAAAAAGAGTTGGGGAGCAACACAAGCATTAAATAGTCCCTTGGGTGCCAAATAAGGGCTGTGATTGGCTATTTGGTAGCCCCATGTGGACTGGCAGCCTACAAGAGGCTCTACTTGTCACTATGGAATTAAAACTTGCTTTCAAGCTTGGAATTCAAAGGTAAGCACCTGCTTTGAGGACCCTGAGAGCAACATCCAAGGGGTTGGAGAGCAACAAGTTGCTCACGAGCTACTGGTTGGGGATCACTGATCTAGGATATGGGATATGGTCAGGTGATTTTGCATATTTAAATTGTAATTACACCATTGCAAGCCAAAATGTTTATATTATGATGTAGGTAAAGTGATGCCAAAGTTACTGCTGTTTTTTTATACTGGTAGCTCGCCAGCCTTAACTTGGCAAAATTACTTTTGGCAAGAAAATGCATAAATTGGTGTATTTTCCAAGTTTCATTGTGGTTTCACACATCACCCTGTGCTTTGCACCAGATTTTTGCAGGTTTGTTGTACAGATATGGGATCCATTATCCAGATACCTGTTAGCCAGAAAGTTCAGAATTACGGAAAGGCTGTTTCTCATAGACTACATTTTATCCAAGTAATCCAGGTTTTTGAAAATGATTTCCTTTTTCTCTGTAATAATAAAAAAGTATCTTATACTTGATCCAAACTAAGATATAATTAATCTTTTCTGCAGACAAAACCTGCCTATTGAGTTTCTTTAATATTCACATGGTTTTCTAGTAGACTTAAGATATGAAGATCCAAATTAAGGAAAGATCCATTATTCAAAAAAACCCCAGGTCCCAGCATTCTGGATAACAGGTCCCATACCTGTACAATGAACATTTTCTAATGTCTTCCTGGAAGTCAAGCCTTCATGGCCATCACTTTCAAATATTTTGGTGAGGTGTAAAAATGTAACCATCTGAACCTAATACCGTTTTATTGTCACAGAAGGGTTTACACAGGTATTGTGCTAGTATGCAGTGGTTATTCAATTTTTTTACACAAGTTTTTCTCTGTGTAAATTGTACATGTTCAGGTAAAACATGTAATAGTTGTTTCTGTGCCATGCATTAATTAATTAACTGTAAAAGATTGGCGAGAGGAGAAGGAAAGTTTAAATCACTGGAGGGGGGTGCTAAATGTTAGTAGGCACCCCCCATTGATTATAAACAAATCACCTACCTGATACATAGGACCGTTGCTCTTGCTTCTTTCTTTTCTGTGCATTTGCAGTGGAGCAAACGCCAAGCTCGAACAAAAAAGTAAACAGGAGCACCAAGCCAAGTTATCAGCTAAGTAATTCTGGGGGGCATGGTGCCTAATGTTTAGCCCCACCTCAACCTTTGATAAATAACCCCTTGATGTCATTACACAGAATTCAAATGCCTCTCAAAAATGCGGCTGCCATTTTGCAAACTGCTACTTATTTTGGCCATGTGTATCCACTAGGGTGAAGATCAAATCCTTTTCTATGGTTTTGGAATTTTACTGGCATAATGGCCAGAAAACACAAAAAATTACATTTATTGGCCAATGCCAGCTAGTAAACTCCCCATGGGTTTATAGTAGTGTGTATTCCATATTAGCATTTAGGGCTTCATTTTGGGCATATTTATACCAATGTTGGTATTTTTAAAAACTCAGCATAGAAAATGCCTTGTGTTCTTTTGGTTCAAACTTCTAGACCTTGGGTACTTACAAAAGTGACATTCTTGTATTTACATTTGTAAAAGAGTGGTTCTTCAAGTCTGAAGCGGTCATTTATTTTTTTTCCTTCCTCTTTCTCACACAATAATACTTTTACCAAAATTATTCTCAAAAATATGCAATTTTCTATAGTGCTCTTACGACTGGTACAGGTAAGGGCAATGTTACCATGACCAAAATAAAAAAAAATTAATCTTGAAATCTCTACATGTTTCATGTGAAATCTGTATTCCAAAAAGTATCTTTCCTAATGGAAATGCAATGTGGATTGGAAGTAGAAATTATATATTTCTGTCTGTATTTATGTTGATCTATACAATTAACTAAAAATAAAAACAGACAAGGCTTTTTTTGACTGTTTACAATTAGAGATCCGCCAAATCCAATATTTTAGGAATCCTAAATCTTTCATTTTGCATTTGGGTAAATCCCGAACTGAATGTGAATCCTAATGAACCCGAGAAAAAACCCAGGGGGAAAAACGTCACATGATTGTAAGAATGTAGTTGAAAAAGCAGAAAGCTGTCTTTACTATGATTCCCATGCTACTTGCTATCAATAACAAATTGAAAGGGGTTGTGTTCCTTTGAGTTATTGTTTAGTATGACATATAGAGTAATTTTCAAAGGCAATTTAGAGTTATTTAGCTCTTTATTCAGAAGCTTTCCAGTTTGCAATTTCAGTAATCTAGTTGCTAGGATCCAAATTACCCTAGCAATCATGCATTCTTTCTAAGACTGGAATATGAATAGTAGAGGGCCCAAAAAGAAAGATGAGCAATAAAAAGTAGCAATAACAATAAATGCATATCTTACAGAGAATTTGTTTCTTAGATGGACCCCATTTGAAAGCTGGAAAGAGTCTAAAGAGAAAGGAAATTATAAGAAGAAAATAATGAAGACCAATTGAAAAGTTGGCCCTTCTATAACATACTAAAAGTTAACTTAAAGGTGCCTCACCCCCTTTAATTAAAATTAGTTCAAGGGACCTCTGCCATTGACTTCTACATGAACTCGGCAGGTGGAGAATATTCAAATTCAAATTTTTGAAGGGTCTGGCTGTAATAAATCTCACATTAGAATTCATATTCGAACTGGTGAATTTAGAACTCGAAATTGTGGCTTTTATCAAAAATCCCAATTTGAATTCAAATTTGAATGAACCTTCGTAATTCTGCCCCATGATATCTCACTCACATGCATGTGAACATTTATCTAAAAAAAATGTTGAGCATAGGTAGCAGAAATGATAAGATTTATAATTGGATATAGTAGAGTCTGTCTCATCCATAATTCAGTAGCCATTAGAACTAAGGCAGAAAATGTATCACATAAGGCAAGTAAAAGAACAGAATGTGCCACTGGGTCAACTAGACATATGAGAAGCCCTAGAAGAAGCAGTAGAATGAAGAGTAAGGCGGGACATTGAATTTCTTGGGAAATAACCTATATGGGTCAAAAATGAAGGACTAGGTTGACTTAGCTTGTAAATAAAAATATCCAGTATCTATCTGTATGGTTCCTGAGCCACATTGCATACATGCCCTGCTAATACTGCCATTACATCTCCTTTCTCATCATGTTTTGCTGTATTTTTTTATATCTTATGTATTCTCTCATCATCACATTCTCTCTCCCGTTGAACAAGCTATCTTTCTAATTTACCTTCCTTTTCACTCTTTTCTTGCATTGACTCTATAAAAGCCAGACATTAAATCATAGAACCCAGGTTATGTATTAATAACAAGTAATGTTACTGTTGTCCACAAATCCATATATATGATGTATCGAGTAGCCTAATGGTGGTGGTTGGGATTTTAAATCACTAAGCTTGTATTCTCTATGCCACACATCATTCTGATAACCTGCTCAGAAGTCTAAGCTTGTTTGTCATGATCTTATTGAGAACAATTCTTTATTTCATTCCAATCCATTTCATTGAGATTAATATTTCACAAATGTCACACAGCTGCACTTATTGTGAGTTACAGAATCTCTCTTCTAGAGTTACAATCAGTATTATCCCTTTCAGAAGTACATCAGGGTATAAAGGCCTTTGGCCTTCGGTTGTAGTAAAACTACAGCTCACAATTATAGCAGAAAATTGATACTGGGATTTGTAGTTTAAAAACACCTTCTGCAATAATTGTCTGTCTCTGTGATTTATGCTTATTGTTTCTGTCCTTTATTTCCACTCTAAAAAAAAAAGAAACTAGTGTATCTTTAATAGCTCTTCATAGTATCCCTGTTGGACCATTTACAGCAGTATCTAATGAGGTTATGGAACAAAATAGATACCTTGGAGAAGCAGAGAAATAATTAGACCCAAAGCAATAAAATGTGGTTTAATTATGTGCTGGAACTTGTAATGGAGTTGTTAGAAGTCTAAATATCACAACTGATGTCCCTACAGTATGCCTGGTAAAAGTCAGCTTCATCAGCAATGCAGATAGATTTGCAGGCAAAAATAATTTGATTAATAACTTTCTGTCTTCACTCCAACTGAACATGCCATAAACATTAGTTTAAATAGGGATGAAGAATAGAAAGTCAGAGCAACATCAACATGATCACAATAAATTGGTGTAGTTTGTATTTGTAATATTCCTTCCCAAAATTTCCGATTAATTGTGCCAACTGCAATTGGGTGAAAATGTTGGCAGCAGATAGCAAACATGCAAATATTTGTGAGGTTAAAAAAAACGCTTTCAAATGGGCCCATTTTACTAACCTGTTGCCACCTTTGCCAGTGGCTAAACCCGAACATAAGGGACGGGGGCAGATAGCATTGGGGTGGAGCAGTGATGTTCGGGTGGGCATGATGACATCAGAGATAATGTTGTGGAATTACGATGCCGGGTCAGGGTTATTGCATCACTTATATGGAACTTTCTGTCCAGTTTTTGCAATGTTTTAAATGGGACAGTTTTGAACGGATAGTTCAAAAAGAAAAGTCCAGTTGAAACCCCCACGGATGGAAACCCTATCTCTATGTATTCTGGCCAATGAGTAAGACCAATTCTATAACTACAGGTATGGGATCTTTTATATGGAAATCCGTCATCCAGAAAGCTTTAAATACAGCAATGCTCATTTTCCTTTTGATTGATTTGCTTATTTCTGTTTCTGTAATAACAAGAAATGAACTGCAATTGATAACAACTATCTTTGTATTTAATTGGTTTTCATTTATTGGCCACATTATTGTTCGGGTTTCACATGGCTGAAAACCGAACAGAAAGTTGAGATCTGAACAGGCCTCAGAAAAACCGAACAGTTCAGGTCAAAAAGGAGCGGGTGGCAACCTTATCCTGAACAGTTACAAAAAATGCGAAACTTTCCCATTTCAATAAGCCAGAAATTCCTGAAATACTTAAAATTCACAAAATGCATTTAAGTCAATGGGCTTTTATTTTTCTTTCACGCAACCCACGCAATTTTTTTTTATACCCATTGGAGTCTATAGGCAGTGGCGGAACTACCGGGGGAGCAGGGGGTGCGAGCGGGCCAGGGCCCTCACCCCCTCAGGGCCCCCCGGCAGCCCGTGCCCCACTGAAAATGCGGCCATATGGAGGGGGCGGGGCCCGACTGCGCGTCACGTACCCTCTAGGGACGCTACTGTCTATAGGCGTGCTTTGCCTCCAAACACAGCAAAACATTTTGTTCATCGCTATCAATGACACAACATGGAAAGGCAGCCAGCAGTGAACACAGATACAACACGCTGATCCAACATGCCGATCATGGGCACCAAATGGGGCTCAGTGGGCTAATCGGCCCATGAGCTAGCATTTTAAGTGAAAGCAGGCACAAGTACTTTGTGTATAGACTTATTATTTTTGCACCTAGTGATCATATATGTGTCTTCCTACAAAATAAAAGACAAAATGTGTCATTCACTGAGTCACAGAAGACCGCACACAGACAGATGAATAAAAGATTTCTTTTAAGCAGTTTTTTCTATAACCTCTTGCCATTCTCCATTTTCAAAACTGAATAAACTGCACAACAATTCTAAACTGTCACACTCCCTATTTAATTGCTTCTTTGCTGCAGGTTTAGTCCCCTTAATTCACCTTTGGAATTATATAGTGAAAAAGAAACATAAATGAGTTTAACGCGAGTGTTAAGACTGTATCGGTCGGTGGTCCTTAGAATTTGTATAGAAAAGAATAGTCCCTGACGGGCTGTACCAATTATGTGAAGTCTGTGCTGTGGCACAATTCAAGCGCCCCATGGTAACGGCAGGCAGCCGGCACAGTGTGCCGTCACTAAAAGCATAGCATGAACATTTCCCTACTATGCTGGGTTTCAGCTCTTGCTGTGACCTTCAGTGTGCAGCATGTGGCAGAGATTTACAGGTAAACGTTTCCGTATCTTGAAAACTGGTCATTTGCCTGTGACAGAAGGCGCATTTATAAATTACAACATTTTTCTCCATTAAAAGAAACACGTTTATGACAGCGTTACTCAGTTCATACAAATTGTGCGCATGATCCAGGCACTAGAGGGCAATAGTACTTCATGCAGTATCTCCCATATAAAGGCAGAAATCACATACCATCACCCACATACTAAAATATCTTTTGCTTTTTTTAATTATCGTCAGCACATCTATGAGTCCTTAATTATCTATCAAGAGTGTTTATTTTCCTTCTGTACATTGATTATTAAATGGAACTGTTGTAATACAACTCACATTAACAAACACCACACAAATGAAGAAGCTGAACTCTGTGATTCACATTTATCATTGAAGACTCCGAAATTAAAGATGTTAGAAACTGCATATCCTTTTCAGATTATTACTTTTCAAAGTGCTTTAAAGTTTATTTTTTCTACCAATAAATTGGATTGAGATTTTAATAGTGAAGCCTCGTATCTCCAGTTTGCTGCAGCTATATTAAGTCCATAGAAGAGACAAGATGAAAACTTAAGTACAGGTATGGTACCTGTTATCCAGAATGCTCAGGACCTGGGGTTTTCCAGATGATGGGTCTTTCTTTAATTTGGATCTTAAGTCTACAGTTAAACATTAAATGAACCAAATAGGCTGATTTTGCTTCCAATAAGGATAAATTATATCTTTGTTTGGATCAAGTACAAGGTTATGTTTTATTATTACAGACAAAAAGTAAATCAATTTTAAAAATGTGGATCCCATACCTGTATTGTATTTCACACACGCAAGCCTATGGCGCACTTAAAGGCTCAGTTATCGCAGTTGCAAGTGTGGCTGTACAAACTGTATTTGCACTAATGGACAGACAGATTCCATACATGTAAATACCAAGCTGCGAGACCAAGTTAAGGCAGAGAAAACTTTTCTTGTACAGGTATGGGACCTGTTATCCAGAATGCTCGGGCCTGGGGTTTCTGTATAACGGATCTTTCTGTAATTTGGATCTTCATACCTCAAGTCTACTAGAAAATCATGTAAACAGTAAATAAATCCAATAGGCTGGTTTTGCTTCCAATAAGGATGAATAAAATCTTTGTTTGGATCAAGTATAATGTACTGTTTTATTATTACAGAGAATAAAGATAAAATGGAGTCTATGGGAGACCATTTCGGAGGTTTTTGGATATCTGGTTTCCAGGTAACGGGTCCCATACCACAAACCTTTGGCAGCACCAGCAGGTGCCAAAATGCCTTTATGCTTTTGAGCTGTATTGCCATATATTTTTTCCAAATCCAAAGCAATTTCATTCAGACTGTTTTAATGAGTCCTGTACAGATTGATAAATAAGCATATTATTTTGGAATACGACTCGTGAATTTATCAGTGAACAGACATTAATTGCTCATTTATCTTCATATGTAAAGCCTAGAGCCTTGCAGGCAGCGAGCCAACACAGGGAAGAAATAACCTCAGAAAGCCACAAATTCGACTTCATTAAGTGGTTATATAAAATGTGATTACATTAGCGTGGCAGAATTTACAGAAATTTAGGGGCAAAAGTGAACACTTTTAGGGACCGAGTAAGAAAAGGAGATTTATATAGTCTAAAGAAACGTCTACTTGAAACCCAGGCCAATCTTTGTTCCATTTTTCACCCCAAATATGATAGATGCAGCTACTCATGACTCAGTGGGGGCCTTTCAAAGAATGTCTGGGGGACTCTCTCTCTCTCTCTCTCTCTCTCTCTCTCTCTCTATCTCTCTCTCTATATATATATATACAGTAATTTCATAATATTAGATTCTCAGAACGTAAAAATTATATGGTAGGACACATACAGCAAATCCAAACAATGTTAATGCAGTTTGGTCTTATTTGCTTTCACTGAATGGACTGGCACACTCACACTGGATTATAAACTGGATCGTAGCATAACCCACTCCCATCCATGTTCCAAAAATTATAGTCCAAAAATTATAGTCAGATAATTCAGTTCTTGGGTTTGGTCAACTAATCAACTATGGTGCATTTGTTCTACAGGATGACCTATCAGATTCACTTTTGGGGAGGTGCCTACAGTTAGGTGTATAACAATATTATATTATATTAATATTATAACAATATTAAGGTTTTATAATATTTGCTAGATTATTCCAGAAACCAGTCACCTAAATTGAATGGGAAACTGTGACACTGAGGGCAATGATGACAAAAGGGTGACTCTGTTTCCAGTTATTCACTTTACATTTTTTGTGTCCTTAGATCTTTATTTCTATTGCAGAATAAATATCAACAGAAAATCATGGCTTTGCTTCCTCTTGTAAGCAGAAGATTTATTTTATTGCTTTAATCTCCTGTCGCTAAGTGACATGTTGAATAGATGTTTGGTGCGAGGGTATTGTCACAACTGGCCTTGACACAGACAAAACGAAAAAACTATATTCATGGCTAGGCTTCCTTCTGTGCAGCTTAATGTTCTTGGTTTAAGATTTCTGGACATATTTCTGCCTACAGCTAGGTCTCGGAGCACTTAACATTTATGGTGCTTTATAAATAGCAAACACTATAAATATGTTTAATGTAAATGATGTTTTTACAAGAGGGCATTCTGGGGGCAAGTTCTCCTTATAAAATGTATATTGACTTTGCTGTTAACCATGTGTTTGTATTAATAGCAGAGTCATATTCAGTGATCCACCCTTTCTTTGTACAATTCCTTTTGCTGACAATTGCAGCTTGGTGATCTGAATTATGTTCCAGGCTTGATGGGAAACACTCATCTGTCCCAATGCAGTCACATTATATATTGTTCTTTATTGTGTGTATATTTAGGGGGTTATGTATTAAAGGCCGGGTTGTGTTTTCTAAAAAGAAAATTTGAGTTTTTTGGGTGTATTTAGAAATTTATTATGCCCCAAAGCTGCTAATGCCCAAATCTGAAAATATTCCAGCTAAAACCTGTCAAGGTCATATAGTCAATGTCATGGGTCCCTTTAACCATTTGAAGATGTTTTTTGCCTTCATGATTTTCGGGTGTTTTACGGTGATTTGCGCTCAAATACTCGATAACTTCGAGGTTTTTTAGCCTGTAATCTCAAGGTATTTGAGTTTTTTTCCCCAATTGTTTTTTTACATTCGGGTCTTTTCTCAAAAATAAGCAAACATTCGAGTTGTGAGTTTATTCAAGGTAGAATAAACTTCACAAACTCAACCTTCAATAAATCACCCCCTAAAAGTTCTGCATTCTTCACATTTTATGTTGTTTGATTTTGTGTTTGGCACAATTTTCCAGAATAGAGAGAATATTGGTTACCAGTTTCTTGGGTGAAGATGTACTAGGACCCATCTACAGTAAACTCTTTGCTTCTAAACACATTAGCAGATAGAGCTTTTCTAGCAATATTTTCTACCCAAACCAACAAACCACTATCTCAGGGCAACAGATAGGAAAGTATAACATTTATTAATTGAAACATGTATCAGGGTAGACCAATTTGCCAATTCACCAGAATGCATTTGACCTCTCTAAGAAGTTGAACACCATACTCATCAGTAGCGCGTAAGAGCTCAGTACCAGTGAGGAGTTCTAACACCCCACCAAAGTCCTGGTGCAAATTGCAAGCCAGAATTAACAATTCTACTCTCAAACAACTTAAATAAAGAATGTTAAATATGAAGCCATCAATACCATTTGGTAATAATTACCAAACCAAGTCCAAACTCTTGTTTGAATAAAATGTGAGCAATAGCCTCAAAAGTGCATATGTTACATGTAAGTAGTTGGCACAAAGCCTTCTCTCCTTGGGGTTGAGGTAAGGGATTCCTAGTGGTTATGGCACCAGGGTGCAATTTAATCACTGCTAAACAAAATCCCAATCAATTAAAAAGAACAAGTGATATTAAAGGACGACAATTCTGCCAAAAGGAAAATAATAATAAATAATAATAAAAGGAAAATAATAGTCATGCAGAAAAGGCATCCCTATGACATTGGTGTAGAACTATTGTTATGGTGTCCATACATGAGAAGAGCATCAGTCTTTTTTGACAAGAGCTGATTATTCCATGTACAGGAACACAATTGCATTGACAATTTGATTGGATTTATTCAGCTGTCAACCAAAATATATTTTTTGACCCTGATATATTTCACAATAGCCATAAACAAGTCCACAAAAAATGCATAATAAGAAATCTTCACACAGCAATACAGACTATTTCTTAAAACAACAGCAAACAGATTGTATTGATTTTTATACACATTTTTAGGCACCAGTCAAGTCCTTTCAGACAGTTTTCTTTTACCCTTATCAAAACGTGGCCACAGAGTATTACAAAAACCTATTCTATGACTTTAACATTAAAGGGGTTATTTATCAAAGGTTGAGTGTTAGAGTTTTTGATAAGTCAATGAACTCGAATGAACTTGCAACTTGAATGGTATCTTACTTTAAAAAAAACTGGAATGTCAAAAACCCGATTTTGTGAGTCCCGTAAACTCGAATTGATCTAGTTTTCAGCAAAGACAAACCAAATTGCTTGAATCATCATTTTTTCCGGACTTCTGCCATTGACTCCTGGTTTTAGATGGTGTATTTTCAGATTGAAGCTATTTCCAGGGTTAGGGTATAATAAAAATACATACATGTTATGAAAAAGTGGGTCCAAAAAGGGATAGATACCTTTATAGCAAAATACGGCTTACCATAGGCAATTTTTGGGGCAGGAAAAATTTTTTCACCTTTATTTCGGGAAGAAATGGGCGTATCAGCGAATGCGCAGTTGGAGCAGTCTTCCAGTTCACAACAACTGCGCATATGCTGAAAGTGACGGAAAATGCCAAAGCGCCATAAGAAGAGCCGTAAGAAGACCCGAAGATTACCGAAGAAGATGGCGACCGTGAACTCTGCTGCACAGAATCTGCACCGAGGTGTAATTAAAGAGGTTGGGGCATTTACAGTACCAGGGGTAACACCTAGGCTGGGGAGGAGCAGGGAGGGGGTCTATGTAGGATAGGGGGGTAGGGGTTTTTATAATTAAGGGTTTGGTTCTCCTTTAAGTACAAGTGAACCTTATAGTTAGCACCTGCTTGAGAAGTAGATATGCAGTACTCTCAGTTTTCCCCAGACCTGGCTCGTGCAATGTAGCCTATAAAAAAACAGCAATTAAACTGCTTGATAATGTCTGCCATGTGAGTACACAATAAAAAGATGCACAGCAATAAAGTAGAGATTTAAATGAAAAGTATACATAAGAAATAAGAACCTAAACTTAGTTCCCTTTTGAATGAAACGATTGTCGCCCCGCAGAAGAGGCCATTAGTCGTCAGGTGACTAAATCTCCCCGAATCTGCCCTTGTGCTTGAACCCTTAAAGGCGTTATGATATAGAGATTGATATTATGAGACAATTTGCAATTGGTTTTTATTTTTTTCATTGTTTGTTGTTTTTGAGTTAAGCTTTTTTATTTAAGTTTTTTTCAGCAGCTCTCCAGTTTGCAATTTCAGCAAGCTGGTTGCTCTGGTCCAAATTATCCTAGCAACCATGCATAGAAGATGGCCTGGAAAGAAAGATGAGTAATAAAAAAATGGCAACAATAATAAGTGTATAGCCTTACAGAGTATTTAATTTTTAGATGGGCTCAGTGACCCCCGTTTGAAAGCTGGAAAGAGTCCGAAGAAGAAGGCAAATAATTCAAACACTTTAAAAAAGAAATAATGAAGGCCAATTGAAAATTCTATAACATACTTAAAGTTAACTTTAAGGTAAGCCACCCCATTAAAGTATGGAGATACAGAAAGACCCCTTATCCATAAACCCCCAGGTGCCAAACATTCTGGATAACATGTTCCGTACATGTATATAGTTTATTAGTAAGGTGACCTGACATGGTCATCCCCAGTCTACAATAATATAAAGCAATATTTGCTCTGTCTATTTCTATTACTGAACACCCATTGACATTGGTCTGTGACCAACTAAATGACTCAGCATGCTTTTATATAGCCTTGGGACTTGCTGCATTATTCAGAAGATGTTTACATTGCAATTTCATTTGTAAATGACCAGTAGCATTGCTCCAAGATGTTGATCTCTGCCCTGTTAATGGACATTGTTCTTTGCCTAGTTACTCTGTGTACACATACGCATTGCTCTCTAACAGCTACACAAACCTTGTTCCCATTTCCGTAGTTCTGCAACACATTGCTTTGTTCCCAGTTATAGTTCTTTCCCACTCCAGGACTGTATATACATTATATATGTTGGTACCATATGCAGATGTTTCCCTTTCAGATCAGCTGATGTACTGCTGAATCCTACTTGCCACTGCTGCTTTCTGACACCCCAAGCTGTAACATGCCAACATACATTAAGAAAAAGCTTTAGTAATTAATTTTTAATGTACTTGAAGTGGCAGCCGTAATTCACAGGAATTGACTAAAGATCCCTGCTCACCTCTGATAAGAAGATCAATGATTCTAACATTTATGTTCCATAACATGATACGAATTCTGCTCCCCTATGTGAAACCGATGCACTGCATCAGCACAGACAATACTAAATTAGTTCAGAACTATAGCATATTTTTTTAATTAACCTGAGTTTGCAGTAGTCTATGGGGCACATTTACTAAGCTCACGTGAAGGATTCGAAGCAAAAAAACGTTGAATTTGGACGTGTTTTTTTTTGGGTACTTCGACCATCTAATAGGCTACTACGACCTATTGCGGCAAATCCTACAAATTCGATGTTCGAAAATTATTTTTTTTTTAAATTTGTAGTGTTTTTTTAATATTCACTTGCTTTTTCAGTTCCACACAGTTGATTATCTCTTTTTGCACAGTAAGGCCTTTAAAATTGGTTTTCTGACCACTAATTTCACTGTGCAATAATTTTATTGCCTTCTTCTGTTCTGAATTATTTGTTTTTGCTGCAATATTTTCTATTTTGGAGCCTCTGGTGTGAAACGTATAATGCAGGAAACGTGTTGCTTTGAGAACAGATGTATTTTCGAGTTGGCATTCGGACTACACATTGGGTTTTCTACATGCCACATGCTTTAGTAAAGCTTTGCATATTGGGCATGAAGCTGTTCAGAAGACCCAGGTATTCATATTTAGAATATTTTATCCGCTTAATGGCATGTGGGAGATAAGGTGCTGTATATCAGAAATGTTATAAAACCTGTAAATTTGGAGTACGGAGACACATTTACTCATTTTGACTTTGGCAGGATGTGTGCTTTCCAAAAATATATAGGTTTTCCTATAGAGTCAACTGCTATTGACCTACTTTTCCGGAGTCAACTTATTCTGGAGTGTTCATTAGAATTACTGTGTGTACTTCTGGGGTTTTTCCATATACAAGTCAGGAATCTCCATAAAACTATACATGTTTGGTACTGGTGTGCTCCTGAGACATGGGGCCTTCATAACATAAAATATAATCCTTATAGGCTTCTCTATAGTGTTAAAAATAGCTACTTTTTTGTTTTGCTATTGGGAGTCCTGTATCTTGTTACAGTAATGTAGTTACTGTAATTAAGCAAACAAACCAGTTTTACCTTAAGATTTAGAAATTTTAAGTTGCCCTGAGGGAAAAAATACATAATTTTGGTGGGTAAATTCCAAGTCACCAGCAGGGCAAAAACTAATTAAAAAATCACCTGGGAGTAAACAAACATGTAAATTCTTCTGGCAACTAAAAGGTTAAGCGATGCAGTGCTCTTCAGATATCTCATGAACGAATACAAAGCAGCTATATAGCCAGTTTTGCTCTAGATTTTAACCCAGAGGCTCCTTCATAAATCCCGTTTAGCGCAGCCTTTGAAATGTGCCCATATTTGATAGTTCTCCGTGAAATTTAGCTAGGAGCATTGTTTTTGGAATTTAGAACATTTACTCACTTATCATGAAACTCTAAACAACAATCTCTGCTATATAACTGTCTTATGTATTTACTGATACTGCAATTGTCTTCTCTTCGTGTTATTCTAAATTGCTAAATCAGAGTGACAGCAGGAGTATAGGCCTAAACCCCTAGTAGATAAGGGGGCAAATTCACTAAAGGGCAAATTTTTGCCTGCAGATGCTCCACCACACTTCGCTCCACTTCATCAGGTGCAAATTCCACTAGGCTAATTCACTAAAATGTGAAGTTGTGTCTCTGTAGCTGAACGCTGGCGAAGTTTCGCTAGCGTTAATTCGTCAGTGCGAGCATTTCATAGCGAACTTTTGCTAGCGTTCATTTCTGCCTAGAGAAACTTTGTTAGTACTCTTACGCTTAGGTCAATTTGCATAGGGCGAGTACATACAGTATAAGAACTTGCGGCGCTTCAATTTCCAAAGTTTCCTCTTGAGGCAGCTTCGGGTGACTTTGGAAATCGAAGCGACGCGAGTGTGTTGCCGCAGGCGATTTTTCATTTTAGCAAGCTGAAGGCAGTTCGGGGAGATTGTCGCCCCGAAGAAGAGGCAATCAGTCGCCAGGCGACTAAATCTCCCCGAATCTGCCTGTGTGCTAAGCCCTAAAGCCCTAGACATGAGCCCACCCTAAAACAAATGTCGCATGCCCCTCAAATGGTTGTAAAAACAATTTTAACTCAAAAATCTATAATAGTTAGAACTTTTGAAGGCAATACCGCGTTAAAATATGAAAAAACGCCAGCTTTTTATGACTTTTCGGCATACAGGATATGATGTCACTGATATAAGATTGAGGAGGATGAAGCTTCATCGTATCAGTTTGCCAGATCTAAGGTGGCGAAGGAAACTCTGGCGAAAGAGGTAACGTTCTGTAAAATTCACACTTTAGTGAATTTGTGAAGTAACGATCGTTCGAGTTAAAATTTGCCTGGCGATAGGGCGTGAAACTACGATAGACTACTACGGTCTCTTTTACTAGCGAATTGTCCTCTACACCTGTTATTAAGTTGGCAATGTGGCTGCAGATGGGATTTCTGGCGAATTTTCGCTAACGACGGCTACTTCACCCTTTAGTAAATCTGCCCCAAGGTCTGCTAACATAGAGCCCCTTTTCACCGGCATCATTCAGCCCTATGCAGTTATGTATCTCATCTTTACCAGAAAGCACTTGTCACTGAACTGAATATGATATAGTGGGGCTTGTATAGCACTGGAACAATTTATTCATAATTTTCCATTCCTGCACCATTTTTCCCCTCTGTCCACCCAGCATTATTGGCATTTTATGGTAGCATGAAGACCATATACGTGTCGTGGTGCACTCTGGGATTTTACCTGCCATACTGCCATATTGTCCTAGGGATTGGGGTAGCGCAGGCCTTTGCTTGTACCTTATTCCAAAGTGCAAGTTAAAATTATTCTACCTTCCGCCTAGCTGCACAGGTTAATATGAAGTGTATTACAGGTACAGCTATTTTAAGTGGGTGTTTTAATTTTCAATCCTGCATCCTGACTGGATAAGTTACTTAGCCAATAAAGTAGAAGCAGTGGTACAGAAGCATTTTTGGCCAAGCTCTCTTAATTAGTGATGGGCGAATTTGCGCCGTTTCGCTTCGCCGAAAAATTCGTGAAACGGCGCCGGCGTCTCGTTTTTGACGCCGGCGCCCGTTTTTTGATGCCGGTGTCCGTTTTTAACAGAAAAAATTTTGACGCCAGAAAAAATTTGGACGCCAGAAAAAATTTTGACGCCAGAGAAAATTTTCGCGGGCGTTTCGCGAATTTATTCGCTGGCGGCGAATCGCGCAAATTCACAGCGAATTCGCGCCTGGCGAATAAATTCAACCATCACTACTCTTTATATAAAGCTTAGACAACTGCATATGCATGTTAAAGGCATTGTAAACCCTAAATTGATAGAGACCTCACTTTTTATTTTATTTTTTATTTTTTCTGGTATATACTTCTAATGCTATAATTCTGATTGATGCAATTCTACAGGTTTTGATTTATTTCTTCCACTCAACCAAAACGAACTCTGCAGAGATTACCTTAATGCGTTGTTTTCCTCTAGAATGCATGATTTACAGTACTTAGCCACAAAGCTATTTAGCAAGCGCCCAATGGAGAAGTAATAAAGGTCTCTATCAAGTCAATGAGCCAATGAATATATCTACAATAGAACAAAACCTGTTATTTGTATAATTGGGTAAATGCAGAAATATGTTATGTTTGCCTAATATACTGTATGCATAACATGTTTGTCCATAGTTACAGAGCATGCCAAACCAATAAAGCTGAAAAGATTGGAATTTTATTGCATTCCTATTTTATTGCAATAACAATAACTTTTAAATTTACCCATAACAGATAGATAAAGAGATACTACATATGTAGCCTTTTTCAGCATTGTTAGAGCCTTCCTACCCAACAAATGTCAGTCATGACTAAATATCAAGAAACCACAGATCTATAGAGATACTTGACCTGCATCTAAATGTATTGTTGGTTAAAAAAAATCTTGAAATGTCCTATCAGCAGTCATACGCTAGAGTACAGTGTGGGCCCTTGACATAAAACATACAGAGCAAGTTTCATTACAGAAAGTGTTTTGTTTTAAAAGTGTTTTATAAAAGTAAGAAAGTATGACCCTTTAATGCAGCATTTTAATAAGAGTAGATAATCACTTTGGGGTGCTTTCACATAGGCCCCCCCATCCTCCATCCTAGCCAAAATAAAGCACAAATGTCTGTTATCCCCCACTGTTGACAGTCCACAGTGCTGTATACATATGGGCAGGCTGAGGGGTATGTAGCTGCCACCCCATATTGCCCTCTATCCACCCAGACCCACCCTCAAACATGCAAGTTAAGGAGCATCTGCAGGTACATATTGCAATGGATTGCTGTACTCACCACCTGACCTTTGTTCTGCACCTAGACACACTTGCTTAGTGAATTAGCAATAAAAGTGACAATTTTGCACCACTAGTGTGCCAGGGTTACTTTGTTACCATGATGATACTAGAGAATGAGCAGTCCTATTGACTTTTTAGTCCTCTGCCAATCACATACTTGATGAAACATGATTTCTGAATAACGTGCACTCACATAAGAGGTCCTATACTTGATAAAGTTTCCTGTGTCTCTCTCTTTAACACAATAAGAAAAATGGTGTGGCAATCAGACAATAATATAGGTTGAGATACACAGTTGAACTTAAACGTCCTAATTTCAGTATTATATGGACCTTGGACCTTCTTCTGTCTAGTGTAAGCATTGCATGGGGAATCTTAAAATTGATGTAACCTAGCCTTTATGATGGTATTTAGCTGGATAACAAATCTACAGAGCAGGGTTGTCATCTGTAATCATGGGATCTCATACTGCTAAGTAAGCAGGGCCCTCACCCCCAGCCCCAGGTCTCTTGGACAGAGGGTACTGCCAACAAGTAGAATGGGGGCCAAAACTAAAAAAAAAGAAACAACACATACACAAACCTATGCCCTTGATCCAACCCTCACATAACATTAAATGCCCAAGCCCTACCCACACCTCTGCAAGCATTGCCCCTTTGCACCTCTGCTTCACCCCCCTGTGTCTTCAGGGGGGTGAGGCAAATTCAAAAACAACCTGTTATTTTGGAATAAGCCTGTATACAGATGTTAAGGTAATGCCAGGAATCTAGAAAAGTAATTTATTGGCAAAGCCCAGAAAGATGCTCATAGCTAAAATACTTGTGTAACCAGAGGCTAGGCTGTTTAAAGAACAAGTCAAATTCACTGGGGGTTACAATGTGCCCCCCCCCCCAGCATATCAATATCAAATACATTAATTATATTTTTTTAAAAAATAGATAATACAATGGCCAAAACCTAGGTACAGATTATAGACATACAGCCAATACATTCAGAGCTGAATGACACAGGTCCAATCTGTGTCCCTCAAGCTGCAGTATAACAACAACACTCAACAACTGTCCTCAACAAGGAGAGCTTGTTAAAATAACACAAAATACAGGGGTAGATTTCTGAACACTCAGGGACAGATTTCAAATGTATGCTCCCTAGGCCGGCTTGAAATCCCATTCCACAAATATAGGCCTGGTAGCATCTGATTTCTTCACCAGATATACATCTATTTGGGAACAATTTGGCCAGAAGCAGTCAAATTTGTGGTCATCCAAGCTATAACTAAAATAAAGGGCAAAAGGTCCACTAGACGATTTGTATGAGAGTTTGCACAGATGCCTGGCCAATCACTATTTTATATATATTTTTTTTATTAATTGCTACTGAGAGACACACATCAGTGGCATAACAGATATTACAGGGCCCCACAGCAAATTATTTTTCAGGCCCCCAAAATGCCTAGAGGTTGACCAGTTTTACCAATATTTATTGAAATGTTCAGTCGATCGGACAGGTTAGAAAATTTCTGTCCACTGCCGATAATATCCCTGTGTGTATTGCAGATCTGACGATCTTCAGTGGGAGACTGTCACTAGCTTTGTCTGACATAACTTTAGTACGATTGTTTTAGGGGCAGAACATCGTTATTTGACAGTACCGTAACTAGAGGTGGGCGGGCCCTGTTGCGTGACGCGCAGCCGGGCCCCCGCCCCCCTCCGTACGGCCCGCATTTCAGTGGCGCACAAGCTGCCGGGGGCCCTGAGGGGGTGCGGACTCTGGCGCGTTCGCACCCCCTGCTCCCCCGGCAGTTCTGACACTGTTATTTGATCTGAAATAAGTCTGATAAGTCCAATCGTTCAAGGATTTCGAACGATCGGATCCTTTGCATCTATAGCCAGCTTTAAATAGAGCTGCCAATCAATGGTGAGACTGAGCAGGAATATGAGACTTTATGGGGAAGTGCTCTAAACACAGAAATACCGACTTTCTCCTGAGGGAAAAAACACCGGGGAGTCAGAGTGGGATTTGGTGGGTTCCCTTGGTGCAGCAGCCGCAGCAAGCCTGCCCCCATTTACTGCTCACTCACACACAAGTACATACTCATTCCCTCACACCAACAGAAGCCTCTCCCACAGATTGAGAGGCATTTTCTAACACAGTCTCACCCTTAGACACACAGCAGCATCACATGACCAGGCTGAGTTGTAGCAAGTTCCACACAGCAGCCAAGCAGAGATTTGCAGTAATTATCAGGCATATAATAAACACTAACTGACGCCATTATAGGGACCAGGGGGCTAGGAAACTTTTCCCTTCGCTGTTTGAGAGGAATACCCCCCCCTTCCCAACACCTATGAAATACGTCACTGTAGTAATTGTAAGTGGAAACTGTTCTATGTACAAAAGCCTCGACTGATAGCGACAATAGTCGCACAAGGGAAGCCTGTTTCCATCACTGACCAGGAGCAACTCAGGGAAGAGCCTGCCTGCTGCTACAAATCAATCCCATTCCATAGCAACAGCCCACAAAGCCAAAAGCAATATGATTATTTGTGTGTAGCAGACACTGCCTTGTCATTGGTTATTCATTAAAAATCAGGTTTTCTCGGGAGTTTTCCGCTTTTAAACGAGGTAAGTGGGCGGGGCCAGCACACCTGTGTAGAAGATTGTTTGCCTCCCGAGAGCTCACACGGCTCAGTTGCCCAATGCTCCTGGACCAGATGCTCTGCAGGCTGCACGGGGAGGCGCGCAGGTGAGGGCGATTCACTGGCAACTATCGCAGCAGCTTCTTATTCACTGATTTAGCAAAGCCTGCAGGGAAGCTGCCTGTCACACAGAGACTAGTCTCTACTCGTTATCCCAATCAGCCCGTATAGATGTAGTACATGGGCAAACATATGAACAGCTTCAGCCTCTGTAGCTTTTGTAAGGAGGGGTACAAGAAGTATAGATCATGGCTTACAGAAGCTCTCATTCTCCACAATGGGCACATTTAAAGGGGACCTCAGCAGTTCTAAGCAATTTTCCAATAGAACATCTTTCAGTGGTGTTTTCAGCTATTTCTATATGTCAACTCTAGTAACGGTTTGTTTAAATTCTCTGACTCCTGAAACAATGTAGCAGAAGCCAGCTGACCTGGGAGAGAACGGATTCCTCTTGTTTCAAAAGTCAGTGCCAAAGAACCCTAAACACCTACTGCTTTCAACAGCAATTACATTTAAAAATACTGCAGAATCCACATTTTATATTTTGCAGGGGACCAGAAAAAGAATTGTGCAAAATCTGGGAAAATATAAAATCAGTATTATATATTTATGGGACCGCAGAAAACTAAAATGCAGAAAAAACATAGAATCGGTATGTAAAATGAAGGTTTCATTGTAACTCTTAAAGTGGTTGTTCACCTTTGAGATAACTTTTACTATGATTTAGAGAGTTATATTCTGAGATAATTTGCAACCGGGTTTTCATTTTTTATAATTTGTGGTCTTTGAGTTATTTAGCTTTTTATTCAGCAGGTCTCCAGTTTACAATTTCAACAATCCAGTTGCTAGGGTTGAAATTACCCTAGCAACCATGCATTAATATGGACAAGAGCCTGTAATATGAATAGGAGAGGCTCTGAATAGAAAGATGAGTAATAAAAGGTAGCAATAAGTAGCCTAAAAGAAATTCAGAACATAAATAAAAGAAAAAATGAAGGACAATTGAAAAGTTGCTTAGAATAAGCCATTCTATAACATACTAAAAGTTAACTTAAAAGTGAACCATCCCTTGAAGGCATTGTATATTGGAAGGAGCATTCAAATTACACATTATTTTACTGTGCAAAAAATTGTTTTTGGGAGGAGGACCCCTTTAGATTGGGGGTGGATTATGGTTTGGGTACTCAAATATTGCTTGATTTCAGTCAACAAAATTTCAGACCCTTTCAGATATCCAGAAATTGTGGTTCTCTCTTGTAAATATGAAAGTTTGCTCAATAGCCCCCCCCCCCCCGAAATCGCTGTGGGTTAGATCTGCGTGACAATTGTGCTGAACCGGAATGTCAACTTGCAAATGTGCTACCAGAATTTCAAGTTTTTCGGCATTCATAGCGCTGCATTTTTTTTTTGTATCCCTCCACACCTTGAAAGATTGTGAACAGCTAAAGGATGCATGGGCAATGTTTTCTTTTTATTGTATTGTTTCCTAACAGGGAACGTGTTTTGTTCTTCTGCGTTGCAAAAGCAGCAGCTAATGGCCTAGTACCTAAAAAGGTTACCATGTGAACTACAGTTGCTCTATCTGGGTGGCTTGGGGCTAAGGATGTTTCTTAGCTGGTTGTCTGGCAGATATTGGAACTGCAAAAGTTTTAAACCCCATAAATAGTTTCCAAGGGGGATGTGAATATGGGGGGGGAGGATAACATAACTTCAGTTATAGAATATGCAGTGGGAAAGTTAAATGGGTTGTCTTTTAGTATGTTGTAAAAAGTCAACTTTTCCATTGGTCCATTGGAGTTTAATTATTTGGTAACCTCTTCTGCCTCTCTAGCTTTCAGATGGGGCAGCCAAAAAAACCCGGTACAGCTACAATCATATTGTTACTGCTACTATTTATTACTTCTTTCTATTCTCTAAAGTCATGTGATTTTAAAGGTTCGGATTTGATTTGTCCTGCCTCTGATTCAACCTAAAGTGAATCCTGCTAAAGAAGGCTGGGTTTTAGTGATGAGCGAATATTACCCATTTCAGTTCACCAAAAATTTGCAAAACACATTGAAGTCAATAGGTGTTTATTTGCTGGACATTTTTCAAACCGCACAATTTTTTTTTTTACTATAAATTGAGTCTATAGGTCCTTTTTTTTTTTTTTAGCAGCAAAACACAGCAAATATTTTATCTTTATTGGATTCAGACAAATCCCATACCATATCCAGGATTTGGTGCAAACCTAGTATAGTATGGTATGATGGTTTCAGGCATTATATTGGCACCTACAAGAGTATGAGGTGATGTTGGGAGTTGTAGTCCATTAGCAACCAGATAGCAACAGATTGTTTAATAATTAATGGGGTGTCGCTAGCACTATGGCATTCTGGAGTTCCCTAAGGCACAGTTTTGTTATAGAAACCATTGTTAACAAATGAGTACCATTACAATCTAACAGCCCCTTCTAGCAAGCATCTAGTCAGACATTCTGGCCATTCACATGTATCATTAGTACAAAGCCATGTTTGTCATATGGACATGTATTTATCTAAAAGTTGTTGGGTTAACACCTGTGTAGGCCAAAGGTAGGGATGGAAACAGTTGTGAGCCACCCATAGACACATAACTGCTGGCAGTTTAGTCACTGATAAGAAACAAAAGCCTGCCCTGGACATCAATAGCTAAAAACTGAAGCATAGAAGAAAGCTGTTAACTGGAAGTATGTCGTGTTTACAAGAAAGTTTATGATCCACTTCATTTGTCTATGCATGTTATCTGAAACAAACGAGATTATAGAATAATAATATAATCCCATCTGAAACACATATATTATTATGACCAGCCTCCATGTTTATTTGTATATCTGTGTCACTGTGTATGTGTGGAAGTAAATGGGGCCGGTTTATTTACATTTGTTTCAAATTGCACCAGTGCAGTAACCCATACCAACTGACAAATCTTTCCGATCTGTTCACTGCAAATGTTATGAAATAGTGCCTTCCATAGTCTCAGGTGTTTATCAGATTGTTACATGTAATGGTATGTTTACGTATATTTACCTGTTTGCCATTCTGATATTTCTTAATGCAGCAGCTAATTTATATGAATAAATAATTATATTCATTTGATTTTTTTTCAAGGTTCTGACACCGCTATCCATACGTGGACTGTTTTCTGGACAACAAAACCGAATTCCTAAGCCCTTGCATGCTCTGTTAATAGGTAGCTATATTTTCTATTTAATAGCATCTTCTTAAAATTAGATTATGATTAGATTAAGATTATGGCAGAATGAAGCCTGCCATACATGCTAAAACCTGTTCTTTGGTCAGGTTGTCAGAAAGCAGATCTGGGCCACCCAAGTGTCAAGCCAAATCAAATAGCAACTAATGAGAATTAATGTTATATAATATGGATTTCTCGATACTTTGTTGACTAAGATGGTTATTCTTCCCCTTATGGCAACAATATGTGGAGCCCCATTGGTGTGTTCTTCCTACATTCCCCTATAAAAATGGAGACTAATCGTTTCACATAGTAAGTTAGGTTGAAAAAAGACTCCTGTCCATCAAGTTCAACCTTTTAACTCTTTTAACCTGCCTAACTGGTAGTTGATCCAGAGGAAAGCAAAAACCTTTCCAATTTGCCTCAGAGGGGGGGGAAATGGACTAGTCCCTGGATCAACTTACAGTATACTATGAGCTATCTTCCATAACCCTGTATTCCCACCAGATGGCAGGAGTGTGAACAGTGAGTGTGAAGGGTGTGTTGGATCAGCCACAATGCTGGTGGCTTTACAGATGAAGCGAGTGGTGTAAATGTCCGTGATGGAAGGAAGAGAGACACCTATGATCTTCTCTGCTGTCTTCACTATCCTCTGTAGGGTCTTGCGCTCCATGACCATGCAGTTCCCAGCCCAGACATTGATACAGCTGCTCAGGATGCTCTTGATAGTACCTCTGTAGAAGGTTTTGAGTATGGATGGTGGGAGATGGGATTTCCTCAGCTGGCGCAGGAAGTAGAGGCGCTGTTGTGCTTTCTTGGCTAAGTAGCTGGTGTTGTGGAACCAGGTGAGGTTCTCCGCTAGGTGGACACCAAGGAATTTGGTGCTTTTGACGATCTCCACATTAGAGCCGTCGATGTACAGTGGCAGGTGGTCACTCCTAGTCTTCCTAAAGTCAACAATCATCTCCTTTGTTTTGTCTACATTGAGAGACAGGTTGTTGGCTCTGCACCAGTCTGTTAACCTCTGCACCTCCTCTCTGTATGGTGACTTGTCATTATTGCTGAAGAGACCCACCACGGTTGTGTCATCAGCAAACTTTATGATGTGATTTGTGCGGTGCATGGCTGCACATTCATGCGTCAGCAGAGTGAGCAGTAGAGGACTAAGCACACAGCCTTGAGGGGCTCCAGTGCTCAGTGTGGTGGTTCTGGAGATAATGTTTCCAATTCTGACTGACTGAGGTCTGTCGGTTAGGAAGTCCAGAACCCAACTGCAGAGGGAGGTGCTCAGTCCAAGCAGGCTCAGCTTTTCTATCAGATGCTGAGGAATGATAGTGTTGAATGCTGAACTGAAGTCTATGAACAGCATTCATGATGACTGTATCCCTTTAAGTACTGTCTGTATTTAGAAATGTATATGAACCTCTCTAGAAAGAGAACATAAGTTCAGAGCATGCATACACCTTGATTTAAGTTATGAAACTTAGGACAGCTATGTAAAAGACAGCTTGCTTCTCTTGCCCATTTTAGTTTGGTTAGGTGTAAATATATATATATTTTGTAAGACTGGGCCTTACCTGAGGGATATACCATGCCAAATAGCAAACAAGAGACTTTCACTGAATGTAAAATACATTTTATTTCTGTAAAAATAATTAAATTATCCTTATCTGTGTCTTTCCAAGGTTTGACTGCCGACACAGAGCAAAGATGGATGTCAAACACATTAAGGATTACCTCTCATGGCTGTACTATCAATATCTTCTCATCACATGTAGCTATGTCCTGGAGCCCTGGGAACAATCCATTTTTAACACCCTTCTGCTGACTATTATTGCAATGGTGATCTACAGCTCTTACATTTTCATCCCAATTCACGTTCGACTGGCAGTTGAGTTTTTCTCCAGAATCTTTGGAGGACAACATGAAAGTACTGTGGCCCTTATGAGCTGAGACAACATATGTTTCAGGGGCCTTTTGACTATACCTATACATGGGAAATGCTGCTTCTTAAAATCAAGTGCTTTCGCATCAGCTTGTGGGTGGAGGATATTGTACAACTAGCATTCACTATACTTCATATGTAATGTGCATGTTCAAAATATCCCCAGTCTATCCAGAGCTTAAGCAGGATATTTGCCAGTATTCTGCTAGTCATTCTGAAAAACTGAAGGAAAATCTTGGCAAACAAAAATAGCCACAAGAATGTGGGGTGTTAGCCAACATATCCATGGAGAATATACAGGTCATATTCCAAAGATTGGTCAGTTGCTACGCATACTTTGATACAACATATTTCAAGTTGAAATATGGCAGCACTCTGTATGAATATACTCTATTACATGCTACAGTATTGAAATACTTGGGTGTTCCAGTTGCTGTGGGGTGCTCTGATGTGACAGCACATTATATATCTTTACTATTTAGATGTGGTCCTTGTATTTAAATGGTAGATTTGTGAAAACTGCTTAATAGTGTTTGTACATTTGTTGGGTGCCCCTCAGGTAGTATCCTGTGAGCATGTTGAAAACCTAATAACTCATGCAATAGTACAAGGGAATGTGCATGGCTGCTGTAAATCATATCTAATTCTTCTAAGTATGTTACCTCTAAAGAAGGCTGACTCTGTAAACACGTTGGTTTTGATCTATGTTGTCCGTAAATTAATTCTTCCATCCTAAGACACTGTAATATAATGTGAAGCTATGTGGTCGTGGAAAAGGGTCAATTTTAGGGAAGGACAGAATTTTTACTCTAGGCTCTCCAGCTCACAGTGAACAGCGTAAAATATACATAGTATTATACTGTGTAAGGGTAATAGATATTTGTAGTAGTTTTGTAAAGGGTGACCACTCTGCCTCTCTTTGGCTGTCATTAAATTGCAACACCCAGCATTAGTTATCAGTCCAGCTATTGGGTGCAATGTTCTGTGAATCAATGCCTGGAGATCAACAGGATGGACATCCCTGCTCTAAGTCTTTTGTCCTTCGGATTGCCTTCCCACCAGCCTTCATGTATTGTCCAGCAACCACTTATCTCTATCTCGGTAAAGAGCATACCTGGAATTACCTATGACACTGGAGCTAAAAGACTTTGGGCAAGGAAGCCTCGGATAATGGGCACTGTGGTTTGAAACCATATCCAGCAGGTCTGAGGAATAAAAATTATGGACTAAGCCACAGCCCATGTATGATGTCTGTGTCTTAGCCCGTCACAGTGCACTACAAGTGATCTCACTTCTTAATCTATGCACGAAGACAAATAGACATTTTATAAATAAAAATAAAATCCAAGATGATTCTTGTGTGAGTGTAATGTTCTGTGTAACACAAAGTACATGCATACGGATATGTGTGTGCTGCGTTGGATGGGGGAGGGGTCTACCAGCAGGGAAACTTCAGGATATGAATGCTAATAATTCAAAAATAGTTATTTAGAACTAACAGTTGGTATTTAGGTGATCACCCCTTTGCGGAAAAAATGCACCTGGTACAAAAGGGTGTAGGTTTTCCATTTATTTTCATTTGCATTGGCAAAGATTATTCTGCACATGATCGTCCAGTGCCTCATACGATCAATTTTTAACAAAGATTTAAAAAATTTAGAATGAAATGTGCTAAATTTAAGGTAAGCTTGGCATAGAAAGTAGCCTAATTGTAACCATTTTTGGGTTGTGTATACATTTTTGAATACATTAAAGATAAATCATGAGCACTGTAAAAAAAATAGCAGCTGGTCAATGCTACAGTATGGGTTATATCAAGCTCTTATGATGTATTTGTTTTGTGTATATATTGTAGCCAAATATTGTTCTAGCTGGCAGCCTATAGGAAAATGATTCTTAATTAATTAGTTGATTACTTGCTGGTCTGGCTAGAGTTTTACAACAAAGGGTAAGTAAACAGGGTTCCACCACTCAGTTGCACATAATGCACTTTGTTGCTGGGAGCTCAATAAATTAATGAGTACAAGGAAGTGATCACAATTCTACCACTCAGTCAAGCATTTTGCACATTGCTGCTAGGGGTTTGATGGGTTTCTAAATGTTTTTGTATGTATATTTTTATTTGTAAAGCGCTCATTGAGGGCAAAGCACTGTACAGCAAAACAATAAATTAGTAGTAACTAAATACGATTTAGTACACAGAAGGCAGTGTAGGACTCGTGTTAAATGAAGGGCTTTGATGTGACACATGCAGAGCTGTCAACCAACCACATATCAGCAGGGAGATTTGAGACCTTAATTCATGTTATCATTTAGTGTGAAGAGGAATTTAAGGCTAAAAAACTGCATCATATCTTTGTTATGACATGGGGTTAGTTGATGTATATCATGTTTTGCACCACAAATTTTTGTAAAATGTATTTAAAGGGATTTACATGGACTGAATTTGAGCACTGTTTTGTTTTTTTTGTATGAGCATATGGGAACAAACTGTTTGGTAGCTATAGATTTCTACCCTGGAGCATACATTGCAACTGTTTTTTGGATACCCCACAGTTTGTCCTTAAAGTATCCAGACTCTAGTGCACCTCTGCTAGAAGTAGTTGCTCTGAATCGGAACCACAAGTCCAATTCAAAGTCCTTTGATGAGCAATTTGTGGAGATGTAAAATGCGGCAATCTTAGGGCTCTTACTCACGAGCGTTTTTACCCGCGCTACCCAACGTTCAGTTTTTCTGCGTTCAGCGGCAGGGGAGCGCAGGAATAGACGCATTACATTTTTTCCAATGGGGCTGTACTCACACAGGCGTGTGTAGGCGCCAAACGCAGGTTGAGACGCAACATGCTGCATTTTTCCTGCGTTCGGCGCCTACACGCGCCTGTGTGAGTACAGCCCCATTGTAAAAAATGTAATGCGTCTATTCCTGCGCTCCCCTGCGGCTGAACGCAGAAAAACGGAATGCAGGGGAGTGCAGGTAAAAACGCTCGTGCGTAAGAGCCCTTAGAGTTCTTCGGAAACTGCTCAATTATTAACTGGAATCTTTTATGTCTTTTGTCTAAACAAAGTAGGAATTACGCCATACTTTCTCTTGACTGTGTTACGGTGTGCCTCATTATCTTTATCAGGATTTGTCTCGCATGATGAAGTAAAACAATACCAAGAACTGGTATGACTGCTCTCTGTGTCTGCTTCAGCTAATAATCCCATTTGTAGCATTCTACTACTCGAATGCTATTTGCCTTTTTGTATGATGGAATATGTTCATTTTGCATCTCGTTCTGCAAGTTCTTGTATCTGACTATTTTGGTATTCTTTATTTTATTTCTTGTACTACTTAATGCACTTTTATATTTGATAATAAAACTGAACCCCGTAAGGGCAGGTAGTATTTATAATGAATTTGTGGTGCTTTGCTGTTTGGCATTCCTGTCTGGTAAATACTGAAAGCAATATAACACTTAACCATATACACAAGGGTATCCACCAGGACAGAGGAGGCTGCCCTCAATATTCAACTAAAATTATGAGAGAATTATCACACAGAAATACCCATAGTAATTATCTGAAACAGCTCTGTCGCATATTCTTGCTTATGAAAGGAAGTTTATTTACTGATACTGCAGTGCCAACTTCATTTCTAAGGTGTCCCAAACTAAGCTGGCACTTCTTGCATTATTTTCTATGAGAAGATTAATATGGACAATGTGGAAAATCTGCATGGACAGATAAAATTAAAGATGAGTCTTCTGGAATTCTGCCTGGAATTATAACAGCTGCCTTTAATGAAATTGCTCTAGGAAGAAATGAGAAGGTGAAATATGAAATAAACTTTAATATTAGAAAAACAAAAATTAAGACAAAATCTATTTCTTGTTAAGTGTCTGAAAATAACTGAACTAAAAAGGAAGGTGAACAACCCCTTTAAGAAAAGACAATATTATCGCTTCAAAGTCGCCAAACGAGCAGACCTTTCCCCTATATGCCCACCGACAACAGGGCGATATCTGGTTAATCCGAACATTCGGCCCTAGTGCCAAATGATCGGATTATATGAAGGAAACGGGCAGAGGAATAATCACAGGAAAAATCAAACCTGCCCGTTCAATATCTGCCCGATTTTTGGTCTACCGATCTGGAAGACCCGTTGGAAGCCCCTACACACAAGGAGATAAGCTGCCGAATCGATCTAAAGGTGAATCCACAAAAGACAACTTTATATAGGAAGCCTTTAAGGCATTTAAGGTGGACCAGTCACCCAAAAAAAATATTCAAAATCCTATTTTATCACATTAGTCAAGCAAAATGAACTTTAATGAAACAATATCAATTATTTAACCTGATTGATCCATGTATGGAGGGGGGGGAAAGTATGGCCTGCCTTACCATCAGATATCTATTGTAAAATAAATATATATTGTAAAAAATCCAATTGGGCAAAGACTGCATCAGAACAATATTTCAAAAGAGAGATGTGAGGAAATCCAAAAGTAAGGCACGATCAGTTAAAAAAATGAAAAAAATTTTTTATTAGGATATGATGAGACCTAACGTGTTTCGTGCCTGTTGGGGGCACTTACTCATAGGTTGACTGGCACACCCCTGTACACGTGTTATAAAGGGGCTGTAGCCAATCACAGAACAGCTATCACATGTTACCACTTTATACAATTTGTGAAATTCCACCTAGTGGTCAAAATACTAATTGTTACAAATATACACATACAGAGGGATTTCAGATCCATGACTCTTGGATTCTGGTGAGACCAATGTAATCATATGGGATACAGTGTTATTATAACTTTTTACAATTTAAGCACTACTGTCTTATACTAAGGGGGTTATTTACTAAACTCAAATTTTTCTGATTGAGGTTTTTTTTGTGGAAAATTTTTCAAGATTTATTATACCCCGATGCTGCAATAAGCCTAAATATCCTCAATCCTAGACCTGTCGAGATCCTGTATGATAGGATTCACACTTATCCCAAATTGTAGTTATCGTGGTCTGCGCTGGGTTTAGCACAAAAATCCGACCATTTCTGGGTTTTCGGGCAAAAATATTGATCAATTCGGCCCGATAAATTCATATGATTTGAGTTATATCCAGTTTTTTCACAATCCAATTAATTTATGTTTATTTTATTAAAAATAAGTTACAATCTGGCACGGGAGTTTGGAGCTTTTTTTTTAATAATATTATGTGATAAATCATTTTTATCCTTATGCAAATAGATAACATAATACATAATGATGGACCCAGCTTCTGAAACTGCAGGAGTTGAGTAAACTCTTTGTCCTAATGGTACTGCATATTTGAGAGGATGCAAACTGTTAACACAATACCATCCCTACTGTTCTTGGTCCAGAGAGATCCAAAAGCAAGCCAGAAAGATATCAGTCTCACTAACAAGAGCCATGGAACGGCAGGACAAAACTTTTATTCATAGAGAATGAATTATGCCGTTGTTCATAGCAGACTTTATAATGGCACATACAGGATATAGTTTGTTCAGGAACCACTAATCAGTTGCTTCATATGCTGTTGCTTGTAATTACAACCATCCTTTATATACTGTTCTGTACAAATGGCACAAAAGGCGATTTAAGAACTTTAAATGAAAGATGTCAAATCCTTAAAGGACAAGGAAAGTCTAAAATAGAATAAGGCTAGAAATGCTGTATTTTGTATACTAAACATAAGTATGAACTTACTGCACCACAAAGCCTAATCAAACAATTGATTTATGCTTTCAAAGTTGGCCACAGGGGGCTGTCATCTTGTAACTTTGTAAAACATCTTTGCCTGACCCTGACCCTGCACATGCTCAGTGTGGTCTGGGCTGCTTAGGGATCGTCAGAAACAAAGCTGCTTGAGTTCTGCATGGCTGGTAAGTAAGGAGGGGCCCCCCTGCTGTTCATAAGTATGATTGTTTCCCTACTCAGCAGTTAGGGACCATCTGACAATTCCTATCCACGGCAGTAAATGAAGGGAGAATTTCACTGCATACAGTCCGGTTTCTTATAAAAACGGTACCCATTTTTTAATTAAAATATATTGGAGATAGATTTCTTTTTCATTAAAGAAAGTTAAAATGGGATTTTATTTTTTTGCCTTTCCTTGTCCTTTAAGAACATTTTAGTTGACCTTTGGTATAGATAAGGGTCTTGCTTCATTTGATCAGTTACAGTAATGAAGGCTATGGGTATTTCGCAGTAGCAGCTAAACTAATCCTTTGATGTTTTCACTAGTAATCTCTAATTTTACTAAACAAAAATAACATACTTTATACAGGTATGGAACCTGCTATCCAGAATGCTCAGGACCTGGGTTTTTCTAGATAATGAATCTTTCTGTAATTTGGATCTCCATACCTTAAGTCTATTAAATAATAATTTAAACCCAACATGATTATTTTGATTCCAGTATGGATTAAATATATGGAGCTCAGGTGCAATGTATGATTTTATTATTACAGAGAAAAAGATAATCTTCAAATGTGAAATTGGAGACTATGGGAGATAACCTTACTGTAATCCTGAGCTGTCTTGATAATGGGTTCCCGGATAAAGTATCGCATACCTGTATTGTATGTGCTATGATACAGAAGTAGCCTACCCCCATTCATCTTGCGCTCCACAAACATCATTTGGCAGATGATTGTATAAATGTGTCTGAACAGAACCTGCTTCCTTCCAGATACATTTAAATCATAAATAAGATCATATTACGTTAAACAAACACTGATCAAAAATTGGCAAGCCATATTGTCCTATATGTACTCAGCACTAGGAGCAGGTAGAAGAGGCAGCTGCCAAAGGATGCAATTTAAATTGTATTTAATAATCTGCATTATACACTCTGCTCCTCCCTCCCTCAATCAAGCCTGGGCTGATTTGTCAATGGATAAAAATTTAAGATTTTCTGACAACATTAATAGCTGTGCATGCTATAACCATAAGGAATTACAATTTGAAATAAACCAAGAAACATGCTTTATCTGGGGAAGAACATTTGATCTGGCAAGTAGTTACTATACCAGTTCATCGAATTATTGCAGGGTATGCACTGCGCACATAGAAGGGTGATTGTTTCTGAACAACATATATAACCTACTTAACTTCTTTCAAATTGTGAAGCACAAAACATGATGTTAATAACTGACAAGAGAAAAATCCCAATGTAGATTACACTCATTATAAAATGTATTGAAAACATATCACAGGTTAGAGCTCTGATCACATGTTCAGGACTACTAATGATAATGCTAATAGCTGCCAATATATCTTGTTCAAAACCCTTGGTGGTATGTATAGCCTTGAGGCTCATCAACTTGAACAACAGTGATCAAAACTCCTTTGCCCACAGACAGCTGCTTGCCATTCATGTCAAAAGCAAATGTGCTGATGCTGGTAGAATGGAATTGTTTGTGAATGCTAACATAAACCATCCCAACCTACAGGAATCCCAGCCACGCAAACAAGCATTCATTGCTACAATTCTGAACCCCACTGTGCCAGTAAAAGAAGTATTGGATTTTTTAGTAATTAGACCCCATGTCTCACTGCTTGAAAGAGTGGATTGATTCCATCCTCTGCCTTTTTAATGAGATGATATTTCTGGAATAATTTGGCACTGCAACCTATTTTGTTTACAGCCTTTACCAGAATTATACATAGGTTAATTATGGGGTCATAGAACTTTGCTTTTTGTGGCTTGCAATTAAAATTACACTGACATGGGGAATATTAAGTATTTTCATAATACTCCTTCATCCCAGTTTTTATCATCATAAGATAAACTACGTAATTATTAAACAGCTATAGTGAGTAGGAATATCTAAAAGCACAGCCTGTATCTGGGAAACAATTTCACAGACCAAGTGGTCCTTTTAAGTTATTAATCAGTCAGTTATTCTCATAACATAGGTTACAGTACAACACAACACATGCCACGATGACAAAGTGATTTGTTTTTAATTGTTTACTTGTGCTTAAACAAAGCCTTTTCAAACAAAGAGCACATAAAAACATTGTTTTGGGAACTTATACCCAATTACACAGATAATCACCTTGCTTTATCTCATTTGTACCGAAGGAAGGTGGGATAAGCTAAAGTGAAAATACAACAGCACTGAAACATTTTACAAAGGTTTATCTTTATTTTATAAATAAGGAAGTAAATACAACTGGATTGCATATTTTAATTTGCACACAAACGTTCCTTTGCTTCATGTTTACATGAATTAGATTAGCCATATCTTTTTTCTTTCATTCCAAACTGTAGTGTTCCTCTTGGCATCAGCCAACAACTCCAGCATCTCTCTGTGGCTCCCAAAGAAATCAATCTGGCCAGTCTAGTTCAAACACAACAGTTCACTGACCAAAATGCGAGGTCCAACAATCTAAAGACCTTACTGAGCATGTGTGGGGCCTGTCTGGAAATGAATTGTTGAATTGTTCCACACCTTCTGTAGGCCAATCCATAGGAGCTATATACACACACAGAATGAAAAAGTTACTTGCAAATGATAAAGGTTTTATTATGCATAGAAATGTAATGCATTCAATACACTTAAAACCAAAGCTGTCATACAATGTAAAATAATAAACATTGCTAATACCAAAAAGAAAAATAAGCTGGTTATGATTTGGTTTGGCTGGTTTTCAGGTGATAACTGTAGGTGTTATTCATGTCAACCCTCCAACATGTGGAGTTGGTCATGACTGTGTTGCTGGGGATGCACTGGACCATGGGGCAAATTTACTAAAGGGCGAAGTGACTAACGCTGGCGAAAATCGCCAGCGTGACGTCATTTTGGGACTTTGCCGATTTACTAATGGGTGCTGTCGTAAATTCACTAGCAAAGGAGATCAACTCTAGCCCCCTTACGCACTCCAACGCCAGCCGAATTTTCGCTCTGGAGAAAGGCCGCAGCTAAATTCACTAAGATGTGGATTTTAATTAACGTTACCTCTTGCGCCAGACTTGCCTTCTCCACCTCAGACCAGGCGAAGTTCAATAGAGTAGATAGGAGTTCCTCAAAAAACACTTGCGACTTTTCCGTTTTTCAGGGTGATAGACTGCAAAAGATCGTAATTTTTTTTTAGGGTACCCAGCTTTCCCCCTACATTTCCTTACATATGGCACATAAACTATACACTGGGCACATGTGAAGGGCATTATAACAACTCTATTTTATTTTATTAAGGTTCCCTGGGCTTGTGTAGTGTAATGTATTTGCTGCAACATATCAATCCATTGAACTTTAACTTCCCACCGTATGCAAATTAGCCAACGCTAGCGCAACTTTGATTTGCTTGCCGAATTAACACTACCGAAACTTCGCCATCATTCGCCCTGGACACAACTTTGCATTTTAGTGAATTAGCCTTGGCCTGACAAATTTTTGCCAGGCGAAGTGTGGCGATGTGAGCGAAGCCGTCGCTGCCGAATTTATGGAGGTTAGTGAATTTGCCCCTAGGTATTTAGTTTGAATTGACATTATCATTATCACATATACAAAAATTATTAGGATGCACTGAATCCAGGATTCAGTTCAGGATTTTCCTAAGGGATTCGTCCAAATCCAAGTGCCTGGCTGAACCTAATCTGTGTCATCGCGTGACACGGAAAGAGGAGTTCTTTTAATCACTTCTTTTACCTAATTAGGGTCCAAGTTCATTTCAGGGTTTGGAAGAATCTTTAATAAAAGATTTGGCTGAATTCCAAAATAGCAAATTCAGTGGATCCCTAAATATTATATTAAAGGAACAGTAACACCAAAAAATGTAAGTGTTTTAAAGTAATCAAAATATCATGTACTGTTGCCCTGCACTGGTAAAACTGATGTGTTTGCTTCAGAAACACTACTATAGTTCATATAAACAAGCTGCTGTTGAGCTTTGGTGGAAATTAAAAAAAGGCTATATGGCACAGGTTAACTAATGGATAACAGATAACACCATTAGACAGACAGAGCTTATCTGCTATCTGCTGTGTAACCTGAGCCTTTTCTCCTTTGAATGGCTGCCCCCATTGCTACACAGCAGCTTATTTATATAAACAATAGTAGTGTTTCTTAAGCAAACACACCAGTTTTACCAGTGCAGGGCAACACTGCATTATATTTTTATTACTTTAAAACACTTTTATTTTTTGAAGTTTACGGTTCCTTTAAATCTACTGCAAATACTTTCCCTCCATCAATAAAGTTAATCACCTTGCAAGGAAAGTTGTGGGTAAAAGCGAATCGCTGCGTATGTTTTCCCATTTAGGAAGTTAGTTGCCTGTAGTAGTGATAGGTGAATTTGTACCGTGAAATTTGCGTAACGAGGAAAAATTTGTAAAATCACATTGAAGTCAATGGGCGTCAAAATAATTTTGACATGCGGCAATTTTTTCATGCAGTGGATTTTTTGTCGTCAAATTTTCGCAAATGTATTTGCTCATCACTAGCTCGCAGTAGATCTACTGCAGGCGACTAATCTCCTTGTCTGTCATTGCCCTAAAAGTGATTCATACACTTTATTTAGGAATACTGTTAAGTGTAATGCTTTATAAAATACTGTACATAGAAGTGGAATGGAAATGGGATAAACATTCAAAATACTGAAATCAAAGCTGCGTGAACATTGTTAACTTTCTTGTCAACCTTATACCCCATTTAAAGTGATGTGAAATGTTTTTTTTCCTTGATAACAATTCCAGTAACAGCAAACTTCACCTCTTGCATTTTTATTAGTGAGGTGCTTAGACATAACTGGGCACCACAGCAAAATATTTGGGAAACTGATCTGCTGCTAACATTGTTTTTTCTCATATCATAAAATATATATATGGTGAAGATACCGGTTTGTTTAGGTTTCCAAGTCAGTGCATTAAGAGATAGATATTCTATGCCAGATAAGTTCAGGGAAACGCAATTTATTAAAAAGCAACCTGCATTACCTGTTCTTATCAGAAACTACTCTAGAAACATGGAAGTAAGCCAAGATCAAGAAAATAAATGTGTGTACTTAAGAAAAAACAGATACTATCCACCCCTATTAATTCCTTTTGCTTCATCATAACAGCTATGTCTACACAGGTCACAGGAGTCTCTGCTAAACAATCTGTTCTTTGCATTCTTCTACCCTCCCAAATAGGTTTCCTCTCACTGTTTCTAAACAAAATAAAGCATTTTAGTACATGGCAAATTAATTATTAATCATCACTTAATCTTTGCTTCTTTCTTAAGTATATGTTCCCTCCCAGCTATATCTGTCTGTCTCAATCATTTCCTCCAATATGAGCCAAGGATTTTTTTTATAGAGCTAGCATCCAGCTTGTGCCCCCTGTTACCTGCCCTCTTCTGTGTTGCAAGTGCTTTCCTTCAGGCTACTCTCTACTCTTTTCTCCGAGCCTACCTTCTTCTTAGTCCTCCCATAATTCCTTCCTCTCTTCTAATGGATGATGTCTGGTTGTCTACCATCCAACCCATGCCACTAACAGGTTAGGTCAGTGCTACCCAAAGGATAGGAGAATGTTCTGGACTGACCACTAATTCCCTACATTTCTATAAAATAAATACTATTGGAAACAAGTTACATGTTCCTTTCATATATAACTCTTTCAAGTTAAAGAAAAATATATGGATGATAGGCTCTGCCTATAAATAAAGTGATATTATCTTTTGCCTTGATCCTTTGGTAAACTGAGAATGCAATTAAGGAGGAGACTTGAGGAACTGAGTGCTTCCAGAAAATTCAGCTGTTTGTCTTGGAGGATGAAAACCAAACAGAATATATAATGCAGCTGTTAGGAGTACTTCCTTTTTTGCTCAGCATCACTGTGTATTTTTTTTTTATAGAAACTTGCCATTAAAAGACAAACTTAAATCTAAAGATGTGTTATTAGTCTTATGCCACAGGGCAGTAGCTCTGGACTAAACGGCAACTTTAAGGGTAGAGCAGAGAGGGACCCAGTAGCATATGAAGAACAAATATTGATAAATGTACAAAGGACATGTTAGGGGTCATTTACTAAGACCCAGGGCAAAAGTGCAAGAGCACTGAGGGGTGCAAAAATGTGCCCCTTAGTGGTCATGCAGAGAGTTCTTCTGCCCCAGTCAAAAGAGTTGACAGGGTGGCAGCAGCTTATAACCTATGTAGGCAGAACTATATTCATGGGGTCATCCACTGGTCTCTGTATTCTGAGCTGAAGCACTGAGACCTTTGGCAATTTGTGAAAGGAGAAAGGCAGGGTGCAAAGTCTGAAAAAGTGAATTTTTTGCACTTTGCACCCTGCTTTCAAGTTCATAGTGGAACCCTATTACATTGTGTCACATATTTTCAGCATAAACATTATGACAGCCCTCCATTTATATTCTAGCCGGCAGGAAGGCAGTTCAGGGAGATTTGTCGCCCAAAGAAGAGGCAATTTGTCGCCGGGCGACTAAATCTTCCCGAATCTCCACGTGTGTCTTTGCCCTTAAACAAGAGGAGTAGAAGATACAGGGAATGTAAAGTCCCCATAGACCTGCAAATTTACTTATAAGATTTTTTTGTAATCGTACAACTGAAGATATTGATGAAACAATCGTCTACAGCTACAATTTGTCCATCAGCAAAAACTGCCATTTCAAGTGATATCGTCCAGTAGCAGCCTAAAACCGTAAAAGGATATGACCTATATGCTTTCGTTTAAACTGCTTTTCAACGAACGTTCCTTTGTGTTGCATTCATTCGACAAGAGGAATCCATCGGGAATATTTGGATCTCTTATGTCCTTATGGATAAGTTTGTTCTTTTTTTCAATATTTGTGTCCTTTTTCTTTTCTGCTTTTCGGTCTTTGTAGTGAATGAACGTTCGTTGACAGGTGTCACACAAGCACCTCCCCACACATGCGCAGTTTACAAATTGTAAACAATCGCAATCTGTCCATCCCATCAATGGGCAATTTTCGTAGTTTAGAGATGAAAATTTTTTAACCTACCTGATCAATTTCCCAACCAACGTCAGGAGAAATATCGGTAGATGTACAATTGCTCTTTGCACACCGACCTCCCGATAATTAGGCAAATTGGTTGGATTGCACTGAAATCGGTCATTCATCAAAGAAAAATCTTTGCGTCTATGGGGGCCTTAAGGTAAATTTGGGTTCTATCTTAAATGGCAGAGGGCCACTGACAGGCAAATAGCGCAGCATTCCAGTATTTTAAGTCTAAAATAACAAATATTTAATCTGGGATTTAGTTTGTACTAAGGTACTATTACAGATCCCATTGATTTGAATGTGCATTGGAGAATCTCTGAACTGCATTGTGTTAGCATTAGCGCAGTCAGGTGTTTCCCATTCATGGGGGTTATTTTGAACCTGTGTCATCCACATATGCCATAAGGCTCCTGATGATCATTGCTTTTGTTTGCCCAACACTGAAGTTTCCAGGTCATCTTTGGAAGCCACCAAAGCTGTAACCAAGTAAAATGTAAACTGGCTTGTCCTGCCTTATTTACCAATGTATGGTGTTATATCTGAGCACCACAGCCAGTCACCTTGGCTCAGAAAAAGTTATTAACAACTGTTTTCATAACTTATAATGTGTCCATTGCCTTTAGGTATGTCTGGGTGTATCACAGTGCACTGCTCACAATCAATACAGTTCTCTAGGAACAAGGGCTGAAGGGGAAAGGCCACAGACAATCTAAAGATGCATATTTAAATATAAGCAAATAGCAAAGAAAGGGGGGATTGGAAACGGCAAAACACAAGATAATATATTAAGTACTAGGATATACTTTACAGTTATTTAGAAAATATCTGTTACGTTTGTTTTTATATAGTGCTGAAACATTTAAGCAGCGCTTTACAGAGATTATGCATTTGGCACGCCAGTCCCTGACTCAATGGATCTTACAATCTAGGGTCCCTATTTAAAGGGATACTGTCATGGGAAACAATTTTTTTTCAAAATGAATCGGTTAATAGTGCTGCTCCAGCAGAATTCTGCACTGAAATCCATTTCTCAAAAGAGCAAACAGATTTTTTTATATTCAATTTTGAAATCTGACATGGGGCTAGACATATTGTCAATTTCCCAGCTGCCCTAAGTCATGTGACTTGTGCTCTGCTAAACTTCAAACACTCTTTACTGCTGTACTGCAAGTTGGAGTGATATCACCCCCCTCCCATTCCCCCCCCAGCAGCCAAACAAAAGAACAATGGGAAGGTAACCAGATAGCAGCTCCCTAACACAAGATAACAACTGCCTGGTAGATCTAAGAACAACACTCAATAGTAAAAACCCATGTCTCACTGAGACACATTCAGTTGCATTGAGAAGGAAAAACAGCAGCCTGCCAGGAAGCATTTCTCTCCTAAAGTGCAGGCACAAGTCACATGACCAGGGGCAGCTGGGAAATTGACAAAATGTCTAGCCCCATGTCAGATTTCAAAATTGAATATAAAAAAATCTGTTTGCTCTTTTGAGAAATAGATTTCAGTGCAGAAGTCTGCTGGAGTAGCACTATTAACTGATGCCTTTTGAAAAAAACATGTTTTCCGATGACAGGATCCCTTTAAGATCAATTTACCTGCCTGTATGTTATTGGAATAGAATCAAATTCAGGACACTGCATTTGCTAATGTTTACATAGAATATGATTTTGGTTGTTATTTTCAATGCAATGTGGCAGTTGGATTGAGTTTGAATGAGCAATCTTGTTGGGTAAGATTTTTTGGATGCCTCTTAAAATGAAGAAACAATGTAGCAAAGCAGAGTGTAAAATACACACACACAATATTAAATAATAAAAACTATCACCCCTGTGTTGATGTCTAACAACCTCTAAAATACAATTAGGTGATTATTTATTAAAGTCCGAATGGTAAAAACTCAAAATATACAAATTTTTTGTGGGAAAAACGATTTTTTTTTGGGGGGGGATTTATTCAAGCCCGATGCTGCAAAAAGTCAGAATCTGAAAAAATTTTTACTTGCAGGGGGGCCCCTGATCACCAATGGATTTTTATAACTTGTGGGGGGGGGGGACAGGCCATACATTTTTTTTTTACTTGCAGGGGAGCCCTTGATCACCAATGGCTTTTTTATAACTTTTGGGGGGGGCTAGGCCATCAATTTTTTTTACTTGCAGGGGGGCCCTGCCACCAATGTTTTTTTAAAATATAACTTTTATGGGGGCCCTGGCGCCAATGTTTTTTTTTTAACTTATAGGGGGCCCTGATCACCAATTTTTTTTTTAACTTTTAACTTGTAGGGGGGCCCTGATCATCAATTTTTTTTTAACTTGTAGGGGGGCCCTGATCATCAATTCTTTTTTAGCTTGTAGGGGGGCCCTGACCACCAATTTTTTTAAAAAAAGTTTATGGGGGGGCATGGCACCACAGTTTTAACTTAAAAGGGGGCCTGACAAACTATCAATAGCTTTTTATAACTTGTGTGTGGGGGGGTTACCTTTTTTAGCGCTGATGTCTATGTGGTCTTTTAACTGTAGTGTGAAATGGGCGGGATCTGGGGAGGCGCAAACAAATTTTGTTGTACGGGGCCCCGTAATTTCTAATGGCGGCCCTGCCTATATGGCGTTCTGGAAAAATGTATTTATACTTAGGTAGGTATAGGACCTGTTATGCAGAATGCTTGGGACTGGGGTTTTCCAGATCAGGTGTCTTTCTGTAATTCGGATCTCCATGCCTTATTAGCAAGGGCACACATGTGGATCTTCGCTGCAGTTCTCGCCACAGTTTATAAAAAAGCTGACCGCCACATATACGAGAGTGTAATGTGGCATTGCCTTAAGCTTAAACGCTAAGAGTATCTACTAGGAGATCGGCTTTCCACATCTCTTACTCGTCCCAAACCACATTAAGGGCTCTTACTGACGAGCCGTTGAAGCTGCGCTCCCCTGCATTCCGTTTTTCTGCGTTCAGCTGCAGGGGAGCGCAGGAATAGACGCATTCGATTTTTTCAATGGGGCTGTACTCACACAGGCGCATGTAGGCGCATGTAGGCGCATGTAGGCGCAGAACGCAGGTTGAGACACAACATGCTGCATTTTTCCTGCGTTCGCCGCCTACATGCACCTGTGTGAGTACAGCCCCATTGAAAAAAACTTAATGCGTCTATTCCTGCCGTAAAAAAACGTAATGCCGGGGAGCGCAGCTTCAACCGCTCGTCAGTAAGAGCCCTAAAAGTACTTTTAGTGATGATTTTCTCTCTATTCCAGATCACTGTGTTACACCCATTTAAGTGAGTGATGTAATTAAAGGTGCAATGTTTGCTACAGGTGTAGTAACCCATAGCAAACAATCAGCTGGTAGCAATTACTGCTGTTTCAAAACAAACAGCTGATTGGCTGCAATGAGTTACTAGCCTTGAGGAAACAAATAAAAGATTCAAAAAAATAGGAATTTAAAAAAAGCAGCCTTTCCCATGTTCATTTGATAGTTCGTTACAGATTTTAATTGTGCATTTTAATGACCAGCTTGAATGTGGTATAATTACACAATACCCACAAGGCACCAGGAATCTAAATGGTGGCATTAAAGTATAGTAATGGACATGTATTTGTGAATCTAGAGCTTCACTCTCTTTTGTGAATAAATAATAATTATTGTGTAAATATATTACGTTGTGTCTCCTTGGAAAGCATATGGACAAAGGATAAGGCTGTAATTCTGTAAACTGCATTGGTGCTCGAAATAAAACTAACAATATACAGGATATTATCTTTTGGAAAGATAATGAGAATATCTAGGTACATTTTCAGTCCTAAAGGCAATAGCACAGAGGGCATTTTTTATAGGTTACTAGGCAGGGACAAACCTCTTCAAATCACCCATTCATTTACTTGAATGGCCTTGAATCACCTGAAAGCACTAGGTTTTCTTTTTTTCATAAGTGATTATTGTTTGGGCGACAAACACTCGAAATTGTTGTGTGTGTCTTTGCTCTAAAGGTTCTTAATATGACTTGGTCTAAAAAAAGGGCAGGCCACTGTACAATATAAAGCATTCGTATATTATATTTGACTTCTTTCTGACTGATTCAATATCTGAATGATTACATGGGATAACTACAGATGGCTGCCATGATTCATAGAAGAATGCAGTTCATTTGTATGATGTCTTCAGTGAATTACTGGGTACTTAAAGGGGAAACACCTTTGGTTTATTATGTGCACCTTTGTTACTTACATATATGTATCACATCTAGGTTAGCCACATTTTCTATGTGGTGGTGGTGTAATTATAGATAAAGCAGAGCCAGTGGTCTCTAGGTAACTGTACCAGGGGGGAGGGGGGCACAAGGAACAGGGGGGCCAGGACTGCTGGGTCTGCTTCCTATATAGCTGAAAATAATACCCCCCAGAGAAGGGGGATGCAGGTCGGCTGGGAGACTCCAGCGAGGGGCAGGGAGTAGGCAGGTGGGAAGGCAGTTGCTAGGGTTTCCACCTCACCCCTTTAAAACGAAATACATCATCATCATCATCATTTATTTATATAGCGCTGTCAAGATACGCAGTGCTTTACTGCAGTTATAGCAAACAGGGAATAAATGGTGGATAACAAACAAGGATTACAGAGTACAATAGGGTTAGAAGGACCTAGAGATTAGAGTTTACAAACTAAAAGGTTAGGGTACAATTGAGACATTAGGATTATATAAACACTTTGTCATTTTTGATACAGCAATGATTAATTAAGGTACATCAAATAAGCCTCTTTAAACAGATGGGTCTCTTTAAGGGCTAGTCCACACGGGGAGATAGCGACGCGTTTGTGGTCGCGGCGACAAAGCGCCGCGACAGTCGCCGCGACCGGCGCAGGCGACAGTTTTGTATGGGCGCCTATGTAAAAACGCCTGTGCTAACCACACGAGGCGATGCGCTTTTCAACAGTCGCCTGAAAAAGCCTGGCGAGGCTGGATGGCAATAGGTGCACTTCGTTTTCCAAAGTCGTCCAAAGTTGCCTCACAAGGAAACTTCTGGTGATTTTGGAAAATGGAGCTCTCCGAGTGCCATCCCGGCAGCGATTTAGGTTCTAGTCGGCAGGAGGCAGTTCAGGGATATTAGTCGCCCCCGAAGAAGAAGCGATTTTTTTGCTGGGTGACTAAATCTCCCAGAATCTGAGCGTGTGTCTCTGTCCTAATAATAAAAAAACAACAACATAAATGAAAAGCTATGCAAGGGTGCCCACAAATTGCTCTGGACACAGCAGGTTTTGATCAATAACAACAAATATATCAAGAAATATTTAAGGCTAGTGCCACATGGGGGCCAAAATCAACCTGCTGAAATACACAGTCCAATTTCAGTCCCTATGGCAATGACCTGCTATGAGCCAATGCAGTACCATCCATATCTTCTTGTAGCTGCACTGACAAATGCCTGTGTGCAGATTTTGGTGCGAAAACAGGAAAGGTGGGTATTTTTGTTCCAAAATCCATGCGGATGGTACTACATCAGCAGATCACTGACACTACGTAACACTAGCTTAAGGAGCAATAGCACATGGGGCAGTGGGAAGGAAATCAAGCCCCTGACAGCAAAAAAGAGCTAAAAGTACCCATCATTACAAGCTGTGGCAATTGCTGCAGGTAAAACACTTGCATTGTTGAATTGAGCAAAAAAAAGATTTTCACATATTTACATGATTCAAGTGTTTTACCTTCACCACCGGCCAATGGGGCACTTTCTCGAGTGCAAATAAGTTATTTTAATAATACAATGCTCATGAGCACAATGGGCTTGCACTTTTGCCCCGGGGTTTGGAAAATGGCCCTTATCTTTGCAGAAAGAAAAAAACTTTGCATTGTGCATATATTTTACATTAATTACTTTAATTACAATAACAGTTGTGGCTTAGGTGGTTGGAAAAAATCAAGGTAAGGTGCAAGGTGCAAATAATTCATAAAGGAGCCTGATACTCATGTAAATATATAATATTTTAATCATACATTTTCCCATTTGACAGAAAAGAGATATCTTTATTTTCAGGAGGTGAAAGGAAGATAATAAAGTGTAAAACTCCAGGGAATTTCTTTGAAAGGTTCCAGTGCAGAGGGCTGTGCACATCAGAGCTCAAAATAAAGAGTTTATAACACATCTCCATATCCCAAAGCTATAGCCTGCCATCATGAGGTTCTAGTAAAACTGTTTTGTGATCCTTACTTTGCCCATTGCTATTTCAGCTCTGGATATTGACCTTTTTCTGTTAAGCCACATGACTGCTGACTTTTGCACAGTATGTGATTTTTTTTTTAAATATATAAACAGCAGCCTACTGATAAAGGTCTTATTTGCCAATGAACTTTAAGAGATAATGAAAAGTGGTCACACTTCATAATATGCAGGCCTCAGACTTTGAAAAATCTAAGTACTTGCAAGGTAAAATTACATCCATTGTACCAGAGCTTTAATAATGGAGTGTCGGAACCTAGGAATCCAAATACACAAAATGAAAATAAATGTGCAGTGATGTCTGACTAATAAACCAGTCCCTGTTCTCATATATAAGGTGCATGTGAACAAGTCAACACAAAAAGGAACTTTGATTATGTAAAAACATATTAACACAATAATGAACCTTCTTTCTGGAACAAAGGGGAATTAATCAGTAGCAGTTGCACTTATCCTAACGAGAGGATGTACAACTTACATGCGGAACAAAGTAGCAAAAATACTGAGCTTTGCAAATCTAGTTTCCATAGTGGAGTGGTAAAGCATTTAAAGGGATACTGTCATGGGAAAAACATTAAATAAACCCAATGGGATAGTTTTGCCTCCAAAAAGGATTAATTAGAGCTTAAAGGGATACTGTCATGGGAGAAAAAATTTTTTTTCAAAATGAATCAATTAATAGTGCTGCTCCAGCAGAATTCTGCACTGAAATCCATTTCTCAAAAGAGCAAACAGATTTTTTTATATTCAGTTTTGAAATCTGACATGGGGCTAGACATATTGTCCATTTCCCAGCTGCCCCAAGTCATGTGACTTGTGCTCTGATAAACGTCAATCACTCTTTACTGCTGTACTGCAAGTTGGAGTGATATCACCCCCCTCCCTTTTTCCCCCCAGCAGCCAAACAAAAGAACATTGGGAAGGTAACCAGATAGCAGCTCCCTAACACAAGATAACAGCTGCCTGGTAGATTTAAGAACAACACTCAATAGTAAAAACCCATGTCTCACTGAGACACATTCTGTTACATTGAGAACTAAAAACAGCAGCCTGACAGAAAGCATTTCTCTCCTAAAGTGCAGGCACAATTCACATGACCAGGGGCAGCTGGGAAATTGACAAAATGTCTAGCCCCATGTCAGATTTAAAAATTGAATATAAAAAAATCTGTTTGCTATTTTGAGAAATGGATTTCAGTGCAGAATTCTGCTGGAGAAGCACTATTAACTGTTTTCCGATGACAGGATCCCTTTAAAGATAAAAAAAGAGAGGGAATGGATGCAAATGATCAGGCCATTAAATTCATTCTGTGCAAGTGAGTGCATTTTAAAAAGATCAAAAGACAGTGGTTTCTAGTTACAGTACAAGTTAAAAACATAAATGACCAAGCTGCCATACCATGTCATGGTAAACCATTTTTCACAGGCTGCCATTGGCCTGCATGTTTGCATTTCTTGGGAAAAGTGTTTCCTGACCAGGGCATTGGTCTCTCAGGCTGATCCTCCCCCCGACTGTAGCTTTTATAGGGGAGAGCAGGGCCAGAAATAGGGGTAGGCACGTACCTCTTCTGTTTACCTACCCCTAGTTCAGACTCAAGTCCTGCACACCAATACCTACCACCACCACACTGCTTGTAACCGTGCTTGTGCTTGCTTGTGGTCAACCGGATTTAGGGTTGCCAACTGGCCGGTATTTTACCGGCCTGGCCGGTAAAAATTGTGGTTGATCCCAATGTTATTAATATGGAAAAATGATAAATGTATAGGAAGGCTGGTATTTTTTTTTCTGAAAAAGGTGGCAACCCTAACTGGATTACATAGTTACATAGTAAAATCGGGTTGAAAAAAGACAAAGTCCATCAAGTTCAACCCCTCCAAATGAAAACCCAGCATCCATACACATACTCCTCCATACTTTCACATAAATTCTATATACCCATAACTATACTAACTATAGAGCTTAGTATCACAATAGCCTTTGATATTACATCTGTCCAAAAAATCATCCAAGCCATTCTTAAAGGCATTAACTGAATCAGCATCACAACATCACCCGGCAGTGCATTCCACAACCTCACTGTCCTGACTGTGAAGAACCCCCTACGTTGCTTCAAATGAAAGTTCTTCTCTTCTAGTCTAAAGGGATGGCCTCTGGTACGGTGATCCACTTTATGGGTAAAATGGTCCCCTGCTATTTGTCTATAATGTCCTCTAATGTACTTGTAAAGTGTAATTATGTCCCCTCGCAAGCGCCCTTTTTTCCAGAGAAAACAACCCCAACCTTGACAGTCTACCCACATAATTTAAGTCTTCCATCCCTCTAACCAGTTTAGTTGCACTTAGTCTCTGCACTCTCTCCAGCTCATTTATATCCCTCTTAAGGACTGGAGCCCAAAACTGCACTGCATACTCCAGATGAGGCCTCACCAGGGACCTATAAAGAGGCATAATTATGTTTTCATCCCTTGAGTTAATGCCCTTTTTTATGCAAGACAGAACTTTATTTGCTTTAGTAGCCACAGAATGACACTGCCCAGAATTAGACAACTTGTTATCAAAAACCCCTGGATCCTTCTCATTTAAGGAAACTCCCAACACATTGCCATTTAGTGTATAACTTTCATTTATATTATTTTTGCCAAAGTGCATAACCTTGCATTTATCAACATTGAACCTCATTTTCCAGTTTGTTGCCCATTTTCCCAACTTAGACAAATCACTCTGCAAAGTGGCAGCATCCTGCATGTAACTTAGAGTTCTGCACAATTTAGTATCATCTGCAAAATAGAAACAGTACTTTCAATGCCCACCTCCAGGTCATTAATAAACATGTTGAAAAGCAAGGGGCCTAGTACAGAGACCTGCGGTACTCCACTAACAACACTGGTCCAATCTTTTAGCCAGTTCTCTATCCGGGTACAAATACTATGTTCCAGGCCATCATTCCTTAATTTAAACAGTAACCTCCTGTGTGGCACTGTATCAAATGATTTAGCAAAGTCTAAGTAAATCACATCCATTGCCATCTCAGAATCAAGGTCCCTACTTACCTCCCTAGGGTGCCTATCCGGCACTGAGGTATAGGTCTCCAACACCATTTTTTAAATGCATAAGACCAAGATTAAAGGGTTTGGGTTTGGGGGTGCTACAACCACATGGATGTTTGGCATTGCTTACTAAATAAACAAATGGAGGGTTGTGGAAGCACTCCAAGGCTTATTAACGTAAAAGTATAATGAAACAGAAGCACAAAATAGAGGAATGTGATCATTGCACATAATTCATTCTGTGCATTTAGGCATTTAGCGACGTCTGCTTTGATTTTGGAGAAGTCAACAAAGTTCAGAGAATGGTGAATGATTCTGTTAGTGAGGGATGTAGATGGGGACTGAAGAGGGAAAGCAAGTGTCGCTGCTCTAGTTGACTTTCTCAATTTCAGTCTCTCCTCTTTCAGTTTTCCTCTGACCTTGATTCTAAATGCCTATAACTCCACTCTATCCTTTACTATTGACTCCTGAACCCTGTTACATCCCCTTTGTAGGATGGATAAACACTGAAAAACTATTTGTGCACTTATTTACATGATCTACAGAATGCATGTAGAGGAAATCCCAAGCAAAAGTTGACTTTATCACTAGTTTCTCATTTTGTGCCTCAGTTCTCCTTTCTCTCCTGGGTCAAACAAGACTAATATTGCACAATCATAAACAATGGTAAATCCAATCTGGGAGTGTTGGTGATAGATTATATGCAGCAAAACAGAATGAGGCAGAAAAGTGGACAAGGTAATGAACTGTAAAAGGAAATGTGTACATAGATGGGGTTAGATTTTTGGCAACACCAAATAGGCACCCCTGTTTCAGTTCCCTTCTGGAGACCAAAGCACAAATGGAGAATTCAGTTGTTGTACTGCAGTTGTACTGAATGCACATTAAAAAAGGAATGAAAAGGTGGAAGGTACTATAAGAATGTGTTTGGAATAACAACGTGAAAATAGGAGAATTTCTAACCCACTGCCACCACTGAGCGGTATGAGAGAAATAGAGGCCAACATGAGAGAAAGCATCTGTCGTGGCTGTGCTTCTGAGAGTGTCAGCTTACAGTTGTGAGATAGTAAAACACCTTTAATATAAACCAGACAAGTGGATTTGTTACTGACTGAGCTGATACAAAGAAAGGCAAGGCTGGGAAGAGGAGGATAGACATGTGAAAGGGTTTAATAGGAATCTACATAAGTACATAAAGTGAACCAGGCAGGACCCTGGAATAGATATCACCAGCAGCAAGCAAAAAAGAGAGAGAGAATTAGGAGAATTACTTGAAAAGGTTGTGCTTCAATGTAGTCATGGGTGTTAGATTTTGTAAGAAGTTACATAGAGTGTAGGAGCTGAAATATTTAGATGGAGGCAGTTAGTTAGGTTAGTGCAGTATATCCTCATCTGAGTATGAAAGTTAATTCATCCATAACTAGGCAGCAAAATAACTGGGCTTCTACAGTGGCTTTCCTTATTGAACTCCTTTGTAAACTCTTTCTAACACTGCGTAAAGTCTCTAAAGATAAGACCCATCTTACAGGGCTGAGAAATTACAGCAGATGCAATTTAATTTAAACAATGAAGAGACCTGTCGCAAGTGAGAGAATTGCAGAACAATAGCAATACGTCTGAACTACAGTGTTTGGATAGGAGTTTATGTGGGGCCATAAAATACTGAAGACGCTAGACTCCAGGAAATGGTGATGATAAATCACGATGTAGCAAAATGTATTAAAAGCAAAAAAAAATTTAGACTATAGGGCTAAGGTCCAGATGGAAGTAAATAAGGCAAAAGAAAATGTTAAAGTAAGCCTTTAGTAATTGTGGTGAACTGTTCATTACATAACCACTTTATGGATATTGTGGGCCCAAGCTTGCAACTCGAGTGACCTTCTAGGAGTATCCCTTTACACACTTGACTTCCATTTCTAGATGAAAACCAGCTATCGGTTTAACTTCTATTCCCCTTTTCCAATGTCGTAGGCATATCATATTTTCTGCAGCCAGAAGTCACCTTGCGTATCGTTTTTTTATGAATTGTTTTACAGTATAAGTGATGATGCAAACATAAATCAGATAGGTTTGATAGTGCAGAGTCATCCACACAGTGTCTGAAGTTTCCAATCTTCTATAGATCTACAGTCACATCTTTGTTTCCAAAATAATTACTCATAAAAATTCATATAACAATCCAAATGTTACACATTCATTTATCAGCTTGACCTTGTTGTAGCTCAAGTGCTGTACATATCATAAGCCCGACATGCTGAATTGCATTTTCCATCCCTTCCTCAGAGCCCAGTTTACTAAAAGAAGGGTTAAAGTGCTGCTCATGCATGAAAGATGGTGCAGTTTTGCCTTAGCAATTTGCAATTTTTACTTCCAGCTCATAAATTTGCTCCATAAAACCCTATCAGAAAATCAATCAATCAAGAAAAGGTTCTTTGAAGAGCTCATATATAATATATATGCTATGTTCTATTTAGATAGAGAGAAACTTAAAGATCAATATTTATGCTAATGTCATACCATTTTAGCTTAAAAAAACAGCATTAAACTACACCAAATATTGTCAGTTTTGTGTGCATGCATAGCCTGCATAATTATTCTAGTGATGAGTGAAATTTTTCGCAAAGGTTCACCGAGAAAATGACTGTACTGGGTGTCAAAAAAATTTGTCACCCATAGACTTTAATACATTTCACCGTTTTTGTGAATTTTCGTTGAAAAGGGTTAGATTCGCTCATCACAAATTATTAGATGTTCATTTGCTGGACTTGGAGATGCACAGAAGACCCTATGATCATGACCTTCAAGGTACTTTACAAGTGACAATTGCTTTATTAGCAAGGTGCATAGGCCAGTGCTTCCCCCCTAGAAAATAAAAGGGGTTATGGCAGGTTCCCAAAGAGTAAGTGTCAGGACAACAAAAGTCTCTTAAAGAAAAATGGCCTTCATTTCAGCCGGCAGCAACAGGTTGTAAAATGCAGGCAATTTTCTACCGAAAACAACAAAAATAGCTCCAGCAGCAATAACAATACAGTACAAAGACAATGGCAGCAAACTTAAAGACCTTGGAGCAGGTAACTGTGTGTGTATACGTATACATAGACTTCTATACATTTGGTTGCCAGACCTCTCTCTGGGGTAAATAAATTAAAGAGAAAAGTGGCTAACGCTGGCGGAAATTCGCTAGTGTGACGTCATTTTGGCACTTTGCCGATTTACTAACCGTGCTGGCGTAATTACTCTAGCGCAACTTCGCACTCTAACGACAGCGTATTTTCGATCTGTCGAAAGAGCGTTTCTATGCAAATTCACTAAGATTTTGTTTTTACTGAACGTTACCTCTATCACCAGACTTGCCTTTGTCACCTTAGACCAGACAAAGTGCAATAGAGTAGATAGGACTTGGTCCAAAAAAAGTTTTACATTTTTTCTTAATCCCAAAAAACGCCGGAGTCTTTTCCTTTTTACAGGGTGATAGGCTGAAAAAGATTGTACATTTTTTTGGGTACCCTCCTTCCCCCCTACATTTCCTTACATATGGCACCTAAACTATAGTGTGGGCTCATTTGTAGGGCAATATAACAACTTTCCCTGGACTTGTGTAGTGTAATGTATTTGGTGCAACATATACGTCCATTGAAATTTAACTTCCCACCGTATGCAAATTATCTAACGCTAGCACATCTTCCCTATGCCTGCCGTACTACAACTAGCACAACTTCGCAAGCGTTCAGCACCTGCAACGAAACTTCGCAACTTAGTGAATTAGCGTTGTCTGTGCGAAGTTGCGCCTAGCGAAGTGTGGCGAAGTCGTCGCTGGCGAATTTTCACTCGTTAATGAATTTCTCCCTCTGTGTTTCTTTCAGTCAGAGATCCTGAAAGTCTGACCAGCCTGGGGTTTAAAGGGGAAGGAAACCTAGTTGGCGCAAAAACCCTCCTCCCCCCTGGCCTACCCGTCCCGCTCGGAAAATGCCCCTAACTTGTTACTTACCCTTCTGCGCAGGTCCAGTCCAGGGAGTTCACAGACGACATCTTCTTCCACGCAATCTTCTTCCTGCTTTGACCGGCGCATGCGCAGTAGGAGCATTTTGCCGGTACGATCTACTGTGCATGCGCCAAAAGTACTTCGTGACTTTTGGCGCATGCGCAGTAGATGCGTACCGGCGAAATGCTCCTACTGCGCATGCGCCAAAACGCCGTTCAAAGCAGGAAGAAGATCGCGTGGAAGAAGATGTCGTCTGTGAACTCCCTGGACTGGAACTGCGCAGAAGGGTAAGTAACAAGTTAGGGGCATTTGCCCAGCGGGACGGGTAGGCCAGGGGGGGAGGGTGGGCAACACACGGGAGGGGGGAGGGTTTTGCACCAACTAGGTTTCCTTCCCCTTTAAGGACTACTGATTAGCCACATGATGCTAATCAGACCAAGCTGGTCAGCGTGTAGCACCTCACTCTGCTACAGGAGGGATTCAAACTGGAAGGTCATTTTACAATATGCATTGGGTCTGCTACGAGGTGTTCCAGATGAAGACCGTCATAGACGGTACAGCCATGGTCACACCTAACATACTTCAGTCCCCCAAAACTGAGCATGGCAGACACATTTTATGCTTCTGGAATGCACATCCTACAATGGATCACATTGCTAAGGCTCTCTTGGAGCAAGAAGCATTATCTTATAGTTCCTGTTAAAGAAGACATATTGTGTTTTGGGTTTGTTTATTGAAAATTTAGGCAAAACCCTACTGGCCTGGCCCATCTCATGCACGTCATGCTGCCTCCTTTCCCAGGCTGTGCAGGGGAGCACTCAGCATACTGCACTGTAGGATAGGAACCAATCAGCAGCTAGGCTGACCTGATAGGGAATTGACATCTGGCTTTGCTTATGTTAATGCAGGCCTGTGAATGGCTATCCCCCTTCTACTGTGCTGGGGGACCATTAGAACATGGTTATTCCTCATTTGAAATACAGAGAGGGACCATAGCATATCTATTGGGAACTCCAATAAAGGGACCAAATTTTTCGCCCCAAGTGAAACCAGCACCATATAGTATGCTTTATTGCTTACAAGATTGGAGTTTTTTTTAGCTATGCTATATGTTTTCTTTAAGCAGAAAGGGTGTTGTTGTTCCTATTTGATAAAGCAAATCTATAACCTTTATAGATTTGACATGGGACTAGACAATATGTCTAGTCCCATGTCAAATTTTAAAATTGAATATAAAAAAAAATCTGTTTGGTCTTTTGAGAATTGGATTTCAGTTCAGAAGTCTGCTGGAGTAGCACTATTAACTGATGTGTTTTGAAAAAAACATGTTCTTCCATGACAGTATCCCTTTAAGTATTGTCCTTTTGTCATATCTTTTCACAGCCTAATAAATGGAAAGAGGCTAAAAGCCTGTGGGGAGGCACCACTCCTTACATTATTTTTTATTGGAGGAAGTGTAAATATAGTCCTACGTGTCCCCACTACAGGTTGGGCAGTCTGTATAATTGCAAGGGAATGTACACACCCAAAGGGATAAGCACAAGGTATTACATGCTTGCAGAGCGCAGAGATAAACAAAAGTCCAACTCTTACATCAGTATGTGCTGAAACTATTTTTGGAATCCTTTTGTTCCATCTCTAAGAATTCTTAAACACTTTTATACCTGTACTACATATCATTGTTCTTCTGTTCTCCTTCACATTTAACTGCTGTCTATATTTTAACTCACATTTAAATTGCTATAAATATCAATTAGATGGAAACTGACCTGAATTTTTTTGTCCTTTCCTCCATCAGGGTGGGACTGGGTCAGCGGGATGCCGGTAAAAAACCAGGGTCCCACCAGGCCAGACCCAATCCCTACGACCGCTTGAGTGACTCCCTGACCCGTCAGAGTGGTGGAGGGCCTGCGGGGGGGGTTGCATGTTATTGATGTGGCAAATTGCAAATTGTAGTTTGGAAGTGTGGATGTATTTTTCTTTCTAATAGGTTACCGCTATTCTGTCAGGTGTTTGGAGCAGAGCTCTTCATGGAAATTTGCTGAGCAAGATACCTTAGGCTCATTAAAGAACAAAAGTTCACATTTTTGGCCTGGAGGGTCCAGAGCCCAGGGCTGCTTTGTCAAGGGCCTGCACACCACCCCCAGCCCCCCCACCCCAGCCACAACTCCTCCTCTGCCTCAGGACCCCTCACCTCAGTCGCAACCCCCTTCTGTAAATACCTTATTAATCTTGTTCCAGGTGCAATTGGGGCCAAGGTGGATGAAAGGGTGCAGCACCCAGGGCAGGGAACAGGTCTGTGACGGTGGACCTACTTGGACAGGTTTTTTCCCGGGTCCCCTGGCACAGCCCAACCCTGCAAGTATGGCAGAGTGCAATTTAGGACATAATTCCCCATGCTTTTTTACTGCAATGCAGATAATATTCTCATAATTCCATGGAAATTGTACCTGAAGCCTCAAAACCCAAACAATTCCACACGTGAGTTGTGAGAAACTGAAAGCTTAAGGTAGCTCCATGGTTTCTCTGTGTCAACAGGCACAATTGCATGTAATTCAGAGCAAGAGGTGGGATGGATCTATAACTGGTGTGCACACATTTTTACAGTTGTTGGTTGTAAACGAGTCCTCATATTTTATCCACAGTTGATTTATCCAGTATGCCAGGCTTCTGCAAACTGCGCTGGGATCTTATGATTTACCTATAAACAGTGCCAAATTTAATCTGAGGCCTGGAGGCCAGCATCCATTGTCGCCCCCTAAAGCCCACCCAAAGGATCACTCGCATGTGCATCCTTTATTTCTACTGGAGCGGCTCCGGAATCAAAGTCATTACTTGTGCAGCTGGGCGGCATGCCTCTAACGCCCCAGGCCTGGGCCGACCTATAAGAAGGGTAGCCACAGAGCATTAGACACTGAAAACAGCTGAAGCCCTGTTATTACCAAAGGCTGCAGGGAAGGTATTAATTCAGGGGCCCATGGGCACTTTACTATGAAAATAAAACCAAGTTCTAAAGTGGTACTCGGAAGCTGCTTCATTAATAAATGTGCACTTTTGTCTATTTTTTACTAATCCTTCTTCTTCCTTCCCAAAGCCACTGGTTAGTTTGATATTTCTATTACAAGAAGCCTCAGAGACACCTTGTAGCAACCAAGTGACCACACCAACATAAACAAAGTCACCAAACATGGCAAAGATCCAAAAAAGCAGCAGCAGGAAAGCCCACTATATAATATGTGGTTATAGCCATCACAAAGAGATGCCTTTGTACGGCTGCTATCCTTCACTAAGTACCAGTCACCATAAAATGTTAGACCTTTGTGCTGACTTCCTCTAGATAGAGCACAGAAGCAATATATCTCTATTGTAACAACGTGTCGCAAGCACATAAAACAATTGTGCTCAAATGTGACGTCAGCTAGAGATTATGAGCAAAAGGTTGAACCTGACGGACGTGCGCATGCAACTTCAGCTACTATACAACTGTGCCATTTAGGAAATGTTCAGCAAAATAAAAATTGGAGGAAGCAGAGGGGCAGAACTATGCTGCAATATTTTGCAGCATAGTTCTGCCCCTCTGCTTCCTCTAATTTTATTTTTATTTTGCTGAACAGTTGGTGTGTCGACAGGAGCACAAGAGAATTGCTATAAGAGTACCGTATTTATTTGCCACGTCTGCGGTGGTTGTACTATTCAAATTTGGTTCATTTAGGAAATATAACTGACAATTGGCAAAATACAGTTGAAAAGGCATTTGTTCTTTCAAAGAATAAAGTTCATGGTCAGAGGCATAAAAACAGGAATCTCAGACTCCATATAGTAGATTGGTCCCTGCTCATTAAACCAGCTTGCCCTTACCTCCAAGAGGGCTCAGGCTATATAGTAGCCATTGTGCAAGAGAAAACGTATCTACATCTCCAGTATCAACCTACATCTCTTCATTGTTTGAATTACTTGAACCAGGTGACAAGCCCTAAATGTCTATATGGCACAAATGCCCTCTTATCTATATTTTCCTGTAATATCTGCTTTGTGTTTACTTTTGCTCCTGTTCCCTTCCTCAGCAAATACTCATTTACTGTGCCTGTATCTTTTCATTACACAAAGAAAAGACTTTTACTGCCAGAGAGTTAATAACGTATCATATAATCACAATAATCACTTATAACAAAGAAATGTCAGTTAAAGGGATACCTTTTTTTTTTGGATGAGGGAAGTGTAATCCGTTTACAATTATAGATATCTTTTTGACAAAAGGCAGTCAAGAGTTACTGACCAATGATTGTTATATGATTTGCGCAACATTTCCATTGAGTACACCTCTTTAAACCTGCTAAAGCTTATTATAAGGATCATAATTACAACATCAAAGTATTTTACTACATGCAGTTTTCTCCACATGGGGACACTTTAACAAATATATCTCTGTTAGTGTCAGAAAACTATTTTTTTATCTTATAGGAAAGCAACTTTTATTTTATCAAGTTACACTTCTGCCCAGTCCTTCTAAAGGAGGACTAAAATTAAGCCAATATCTTACTGATCAAGTTGTGGTTGGGAAGATAAATCTTTTTCAGAAAATGTGTTCCACCGCTGATAACCGGGATTATTTCTTAAATATCAAAAATTCAAAGTCTGTATTCAAAGAAGTAATCACCATAACTGTAGATTCTCTGCCTACATTTTGAAATGTTTTTTTTTGTTGCTTTTAAAGGCACACTCGTCTCAGGGAGGCCCATTTAACAACATGCTCATTTTAGTGGTTTTATAATTTTGTTTTTAATTAAAGGGATACTGTCATGGGAAAAAACATTTTTTTTCAAAATGAATCAGTTAATAGTGCTGCTCCAGCAGAATTCTGCACTGAAATCCATTTCTCAAAATAGCAAACATTTTTTTTTATATTCAATTTTGAAATCTGACATGGGGCTAGACATTTTGTCAATTTCCCAGCTACCCCAAGTCATGTGACTTGTGCTCTGATAAACTTCAATCACTCTTTACTGCTGTACTGCAAGTTGGTGTGATATCACCCCCTCCCTTTCCCCCCCCAGCAGCCAAACAACAGAACAATGGGAAGGTAACCAGATAGCAGCTCCCTAACACAAGATAACAGCTGCCTGGTAGATCTAAGAACAGCACTCAATAGTAAAAACCCATGTCTCACTGAGACACATTCAGTTACATTGAGAAGGAAAAACAGCAGCCTGCCAGAAAGCATTTCTCTCCTAAAGTGCAGGCACAAGTCACATGACCAGGGGCAGCTGGGAAATTGACAAAATGTCTAGCCCCATGTAAGATTTCAAAATTGAATATAAAAAAATCTGTTTGCTCTTTTGAGAAATGGATTTCAGTGCAGAATTCTGCTGGAGCAGCACTATTAACTGATTCATTTTGAAAAAAATGTTTTTTCCCATGACAGTATCCCTTTAAGATTAAACTCTATGGGGGAAATGTGATAACATTCACAAAGAGCAAAGATTTGTTTGTCGCAATGTAATATTCGTTGTTAGGGTTTTATTGAGAACCTTTAACACCTGCTCTAGAGTTTCGTTAAATATTTTGTCCCAAAAACGGTTTTCAATTTACGAAATTTAACTACATATACTGCAAGCGTTTGCAAAAGCAATTTGGCTGCAAACTTTGCAATGAAGTCGTTGAGGTCTTTAATCGGTCAAAAATGGAGCAAACATGGCCGCTAATGTTCACAAACATGTTTGCGAAAGTTTTTTGGGCTAACAAAGCATATTACATTTCCCCATATTTCTCTAAAACCACAAATGACTTGTAATTTACTTAATGATCCGAATGTAAAATGCACAAAAGAAAACATTGAAAAAAATTCAAACACCTCAAAAACCTCTAAAAATTCAAGCTTTTCGGCAGTAACTAGCATAAAAAATTTGAAAACCTCTAAGATTCTAATTGGTTAAAAAAAAGGGTCCAATGTGATCAGTGTAGGTCCCTCAAGGCCCCTATAGGGCCTCAATTGCTTTTTCTTGCTGAAGTTTTTTAGTATAGATTTTTGTTGTTTTTACACTTCATAAATCTAGAATCTAGAAATTTGAATATTAGTTAATAGGCCCTAAATGTCCCTTATTTAAGAAGATATAGTGCACCAAATTCAACCTTTCCAAAACTTTCTTCTACAGTTTAATCCATATGAAGACAAAAACAAACCCCAGCAGGCAATCAGATAATTCAGCCCTTTGGCTTCCTGGCCCCAAACTGGCTATATGGTTATTTCAGCATTATTAATCAGAAATATATACAATGTCTTAGCAAAGCCAATTATCACTATTGTTTATTTTGTAGACATGACAAGTAGCTGCTACTAGTAGGTCTTATGTGTCTTCACTCTAAAAGTCACATTTACTCCCACTATAGTTCTCTCTAGCTATATTGTTTATGTCTGTTACTCTAACAAGTTGACTCAAGAAGAGGAGGATGTTGCCTCTATAATTGCATTATATGTCACTCAGGACCAGACATTATGATTGCTGAGACCATAACATGGCAGCCTGCCGATGATAGGCCATTATATATTTTTTTAATTAAGAAACACAATCAAAATAAGCTCAATTTTTCCTGAAGTTTATCAGGAAGGACAAAGACACTCATCTTCTACTTTGCCTAAGATGCTATCTATCATGTCTCTAATAATGGAGAGCTGATTAAGAAAACACTGCACTGGGAAGCAATTCTTAGGTACACTATCAGGCAAGGTCACAGCAGATTTCATTCTGACTCAGTTCATTAACAGCCATGCTGTGCCAAATATCAATTCAATGTCACATTTGATAGCCAAGACTTTCATATCGAGGCATATTTTTTTGGGGGTGCACAAAATCATATTTCATTAAAGTTCTAATGCAAATTTCTTTGCTTATAAATTACTTTAGGCATAGAAATGATCACCTTCATCCCATCAGCAAGGTGTCATATCAAATGTGACAAACAAATTGCCTGCATGACACAGGGTGGCTATATATAGCAGAGCTGTCACACTCATTTGCATGAATACACATGTAGGAGACTGATAAACATATACTATGGATTGGACCGAAAGGGGACCCTTAGTTTAAGGAAGGGAGTAATTCCCCATTTCCTGGGTCAAAGCATGTCAACTTAATATCCCATCTTTAGCTACTAGATGGCACGGTGTCATACTATAAAACATGAGCACACATATGCTCAGGGTCCATTTTGTTAATCCCCTTACCTGATCAGGCAGGAAGGGTGAAATGGAACCTAGGCAAGGTCAGGTTTAGTAAGGAGAGGCTAACTCACTTTCATAGGTCACTCTAGGAGTGAAAGATAGTTAGGCTATTTAGCCAAGCAGCTGAGGCTCCACCAATGAGTGTTAGTGGGATTATGATCCCGGTGACAATTGCCCAGAAGTAGGGACTAAGTGGCAGATTTACTAAGGGTCGAAGTGAATTTTCGAATGCAAAAGGTTTGAATTTTGAAGTAATTTCTTGGGTACTTTGACCATCGAATAGGCCAAATTCGTTTCGAAGTAAAAAAGTTCGACTTCGAAAATCGAAGTACTGTCTCTTTAAAAAAGTTTGAATTCACCACCTTAAACCTGCCGAATTGCAATGATAGCCTATGAGGACCTTCTAGAACCTATAGCCAACATTTGGCTACGTTTTTAGAAGTCAAAGTCATATCGTTCGATCGGTCAATGATATCGTTCGAATCGCTCGATTCGAAGGATTTCATCCTACAATCAAACGATTTGACTTTGACCGAAAACAGCGAAATTTGATAAAAAAAATTTCGACTTCAACATTCAAAGTTGAACTCAAAGTAATCCAATTCGATGATCGAATTTCGAAGTATTTTCCACTTTGAAAATTTGACCCTTGATAAATCTGCCCCTAAGTGTTAGAGTGCATTCCATTTAGGGTAAAGGCTGAAAGCTGGGTGTTCCTTGGGTGTAGATGCTGTTTATTCTATCCTCCCTGTGGGACTTTATACGGACCATTGATGCTGTGAGTATAAATGCCTATCCACTGTCATGTTCCTGCTCATCTCTATTTGAACTCCTTTGTGGATTACTCTGTTCAAGAAATAAGTTCTCTGTTTAAGTTGCAAGAACCACTGGCACCCAATTATTGTGCATTGCACCCAGTTACAGTTGCACAGCACCCTGCCTCCACACCGTTGTGAGGGCTTAACCCCTGGGAATTGAGGTCTCATCTGGAGCACATTATTGGGGTAAGGCTGATAGTTAGAGCAACAATGCCATTTAGTTTACTATAGGTTTACACACACACAATAGGATTACTTAAACAAATGACCAATGCAAATCCAGGAGATGTCATCTAATGAGCATATCTACATACGTTTCTTTGGACTGACTGTAGGTAAAGCAAGAAAAGAAGTTTTTCTTTCTTGTTTTTGTATTTCTTTTCTATATCTACTGGCATCCCTGGAAAGCTTTTGGGTCACGCTTAAATGGTTTTCGAAACAATCAGTTGGCAAATAAAGAACCAAATTAGAAATATGGACAATGCATGTTTGTAAACATTTATAGTAAATAACAGCAGATAATAAAATAAACCTGATACAGGTATGGCATCCGTTATCTGGAAACCAGTTATCCAGAAATCTCTGAAATTACAAGAAGGCCATCATGCATAGACTCCATTATAATCAAATAATTCCAATTTTCAAACTGTATTTCCTTTTTCTCAATACTAATAAAACAGTACATTGTATGTGATTCCAACTAAGATATAACTAATTCTTATTAGAGTCAAAACAACTCTACTTTGTTTATTTACTGTTTAAATGATTTTTAAGCAGACTTAAAGGGGTGGTTCACCTTTAAGGTAGTAACTCTTAGTATGTTAAAGAATGGCCAATTCTAAGCAACTTTGTTATTGGTCTTCATTATTATTATTTTTTATAGTTTTTGAGCTAATTGCCTTTTTCTTTGGATTCTTCTTAGCTTTTAAATGGGGGTCACTGACCCCATCTAAAAACAAATGCTCTGTAAAGCTACACGTTTATTGTTATTGCTACTTTTTATTACTCATCTTTCTATTCAGGCCCTCTCCTATTCATATTCCAGTCTCTTATTCAAATCAGACCATGGTTGCTGGTCTAATTTGGACCCTAGCAACCCGAATGGTGAAACTGCAAACTGGAGAGCTTCTGAATAAAAAGCTAAATAACTTAAAACCCACAAATAATAAAAAATGAAAACCAATTGCACATTGTCTCAGAATATCACACTCTACATCATACTAAAAGTTCATTTGAAGTGAACAACCCCTTTAAGGCATGGAGATCCAAATTACGGAAAGATCCATTATCTGGAAAACCCCAGGTCCCAAACATTCTGGATAACAGGTCCCATACCTGTACTGTAGAGATTATAAATGATATAGTCTAATTTAGAGCATTTCTAGAGCAATAGTATTTTCCCAACACAGGAACTGGAAATTCTGGACTTTTTATTCTATTTCCATAATTGCATCTGTGCAGAAACTTGGGCCCACCACAACTGTGCCCAGTTGTGCAAATTGGTAGCAATTCACTTCTGGGCTCAGAGTTGATTATTATTATGTTTTAGTGTGATTCTTTTGACACAAGGTGACTTCACCTATTGATGGAACCTGCTGTGGGAACCTTAGGATTACTACCACATTCAGGATAGCAATAGCTCCAGGATCCCCCCAGCATATAGAAGAACTAGGGAGGTATTTGGGTGCAAGGACCTTTAAGGAATGGCGTCAATAAAGTGTCGACAGTACAGCAACAGCACCTGGCTGAGTTTCTAAATTACCCCTTAAATATTTTCATATCCACAAATCAGTAAGGTCCCACCTGTTTAGGATATGGAAGTTTTTATTTTGTATGAAATGCAATAGAAAATGTATAGCAATAAATTTTTGCATGCAAAGAAAAGAAAATTCGCTACATGGATCCTACCCATACCCATAAAACTCTATTTCACTTCTATTAAAAAACAAAAAGCGCATTGTCATGTTTATAAATCTACTGAAGCTTTTACAGGTACATATCATTAAAATAAGTGAGACATCTGTTTCGATTGTGGAGAGAGTAAATTCAATACAGAACCTCATGGCTTTACTGGATGTCTCCATTGATAAAACACATGGAAATGTGGTTGCTATAAACTCTGGGGCACATTTACTAAGGGTCGAATATCGAGGGTTAATAAACCCTCAAATTCGACCCTCGAGGTAAAATCCTACGAATTTGAATATCCAATTAGTAGGATTTACCGCAAATCCTACGATCGAACGATCGAAGGAAAAATCTTTCGATCAAAGGATTTTCCTTCGATCAAAAAAACCTTAGAAAACTGATGGGGAAGGTCCCCATAGGCTAACATTGTAGCTCGGTAGGTTTAATGTGGCGAAGAATGTAGTCAAAGTTTTTTTTAAAGAGACAGTACTTCGACTATCGAATGGTCGAAGAGTCGAACAATTTTTAGTTTGAATCGTTCGAATCAAAGTCGCAGTCGAAGGTCGTAGTATCCTATTCGATGGTCGAAGTACCCAAAAAAAATCCTTCACTTGAGCTTAGTAAATGTGCCCTACATATTGTGAATCTTTAAACTGATCACTTTAGAGAAAGATACTGGTATGGGACCTGTTCTCCAGAATGCTTGGGACCTAAGATTTTTTTGGATAAGGAATCTCTGTAATTTGGATCTTAATGCCATAAGTCTACTAAAAAATCACATTAATTGAAAACTAAAAGGATTGCTTTGGCTTCAATAAAGATTTATTCTATTTTAGGATGAAGAACAAGGTACTGTTTTATTATTATAGGGAAAAGGTAAATCTATATAAATTACAGTTTTTGCTATGGTCATAGATTATAGAAGAGAACCCTATAGACACTGTATGAGGTGACATTTTTAAGAGGGTTTAGGTACTGTAGGCATGCATCATAAAGGGCAGTGCATTTCCAGTGATAGATAGAACTTTAACTAACATGTTGGGCAGCTACTGAAGTGTGTTAGTGATCACATGAGTGAGGTATGGAATATTATTCTTGCATTGCCTGCTATGCTGCTGGGTGGTACTAGGATTGGCTGGAATATAGGTGTTCCTTGGGTGAATCTCTTTGCATCCTTGATCTGTGCTTTGTTTCTTAGGCACTAAGCCAGATATATGCATTTAGCTTTTCATGCCAGGTAGGGTTGCCACCTTTACTAAAAAATATTACCGGCCAGTGGGGGGCGGGCACCAAAAGTGGGCGGTCCGTGACACAAAAAGGGGCGGAGCTACATCGAGTGCCACAAAAGGGGCGGAGCTACATCACAGAGATGTCCACAGCGCTGGAAAAAAAGGTAAGGGGCTTTTTTTAAAAGGTATTTCAAATTACCGGCAACTGCATTGCCAGTAAATTTGTAATACCGGCCCCGGCCTTGGCAGGTGTTTTACCGGCTAGGCCGGTAAAATACTGGCCGGGTGGCAATGCTAATGCCAGGAGACCATGTGAATAAACTTTTATTATACTGAATTCTTGCCTTGCTTTTAAACTAGAGGTGTGCATACACATGCTGTCCTGGCATTTATCTGTCTACGAGGATTACACACACATGTGCCTCTGTCTTAATGAAAATGATTTCATGGAATATCCCAGAAAGCTTTCTAAGGCTTATTATTTATACATTGGTAATTCTATCACAGTAACTACAAATCAATCACAACCTGTGTGAGTTTCAGATGTCACCTCTGAAAAGTTACAATTGCCATTGTGTTTGGATTAGTGGAAGAGTTTATATGCCGAGGAATTCCCACACCAGTCAGTTGAACTGAAGAAGCTGCTCAGATGAGTAATGTAACGTCTTCAATGATTACTCAGCAAGTCCAGTTGTTTTAGAATTACTTATACTAGATGCCATGACCTGGATGAATGAAAATCTTCATAGTCAAGACAGATTTATATAGTGCAGATGGCTGAAGATCATCTAAACTGTTTTGAGATAACAATATCTAAAATGGTTCATCAGATTTTGAGCCATTTAATCATACTAACCCCTAGGTCCGTCTTAGAAGATCTATCTCCATCTGTAGCATTGTTCCATGTGTTTGATCCCTTGGTTCAAATGGCTTGAATGGATGTGAGAAGTGTGTGGAGTACCTCCTTCTCTTTTCTACACCTGCTGTGGCACCATCCATGTGTTATGAAAAAATTCTAAGTTTGGACAACACCTGCTGTGACCCAATAGGATCTGAAAATGGTCTCTTAAAACTGCCCCCTATTCCATCTTGTGGTGACATATAAGCCTAGATGATTTGGCAGTTTTGGCCAAGCTACTCAATCAAATCTGAACATGAACAACTACCTTAACTCACCTCATTCCTTAAAGTGGAAAGTGAAGGTAGTAAGGGTATGGAAAAAACAAGCATCCACTTGTGATTTATCTACTAAAATAACTAATGTCCTGAAAATAATAAGCAGAAGACATTTCGATACAAGTCCTCTTAATTTGTCCCAAACCCCTGTTCACGCAAGTAGGTTATACAGGTATTTTATAGATTTGTTTCTGCTCCTAGGAGAGCTTCAGAGGAGGCTAACCACAACTGCTGGGCCTCTCCCAGCATCCCCAAGGCTTGGAGTTGTCATGGACATGACTATTTGACACTACAGTACAGGTATGGAATTCATTATACGGAAACCCCTTATCAAGAAAGTTAAATAATTCACATTTTAAAAAATTATTTCCTTTTTTCTTTGTGATAATAAAACAGTACTTTGTACTTGATCCCAACTAAGATATGATTAATCCTTATTGGAGGCAAACCAATCCTATTGGGTTTATTTTATTTATAAATTATTTATAAGTAGACATCGATGCAAATTACAGAAAGACCCCTTATCCGGAAAGCCCCAGGTTCCAAGCATTCTGAATAACAGGTCACATACATTTACTAGCAATCTCATAAGTCTCTATTTTTTCTTGAACAAAAAAAAAAAGGTTTAAAAAATCTAAATACTGGGGGACTGCTGCTTAAACATCTGAATGGGACATAGTAACATAGAAATATAAGTGCAAGTAAAGTGTAAGCTGCCTTCCTAGTTATGTTGGTTTCCTCAGCGCAGGTCATAAATATGTGTTATATAAGTTATAGCTCAGTTAGAAGCAATGGTCTGAGATTGAATTGGCACAGGTCAATGTGTAGAGATCCCAGGTGTGTGTGTGTGTGTGTTTGTGGTCCTTTAATTATGTTCCCTTTTAGTAAACTGACCTTGAGGAAAGAAGTTACAATAGTTTTTTGGGAAATGAAAAAGGCGTGAATTTCTAAATGATGTCCTTTCGTTATTTTACAGGAAAAAGTCTGTAGATTAAAATGTGTAATAAATAGCATGGCCTTTTGTCTTTCCCTGGATACCAGCGCACCTTACACGCACCCTTCCAGGAGATGCCGTCATCCAAGACTTGCAAGCACTCTAAAGGTTATACAGCGAGGAGCAAATACCATCAGGCATATTTAATAAAAAATATTCCTTTCCTTTTTAATGGGAAAAATGCCAGCGGGCAAGTCATTTCTCCGAACAAACACTGATAAATCTGCCCCCAATGTTCCTGAGTCACAGACTCTGGAAATATACATTCTTTCTCTGCAATAAAAGTGTGTTGTGTTATGGCCTAAAAGTCATAATTATCTCTTTTTCTGTCAGTACCTACATTATACTCCCAGACAGCTTTCCCTAGTGGAAACCACCGAAAGACTTATCTAAAGTGTGAGGTGCTAATTCATACGGACATTTTAATTTTCAGAGCTCTTCTTAATTTGCTTTTCCCCTCTATAAGAAAACTTTCTCCTAGATAGGAGTCTGTGTACAGACATGGCTGTGAATTTAGAAGAGGCTTTTACAGTCTGACAGGTTTGCCTATAAAACTGTCAGCCCACCATCATCAGTCACTAGACTCCTCTTTCAGACTGTTGGAGAGAATACTCTTCATGAATTTATTCACTTTGATTGATTCCTTTGACATTTTCAGGAGTGGGTACTGGTAATAGGCATCCTAATGTGTTTGCGTAAAAGTACTTAAATATGAAATATCTGCAGGATTTGCATGCGGCGGAAGGAAGGGCAAAAAAAATCAAAATTGCACATTGTTCTATAATTGACTCCATTCTCACAATAGAGGGATAGTAAAATGCAGAGAACTGAATGAATGCCAGTACATTTCCATGGATGGAAGATATGAGGGATTGTAAATGAAGCAGCAATATAAAAACATATATTTCATTCAACAGAATAACACATAGGGGCACATTTACTAAGCTTGAGTGAAGGATTCGAAGTAAAAAACTTAAAATATAGAAGTTTTTTTTGGGGTACTTCAACCATCGAATAGGCTACTTCGACCTTCGACCATGACTTCGAATCGAACAATTCGTAGTAAAAATCGTTCGACTATTTGACCATTCGATAGTACTGTCTCTTTAAAAAAAACTTCGACTAACTACTTCAGCACTTTAAACCTACCGAGCATCAATGTTAGACTATGGGGACCTTCCCCATAAGCTTTCTACAATTTTTTTGATCGAAGGAAAATCCTTCGATCGTTGGATGAAAATCCGCCGAATCGTGCGTTTCGAAGGATTTAATCTTTCGATTGAACGATTTTACTTCGATGGTCGAATATCGAGGGTTAATTAACCCTCGATATTCAACCCTTAGTAAATGTGCCCCATACTGTTTGTTTCCCCCAGTAAAGGCAATTACATCAAATATACATGGGAATAAAGGTATATTATCTTTCTAGCGTCTGCTTACGACTCCTATTAGAAGCACAGAAAAAGCTGAGCGATAACTTTACTGCTCTATTTAAAATACAAAATGTTCTCATCTTCCAGCTGAGTCACCATCCCTTGCATTATAAGGAATTATGTACGTGCAAGCAGACATCACAGTGTCACTTTGGATTTCCTTGACCTGCAAAGACACTCATGGGGGAATATAACACAAGGCGTAAACAGTAAAAAAAAAAAAAAAATGTGGAATGCGAACAATTTTTTCTCTGTCCGTATTTAATATTGGCTTTTCAAACCTGTAGTGCTTCATCCACAGCAGAAAAGAGATTACTTGTTTTATAGTTTGCACCGGCCCTCAGTGAATGTGATGAAACTTTACAGAAAAAGTCATTTTTTGTGCCAAAAGGAAAATATCAATAGTATATTGTGCAGTGTCTAGACACGAGCCTTTAAAAGTTGAGTGGTTTTGGGTACTTAGATAATTTGTAATGGTTTAAAGGCTCATTCTGCATTTTGATTTCCTTTATAATATGAATTCATTATTTTGTCTGTGACAGAATTAAAATTGGGTCGCCTTGCTGTTTAGAGGGGGTCTTCATATTCCCTCTTACAATGTGAAATGTTTTCCTACAATAGAATATAGTAATAAAAACAAGGCGCATAATTGGTTCTAAACCAATTTTTGAGTCATCGCTGATTCTGCAACTTCCTTTGGGTTCCCTAACAAAAAGCCTTAAGCTCATTTTACACAGGCAAATGGGAAAAAAAATTTTTTCAAAATGAATCAGTTAATAGTGCTGCTCCAGCAGAATTCTGCACTGAAATCCATTTCTCAAAAGAGCAAACAGATTTTTTTATATTACATTTTGAAATCTGACATGGGGCTAGACATTTTGTCAATTTCCCAGCTGCCCCTGGTCATGTGACTTGTGCCTGCACTTTAGGAGAGAAATGCTTTCTGGCAGGCTGCTGTTTTTCCTTCTCAATGTAACTGAATGTGTCTCAGTGGGACATGGGTTTTTACTATTGAGTGCTGTTCTTAGATCTACCAGGCAGCTGTTATCTTTTGTTAGGGAGCTGTTATCTGGTTACCTTCCCATTGTTCTTTTGTTTGGCTGCTGGGGGGGGGGTAAAGGGAGGGGGGTGATATCACTCCAAATTGCAGTACAGCAGTAAAGAGTGATTGAAGTTTATCAGAGCACAAGTCACATGACTTGGGGCAGCTGGGAAATTGACAAAATGTCTAGCCCCATGTCAGATTTCAAAATTGAATACAAAAAAAATCTGTTTGCTCTTTTGAGAAATGGATTTCAGTGCAGAATTCTGCTGGAGCAGCACTATTAACTGATTCATTTTGAAAAAAAATCTTTTTCCCATGACAGTATCCCTTTAAGCTTATCTATCCAGGTCCACTCCCAACTGCCTGCATAGGTGCCCCCTATGATCTGACGGTAGGCCAGAGGGCCTGATTTGGCGCAGAATGTGATTAAATGGGCCAAAGATCCTCTTTTTTAAGTCTTAGTCTGTGCTAGGGATGCCTGGGATAGGTAAGCAAAATGGCAGCACGGCGCTGTGTTACTTTCCCCCCAAAGCCAGTGCATTTCATTTGTACAAGGAAACAAATTTGCATTCACTGAGGGGTGCTACTCCTGTGAATCACGATATCCTGGCCTTTTCATGATGCCTCTGTCGGTGGCAATCAGAAGGACTCTACAGAGATCCACTGCATTTTAATAAAAACTACAAGAGACCCATAGGCCTGACATCAGTATTATTGGTCTGAATTTGCTTTCAATATAGCAGAACCACAGGAAATATCATGTATTGAGGGGTGCAAACCACCATTATTTGCATTATGTATCTGAAAAATGTCTTCATTTGTATTTCCAAAGCTGAAGTTTGAGTAATATTTTACTTAACATCAACAGAAAATATATTGAGTCATTTGGATCCCCTATCTTATATATATGTACTATCTTGATACAGAAACAGGGCAATGCCTAGGTTCCTTGAAGTTGTGTTGGTTGCAGTATCTTAGTAGCCAAATTCATTGTAGACGTTTGAATTTACATTGAATATTCAGGAGTAACAGAGATTAAGCACCCAAACACCTGCAGTAACAGTACAACCACCCAGTTTGTAATGTGCACCAGAATTCAAGTTAACCTCACCCATTATAAAGGCCAAATTTGTAACCCAGTTACATTAGAAAACAGGCATAGGGTATAATAGGGCATGGCCAAGAGGCAGTCAAAACACAAAAGTACTGGGTTGGTGTCTCCGATATAGAAGGGCAACATTCACATCCCAAAAAACTTTCTAGGGTTTATAAATTGTAGCATATTTAAAAAAAAAACTGTTATGCCCTTCTGGAAATGACCATACTATTTTACCATAGGAAAAGGTAAGGATTTTAGGGGCCCAGCCGCATTGGTTCTGAAGCACTGGGGACGTGCAAGAGATGCCAGACCCAATAAAGAAAATGTTCACATGCACACAAATGAAGGGGAGGGGAAAGGGGTGACAAGGGGCAACACTGGCCAAGTTAGGTACGTTTGCAAGCACTACCTGCATGGCCCACCCCAGGCCCCTCACAGCAGTCCACCCCCCCCCCCCCCGTCAGGGGCCTGGGGAAATGAATAACTTATGTAAAAACTTACATAAAATATATCAAGGAGTGCAGTGAGATGGGGCAGGCAGGAGTGTAGGGTTTCAACTCAGGGAAAACTCCACTGCCCCCCAATAATGGACTGAATTATTAGCATATTAAAGGGTGGTTCACCTTCAAGTTAACTTTTAGCATGTTTCACAGTGGCTTATGCTTACCAAGTTTTTAATTGGTATTCTTTATCAATTTTCTAAAGTTTATGAATTATTTGCCTTCCTCTTCTGACTCCAGCTTTCAAATGGGGGTCACTGACCCCAGCAGCCAAAAAAACTATTGTTCTGTGCGGCTGCAACGTTATTGTTATTATTACTTTTTACTACCTATCTTTCTGTTTAGGTCCTCCTCTATTCATATTCCTGTCTCTCTTTCAAACCACTGCCTGGGTGCTAGGATACATTGGACCCTAGCAACCAGATAGCTGCTGAACATAAAGCTTAATAATTCAAAAACAAATAATAAAAAAAAATGAAGACCAAATGCAAATGGTCTAAGAATAGCACTCTCTTCATCATACTAAAGGTTATTTAAAGGTGAACAACCCATTTAATGAATTGAACTTTTTATATGAAATACTTATAGAGTAATATCAGCTGATCATATTATTGTGATCAACTTACTGAATGATATAAGCATCTCCTACATAAACTTTCCAACAGTGGAATGACTAGTTATTGGGCCCCACAGCTACATCACTGGACCTCTAAAGTTTGGGAACAAGATATTTTCCATTAACATATATTGCAGCTGCTTATCAGTCGCAGTCCCATTAGGTCCCCGATCGTTCCTGGGCCCCCAATCAGTTGCCAAGTCTGTTTCCTCTATAGTTGATCTTGTGTATAGTAGATACAAGGAGCATGGCCAAAAATTGTTGGTACCACAAACTTGTGTTCATGGTGGAGCCCTAAATTTCTGATGACAGCCCTTTGCATGTATTCTAATTAAATTTCCTTTTAAATGGACATTCTGGTCATTCTGGTGATCGTTTCCACCCATTCACAGCCTAAAACCGTATCTATAACAATAAAGTGGTACGAATGTTTATACACTGATAGGTGTTAACACCTCCAATTATTTGCGTTCGGCTGTTTCATTGCCAAAAGCTTGAATTGATGATATGATGATGATATTTTGCAGATTTATTTTCTTTTTTCATATTCATGCATTTTTCACTTAAAATATCTCAAGGTTACGAGTCTGCAGCTATTTTAAAACGGTCATATTAAACAGAAGGCACAGATAAAACTCATGTGGGGTATAGCCAATACATGAAAAGGTATTTTCCTGGTCACCTGAGAGCCACAAATACAATTTTCACTGAGAATTATTTAAATAGTTGTTATCTGTCCAAATACTTACTACTTTGAAGCAACAGGCTAAATTAAATTTAAAAAAGACAGAATAAATAAAAGTTAGAAAAAATGTCATCTCTCCCTCTTCGGTGACCTGAATTGAAATGCCAGTTTTGAAGTTAGATAAACGCATTTAATCTGAAACACAGGGGCTTTAAGAAATGCATCTGAATCAAGCAAGTTCATCCACAGAATTGAAATGAAAAGGATATGTTCTCAGATATGAAGAATGTGGTGCATAGTTTGAGCTCTGTAACCTTGAACTGTTGTCTGTGATGCAGGAATAATTTGAAAAGGCTTTGAAGCCCATATGCCACAGGGGCAGCAAATAGGGCAAATGTCTTAAAGGACAAACATTATCACAGAGAAACCGCACTGTAGTAGGGCTCTCTGAAGCACTAAGCTAGAGTTTGCTAATTTTGTCAACTCTAGTCCAATAAGGTTATAAAGAAAATACCTTAATTATAGGCCTATAATATATGCAGAGCCTTTATTGTGCTACTTTGAAGTTAAGTATTATATAAATTGTTAGGACTGATGTTACATTTTCAATGACTTTGGAGTGATGGGATCCCCCTTTATGTCTCATATTTTAATTAAAAGCCAAACTCACCAGGTGCGAGAAGGAGCACCTATGCGCTTCGGGCCCTACAAAATATTATCTGGGGTCTTTCTGTAATTTGGATGTCCATACATTGTCTACCAAAAAAGATTGTTTTGTGTCCAATAAGGATTCATTAAATACAGTATTAGTTAAGGTCAAGTACAAAGTACTGTTTAATTATTACAGAAAAAAAGGAAATCATTTTTTAAAATTTTATATATTTTGATTAAAATGAATCCTTTAGGAAATGGCCAGCTGGCAGCTTTCTGGATAACGGGTTTCCGGATAACAGATCTCATACAACTAATAACAGAGACAAGAGGTAAAGAGAACCTGTTCAAAATAGCTTACAATTTAAAAAAATGTAATGAGAAAGGTGCACATATTATCAGGGGCCCCACTGCAGTGGGGGGTCCAGTCCAAATATGGCAGACTGCAAAATGAGTTATGGACATATGAAGGCAAATGGGGCATAGCTGGGAAGGATCTGGGTTTGGTGAGTGTGTTCTGTTTGGATGAACAATTTTTTTGCCTCCCATTCCATTTACTTGACAAGGCCCATGACCAAAGAACCTGGGCAAACAGAGGTCTAATAATCTAGCAAAGGGCTCTGCTAACTAAGTAGTACTGGGCCCCATTATTTCTGATCAAGGTGATTTAAAAAGCTACTTAAAAATGCATGTCTTCTCCTATAGAAAAGCAAGATGTGATTATAGAAATAGTCCCGCAATGACCCTGGTAGCATAGTAATTCAGGGAACGCACAGTTGCTTTAGGGAACATATAGGTTTGCACATTTAGGGTCAGGGCACACGCTCAGATTCGGGGAGATTAGTCTCTCCGGCAACAAATCTACTCTTCTTCGGTGGGACTAATCTCTACTGAAATGCCTCCCACTGGCTAGAATGTAAGTCGCCGACGGCATGGCACTCAGACCGATTCGTTTTCCAAAGTCGCCCGAAGTTTTCTCGTGAGGAGAAGAAGAGGAGATTTAACGCCGGGCAACTAATCTCCCCGAATCTGAGTGTGTGCCCTGACCCTTACAGTATGTTCCCTGGACCCCAAACTAAGGGCTGTAACCATTTAAGATACGTGCTGCAAACAAAGCCATAGCAGGGAAGTCTAGTATAAACTCTGATATCAGGTAAAACACAGCTACATATACAGCTTCACAGCTATCTGTATGCAGATATGGGATCCTTTATCCGGAAACCCGTTATCTAGAAAGCTCCGAATTACAGAATGGCTGTCTCCCATAGACTCCATGTTATCAAAATAATCCAATATTGCCTTTTTCTCTGTAATAATAAAACAGTATCTTGTACTTGATCCAAACATATAATTAATCCTTATTGGAAGCAAACCCAGCCTATTAGATTTATTTAATGTTTACATGATTTTCTACTAGACTTAAGGCATGAAGATCCAAATTACAGAAAGATCTGAAAACCCCAGGTCTTGAGTATTCTGGATAACAGGTCCCATACCTGTACTGGAATTCCATGGCAGCTCTCTGTATACTAGAATAACTTCACCGCTATCTGTTTACTAGAATAACATCAGCAGGAAATAAATCTGGTCTGGAACAGGCAATCGCACAAACAGTAATAATGACCATGTAAAAAGACCATTAAAAGAATGATCTCGGGTTGAGATGAGATGCATCAATTCCGCACAACGGGGTCACCATGAGAGAAAACGGTGCAGTGGGAAGAAAGCAGCAGGGGTTGTGCTGACCAGAAGTCTAATTGCTGCAGAGATGCTGCTGTTGCCTTTGATGTGGCAGCTTTTAAAATGCATAATTACTATGAGGCCACATAAAGAGAAATTCAGGACTCATAATTATAGGGAACTAGCCTTCAAATTCTACATTAGTCCAAGTATCAGCATTCTCAGTAACCCTTCCATTGTTAAAGTCATCATGTGATTCAATATACAGTAAATAAATTATATTATGATATTATTTCTTTGGGTGACGGGTCCCCTTTAATACAGAACCTCCTTTCTGAGGAATTTATGCCCATGCATCCAGTAATGAATAAAGCTTAACAGTTTATTGTATGATCCCCTTATAAATAGTAATTATATCCCCCCTGAAGCAGGGTTGTATTTAGGTCAGATGCCCCCCCTTACGTTGTGTACGTTACATCAGCGCGTCGTGCGCATGATGTCACATGGCGAAAGTGATGTCAGCACGTCGTGAAAAAACGTAAAAATAGGCACCCCCCCAAGGGCCGTCCTAGGCACAGGCCCTCAGGGGCCTAAATATAAATACTAGGGATGCACCGGATCCACTATTTTGGATTCGGTTGAACTCCAGAATCCTTCAATTTTTTACTTCCTTGTTTTGTGACAAAAAGTCAAGCGATTTGCCTTCTCGCCCCAAAGATGCAAATTAGCAGAAGGATTTGTCCAAATCCTGCTGAAAAAGGCCAAATCCTGAACCAAACCTGGATTCGGTGCATCCCTAATAAATACGCCCTGCCTTGAAGAGAATCCATGGGGCAAATTCACTAACCTCTGAAAATTCGCCAGCGACAGCTTCGCTCACAGAGCCACTTCGCCAGGACAACGCTAATTCATTAAAATCCAAAGTTGGGTCCAGGGCGCCGACAACTGGCGAAGTTGCGCTAGTGTTACTGCGCCAAGCGAAGCAAAGTTGCGCTGGCGTTGCCTAATTTGCATACGGCGGGTAGTTAAAGTCGAATGGATGTATATGTTGCAAGTCTGGTGCAAGAGGTAATGGTCAGTAAAATCCACATCTTAGTGAATTTGCGTAGTTACATCCATTCGCCAGAGTGCAACTTCGCCAGGTGTTAGGGAGCGAAGTACCGCTAGAGTCTATCTCCTTCGCTAGTGACCGTTAGTAAATCGTTGATGTACTGAAATGACGTCACGCTGGCGAATTTTCACCCACATTTCGCCCACTTCACCCTTTAATAAATTTGCCCCCATGTTTGGTCTTATTGGCGTAGATCATTAGAGTCCCAGTGTACAACCCCCTCCCTAATCCCTTTGTTGTGACTGTTTTGTTAGCAGGAGTCCGTTGTGCGCGGGGGGGGGGGGGGTGATTATCTGTGCACTGGTAATATAATGATCTACCTGGCAGTGCGGTATGTAAAATGTCCAGTCCAGCAGGGGCAAATCTAGAGGAAGCAGACCCTGTGGCTGCAGGGGGGGCAGGAAGTAAAGGGCCCCCATGAGGCCCTAATTCATATACAATTTCAATAAATATTGGTAAAACAAATTGATCGCTAGACATTTTGGGGGCCTGAAAAATAATTTGCTGT